>NC_136505.1:104944409-104971909 GCF_053919585.1 Euprymna scolopes
ATTTTGATAAATTTAATTGTAATTTTTATTTTATATATATATATAATGCATGCTCTGCTTCTATTATCATCCATTACGTCACATTTATATATTCATTAGAAAAGAGAGATTTTTATAATTGCCAAGTGAATTGCCTTCAATGTTTTTATTAGTTAAGAAACCTTCATTAATTTCCTTGTCTATTTTTGCATTTTTTAGAACTTATGGTTTTCACTAATTTCGTGGTTGTAGAAAAAAATTCGCTTTGCAACTGTAGAACTATTGATGAATGTCGTTGGAAGATAAACGCCTTATATAGTATATAAATGTAAAGTAATAGATAATGGTAGGACCAGAACATATATTGGGACCACTAAATGTAGATTTAAGGATAAATTTAAATACCATATAACATCTTTTAAAATACAAGCAGTTCATCATCATCATCTTCATCATCATCATCGTCATCATCATGCAGTCCGTCAGCCTTGACGATGATTAGTCGGGCCTCAGTGCTTTATCCTTCAGTAAAGGACTTTCCAATTTGGCTCCTAACTTGCTTGCGCAGTTTCGGTGTAGTATTTGTTTCGCATCAGATAAACACCCTCTGAACCTCAAATGCTCATGTCCAGCGGAGCGCACCCGCGACGACTGGCAGTAGAGGAAGCCGTAGCTTCTGGCCGAAAGTAATCTCAGTGAAGTAGACAGTCGCTCTATCGTGTCCTCTGCTACGCCTTTTTTCTCGGTGAGGTTCCATAGCCTTTTAAGGAAAAGGCAACAGTAGGATTTGAAATCAGAGTTCCAATCTCTTAGCCTTTTGCTGTGATAAGGCCCACAAGGCTGTGGTGTTTGATTTTGGGGTTGGTTCCCGTAGTCTTCGCCCAACCAAGGGCACCCACAAGACAGTGAGATAGGAGTTGGTAGTGTGCCAGGGCGTGTCCACACATCGGTGGGCCATAACACACTGCCTTTGGGGTCCCCTACTACTCCGCAGCACTTAATAATAAGAAACCACATTAGCAAATTGGATAAAGGAATTAAGAAAGAACAACATTGAATATAAATTGAAATGGTCAATACAAGGAAGTGCTAGTAAATAGTCTCCAAATAAGCAATCATATAATAATAGCTAAAGAAAGCTTTATTAACAAAAGACAGGAGGTAATTCAAAACTGCTTAAATAGATCTAAATATATCTCGTCTTTACTAAAACCTGATTAGAAGCGTGGATTAGTTTAAAATAAATTAAACTATCAAGGCATCGATTTTTTTTCTTTATAAAGATAAATATATTAAATAAGATATACAATTAGTAAATAACTTATAATAGACTTGAAATTGTAAATCACAATAAACAAAATAAATAAACCACACAAAATCATCTTTTTCATCAAATCTTTTTTCATTCGACGAAAGAAAAGAAAAAGAAAAACTATCATTTTGTTTTGAACAATTCTGCGTATTAATTAATGAGAGATAAAATATGACTTACCTAGCAAACAAAAGGGGGGACAACGAGTGGGAGAATACGTGACTTCTCTGTTAAAGTTTCTAGTTCACATTTCAATTTAACATAGGCATTTGTAAATCTATTATAAGACGGAAATATTTTTAACTAGTAAGGGAAGCATTAAATTGAGATACTGTGACCACAAAAATCCTTTGCTAATTCAGTATTAAAATATAGATTAATTAATAATAGGGATTAGCATTGAATGCAAAACTGAGCAAAATTTTACACCATATTCAACCATCCATTTGACATAAAGAACTCATTCTTAGTCAACGTGTTATAACTTTTGCACGTTTGTAACGAGCTAAAAAATTTAGTAGCTTTGTAATTTTGTGGAAAAAAAATTTTTTAATCGCGTTTTACATTTTAGGACTTCAGTTTCATCGCTAAACACGCGCACTGGAAGGGGGCGCATCTATGGACGCATCTCAAGAATAGCCGTTCGGATTTCTTTTTGACCTCCCTTCGTATATAAAAAAAAATTTTTTAAACATCTTTACGAAATTTTCCAAACGCGAATTCCTGATATTCTGTTACCGGAAAATGTTTTTCCTGAATGGAGTTCTTTCTTTATAAAAACGTAAGACAGACAAAAGTAAAACAGTTTCATGGTAGAAACGGTTTGGTAAAAGAATCTCTTTCGATGGAATTGCTATGGTAATTCCGGGAGAATGTGATTCCCTAGAATTGCAGACAATGTTTACTATTTAAATGTTTCACACTTCTTGGAAAATATATGGTAGTTTAGTTTTGTTTCCGCTTGTTTTATTATATATATAAATATATATGTGTGTGTGTGTGTGTGTGTTTGTGTGTGTGTGTGTTTGTGTGTGTGTGTTTGTGTGTGTGTGTTTGTGTGTGTGTGTGTGTGTGTTTATGTGTGTGTGTTTTTGTGTGTGTGTTTGTGTGTGTGTTTGTGTGTGTGTGTGTTTGTGTGTGCGTGTGTGTGTTTGTGTGTGTGTGTGTGTTTGTGTGTGCGTGTTTGTGTGTGTGTGTGTGTGTTTGTGTGTGTGTGTGTTTGTGTGTGTGTTTGTGTGTTTGTGTGTGTGTGTGTGTTTGTGTGTGTGTGTGTTTGTGTGTGTGTTTGTGTGTGTGTATGTGTGTGTGTGTTAAAGAAACTTTGCGTGTTCCATATAGACTCGATTTTTAGGAAATCTCACACGAAGGTACTTTATGTGTCTGGAAGTGTTCTTGGATGGGTTTTGTGTCAGAATGTCTTCGATAAGTATCGATAATTGATCATCGAAGTAATCCGACGAAAGAAAAAACAGGCGATTTAGATCAAAGTTAACACCTTACACAGCCTAACATCACAAGTGTATTTGAGAAGTTTTATCATCACACAACCCGAAAGGCCCAACATATAAAATCAACAGTATGTTCTTTGATATGACAGGGTGCGTTCGAAATTAATGTTTCTACTTAAAGCACAATTTCTCAATGATACTTGACTTTTTAATTTTAAACCTTAATTCAAACCATTATTATAGCATAACTAGATTACGTATGTATTATTATAGAACCAATCCTCTATGGATTATAATATTTTAGGAGAACTAATTTGCCTGGTTGACTAATTCGCAAAAAAAAATTTTAGTAAAAAAAAAAAAAAAAAAATAATAATAATAATAATAATAATAATAATAATAATAATAATAATAATAATAATGTCGTTCATCAAATCATCACCTCACTTGATATTTGGACTTGAAGATGAATGCCCTGGAAAAGTCATCTCCGATTAATGTTTAGTTTTAAAATATGCAAGCGAAAAAATGATTTGCGGCAGTTTTAAATGATACCTCTTTTATCGTAAATTGAATTCATTAATAAGAAAAAATTAAATATTGACGGACACCCAGGGATCATTTGATCTGTAGTCGAATGCTCTACTACTGTGCTATATCTCCCCCCCAAAAAAACTGTTTTTTTTTTAAAGCAGAACCGATTAGCTGAAATTTAATTATTTCCCTTGGCCGGTGTAAAGTTGAATAAATTCCCTGTAAAAATTATTTTTTTTATCTGAGAGAAAGATCATATGAAATATCGGATATTTTCGATTTTTATACTTATTGGATAAGATACTGCAAAAAAAAAAAAAACACATATCAAAGAACACTACCATACATATACATTACCGTGAAATCTGCAAAAGAGAGGTTCAGCCGTGTCGGAACCTCTGTGGGAGAAAGGCATACATACAAAGTGACTTTTAAACAAATAAAGCTTAGGCATTTTGACAATGTCAAAACATCGTTAATTAACTATCCACACAGCAACCGAATAGCATAATGGTAAGAAGTCTTGACTGTCGTTTAGGCGGTCAGGTTTCGATCCTGGTTTGAGGTAGTTGCCTGCCTAGCTGTGATACAGCGAATAAGTACGGTATGTGAATGACTCTCTCTCATATATATATATATATATATATATATATATATATATATATATATATATATATATATATATGCAAGTGAACGTGTCTGTCTGTGTGTCTGTCTGTCTGTGTACATTTGCCTACGCAATAACTCTGTCAATTTTTAGTCTATAGACTCGAAATTTGAAATACCGGGTACTGAGATTTGGGAAAATCGATGTGACGGGTGTCAGCCAGAAATTTGGCTGTTAAGGGGTCAAATTTCAACGATTTGACCTTTAAGAACTCTACCAAACTCCTCCGACAATTTTGGGTCTAGACACTTGAAATTTTAGATATAGATTTCTTGAACATGGATCTAACTTAATAAAGTGATTTGAGCCCGAAACAATAAATTTTAAGGGGTCATAATAGGGGTCAAAGTTTAAAAAATTAACCATTTTTTTGTTTTTTTGCTTTTTTTGCACAGCATACACCTCCAAACACCCGAGCAACGCCGGGCACCCCTGCTAGTATATATATAATTTCTATGGAAATATAAACTACTAGAATTGTCCTCCTATTAACGAAACGGCTGTAATGAAGAAATCTACGGTGAAATAAACGAAAGTTTGGTGTAAAAATAATATCGTTTTCTCACATATGTTACTTTTAAATATGATTTCTTAATTAATTCCTTGACATATATAGCCATGTTATATATCATTTTGAAGCGCATTTTTCGCTCTATCGAATCGTTACCGTTCTCAATCCCTGCATTTCAACTAGGCTGAAAAGCTGCCAAGACAGCTCAATGATGCGTTTGGCCTAGGAACCACTAACGTTTTGCACAACGATAGTTCAAGAAATTTCGCAATAGTGACGAGATCCCCGAAAACGAAGGCGGTCGCGGCCGGCCGACTGTGAATACGAACATTTGAAAGCCTTAATTGAAACCGATCCTCACAAAACCACACGAGAAGTTGCTGTTGAACTCGAGGTCAACCACTCAATAGTCGTTCGCCATTTAAAGCAAATAGGTAAGTCAAAAAGGTTGGATAAATGGGTGCCGTACGAATTGAACGATCATCAAATAAAATAGTCGTTTTGAGGCGTCTTCTATGCTCCTTCTGTGCAACAAAAACGAGTCATTTTTCGAGCGGATTGTGAGGTGTGATCAGAAGTGGATCCTCTACGACAACCGCCGGCGTTTGGCACAGTGGTTGGATGCCGGAAAAGCTCCACAACTCTTTCCAAAACCGAAATTGCAACAAAAAAGGTTATGGTTACTGTTTGTTGGTTTGCAGCCAGTTTCATTCATCACAGCTTCTTGAACCAGGGCGACGCAATTACGGCGGAGAAGTACTGCCGACAAATTGACAAAATCCACAAGAAGCTTCAACGTATGTGCCCGAGATTGGTCAATATTTAGGGACCAATTATCCTCCATGACAACGCTTGCCCGCTTGTTGCTCAACTGGCCCTGCAGAAGCTGAACGAATTGGGCTACGAGGCTCTGCCTCATCCACCATATTCACTGGATCACCTTTTCAAGCATCTCGACAACTTGCTGCGCGAAAAATGCTTCAAATATCGAGATAGATGCCGAATCGGCCTTCAATAACTTCATAGCTTGCAGAACTCCGGATTTCTATGCTAATGGGATTAATAAACTTGTTTCTTGTTATGAAATATGTGTCGATTCTAATGGTTCTTATTTAAATTAATAAACTTTTATTATGAAAGGAGTTATGATCTTTGGATTTTGAACGTCGAAAAACGACATTATTTTTGCACCCACTTAATATATATATATATATATATATATATATATATATTTATACATGTGTCTGTGTGTGTGTCTGTGTGTGTGTCTGTGTGTGTGCGCGTGTGTGTGTGTGTGTGTGTGTGTGTGTGTGTGTGTGTGTGTGTGTGTGTGTGTGTGTGTGTGTGTGTGTGTGTTTACGGGCTTACTTAAGTTACTTTTAAGGAAATTTCTTATCTAGAATCTGGTAAAATACATTCTGCAAGTTATTTTAGATGTTAGCGTTGTAAGGGGGATTCAACCATATATCATCTCTGTTTTTCTTATTTTTATTACCGTGATGTCTATTTGGGTATTGATTCTGATTAAATCTAAATTATTCTATTGTATTTTTTTTTTAGAATTTTTATGTTAAGAATTGTATCCATAGCTATATTATAAGCTATAACATTGCGTGCCACCCTTTTGGTCATTAGGTGTATATGTTTCAAAAATGTTTTACCAAAGATACATATAAGAGTAACGGTGACATGATAATAAATAGTATATAAAAAAGTGAAAATCATAGACGTAGTTCTTAACGAAAACAGTTCTAAATACTATTGAAATATACACGAATTGCTAAGACAAACAGAGTATGAGTATTGAGGGATGTAAAGTAAAGGATTAAGGATTCAGGTTGCAGAAAAGCCAGGTACGGCTTATGCTGCCTTGACAGAGTTCAAAATAGACTTTGTAGCTTAGTGGGGTATGCCCTTTTCTCTTCGCTGCAACCTCTTTCCCACAGAAGAGACATTGCGAGCCTGTCTCTGCTTTATCGGTATTTTCATAGCAGTGCTCGTCTGAGCTTCAATCTATGCCCCCCTCGCCAAACTTTCACGAAAAACACTCGTCTAACCAAAACCACTATCAATAATTTCCCACACTCTTTATCTGTGCCTAAACCTAAACGTAGATTCAATGAACAAAGCTTCTTTCTTAGAAGTGCACGCCTGTGGAACTCTCTTCCGTTTGTCTGCTTTCCAGCTGGCCACAATATGATTGTTTTCAAGTCCAACGTAAACAAATTCTTGATGAACCGTCCCCTTAAGTAATCTAATTTTCGACTTTACTACTTATGTTTACTACGCTATAATCACATTGACTATCCTTTGAAGTTGTGAAAATGTACAGCTAGGCTGTGTTCATCTGTCTAGAGTCAACTTCGATGCCAGAAAGAGGACAAAATTTGTATCGACTTTATCACATTCGTGGAGCTAATCATTTTCATTGGTGCATTTCAAGATAGAAGAGTTCATTCATTGGTTGCCTAGCATAATTCAGGACAAATAACTTTAATATGGTTGACGAGAAATAACTAATAATAGTAAATATAATGATTTAACATTGCTAAAATATCGATTTGTATAACAACTAAACAAACAAGAGTTCTCTTTTATATATAGATGTTCTCGTCAGTTTATTCTTAACTGAATGTCCGACATTCGCAGAGCAGAGTTGCGAACGCTGTAATCCTAAATCCTGCCGAGAATGCTCCGGGGTAACTTATTCTAAGTAACAAGCACTGACGTGACCGGAAATAGATGGGTGACGTTTTCCAAACGATTTCAGATCCGCCGCTAATCAGGGGAATGGGGGGATGTACAGGGCGGCACTTGCATCGGAAATAATCAGTCTATCCCGCGTTCCGAAGAAGAATAAATCTCCTCGCTGGAAGTAAGCCGTCGTCGTCACCCGTGGCGAGGATCCATTAAACCGCGGGACATCCGGAATTTCTTCTTTATCCTACTTTTTCCTTTCTTTAAAATGCGTCCTTGTAAATCAACAAGAGGTTTTGTCCGCCTGTTTGCTAACACTTAAGTATTTAAGTTTAAAATATCATTTCCATTATGAAACGCACAAATTGGACGGACGTATCTTATTTCAGATATGTTCAAGCATCTTTTAAAATAGTCTATCCGTCAATCAGACTATAACATTTAATGTTTGACACATACCTTTTAGTTTGTCATACTTAAGTTTAAAATAGCGTAGGCCTGTCACATATTTTCCTTGGTCTGTCATGCTTAACTTAAAAATAGCATTTTCGTTAGTTTGTTATGTTTGAGTTTAAAATAACATTTTCGCCAGTCTGTCACGCAGAAGTTTATGCTAACATTATGAACGTTTTTACGAGAAATATTCACTCTTAAATATCCTAAAATATTTTCAGTCTTTTTCTTAGCATGTTTGTTAAGTCTGACACGCTTAAGTTCGAAATAGCATTTTTGTTAGTTTGAGACGCTTAAGTTTGAAATAGCATTTTTGTTGGTCTGACATGCTTAAGATTGAAATAGCATTTTCGTTAGTGTGAGACGCTTGAGTTTGAAAGAGCATTTTGTTAGTTTCAGACGTTTAAGTTTGAAATAACAATTTTTATTTGACTGACACGTTTAAGTAATAAATAGCATTTTAATTGCTCTGTCACTGTTAACTTTGAAATAGCATTTCCGTCTATGTGTCCAGCTTAAGTTTTAAATACGAACATTTGTTTGTTGTTCATGCTCAAGTTAAAAAAAATCGTCCTTCTCATACGTCATTTTAAAATGGCGTTTTCATTGATCTGCCATGCTTAAATTTGAAATAACATTTTTGTTGGTCTGTCACGCTTAAGTTTTAAATAGCAATCTTGTTGCTTTATCACGCTTAAGTTTTAAATAGCAATATCGTTGCTTTGTCACGCTTAAGTTTTAAATAGCAATCCTGTTGCTTTGTCACGCTTAAGTTTTAAATAGCAATCCTGTTGCTTTATCACGCTCAAGATTTAAATAGCAATCTTGTCGCATTGTCACGTTTAAGTTTTAAATAGCAATCTTGTTGCTTTGTCACGCTTAAGTTTTAAATAGCAATCTTGTTGCTTTGTCACGCTTAAGTTTTAAATAGCAATCCTGTTGCTTTGTCACGCTTAAGTTTTACATAGCAATCTTGTTGCTTTGTCACGCTTAAGTTTTAAATAGCAATATTTTTGCTTTGTCACGCTTAAGTTTTAAATAGCAATCCTGTTGCTTTGTCACGCTTAAGTTTTAAATAGCAATCTTTTTGCTTTGTCGCGCTTAAGTTTTAAATAGCAATCTTGCCGCATTGTCACGCTTAAGTTTTAAATAGCAATCCTGTTGCTTTGTCACCCTTAAGTTTTAAATAGCAATATCGTTGGCCTTTTACGTAAACTTTAAAATATGTCTTTTGTTGCCCTGTCACGCTCCAGTAAAAAGATAGTATTTTTCAACTCCACGTGCTCAGATTGAATGGAGGTATCTTAGGAATATCCGTCTCCGTGACAGTGTTTCCATTGATTTGGTTGAGTGGGGTTGATGCACGGGACTCGCGGTGATTATAAACGGCAAGTCAGACCATTCTCTTTTCTTTTCTTGTTGCTGTTGTCTCGAGATTTGCAAAACGCTTGATTTGTATTGGAGAAGAGAAGGTCGGTGGGGGGGGAGATAAGTCATGGAATGCATGGGTGTAGATGGATATTGGAAACTACTCCGATAGTAGGATAATTGGAAACTGATTAACGTTTCTCTTTCATAAGATATCGGGATAGAGAGGGGAGGGATAGAGAGAAAGAGCGAGAAAGAGAGAGAGAAAGAGAGAGAGAAGACGTAACGAAGAGGGGGGGTTGCAGTCCTCACTCACTACTACAAAATAACTGCAATAGTGCTAAACAAGCGTAGAATAATCGATTTCTGTTGATCGATTTTTAAATGTTCACGATATCTGTTATTTATGTATTTATTTATTTTGGTGATCGCTAGATGAGAAACAAATTCGTATAAGTCATAATATATTACGACATTTATGATCGGCTTTTTGCTTTTGTTGGCATTGTTTTATGCTGTTTTTGCCTATAATCATATAATTACAACAGAGTCTAAATTAAGGTTGCCAACATCCATGAGGAAAACGATTATATGACGTCAACAGAATTTGAAATTGATAGATAGACAAATAGAAGGTAGATATAAAGAGATTGTTATATATGAGTACGTCTCTCTCTATATATATATGTATATATATATATATAAAAGCGAAAATGTGTGTATGTTTGTATGTATGTATGTTTGTATGTATGTATGTATGTATGTATGTTTGTGTTCGCTAAAAACTTTCAACAGACACGACGAAAATTCACAAACTCGGTATCATATTGAAGCTCCATCCTTCGCTCGAAAAATGTCGAAAAATTGGCCAAAAACGTTCATTTTTTTTCACCCCGAAATCGACAATTTTCGACAGGGGGGGGGGACAAAAACGGTCCTCTCGTGACGACGACCGGTTCTTCGCATGCGTCAGATGACGCCATGACCTGATTTACTTTAAATAGTGGAAAAACTGACTCAATTTCATGTACTTCGCGTTAGCTCAGTTGGTTAGCGCGTTGGTTCATTATTTAAACGTTTTGGGTTCGAATCGTGGTGTGAGATGCCTTTTTTTTCGATTTTTTAAATTTAAATATTGAACCAGTGTTATTTAAGCCTTTTTTCACGTAACGTTCATTTTTCTGTTTTTTTTTTTGTTTTTTTTTTACTTCGCTTATCCACCCCCGACCACACATCCAAAAACACCCGGGTATCCACCGATTTTTTAAATTTTAATATCGAAACAGGCTTATTTAAGCCATTTTTCTTTTTTGTTTTTTCGATTTTACATTTAACATCGTTCGTTTGCCTTATGTTAGTTTTTTTGTGGTTTTTTTCGATGTTTTGATTACGCCCCCACTTAAGTTTTAACGTTGTTTTCTTTTTTTACTTCGCTTATAGCAATGCTTACGTCGTTGTCGTCGTCGTCGTTGTCATCGTCGAAATGCTCGACGACTTCCGTGCGCGCACCTGTCAATTTAGTTCTTACTTAAATAAATTCAAACATCTTTAAGTAACTCATTCTGGCTGACCGATTTTATTTTCAAACTTCGCCTCAGGGCTTCGGGTTCGATGTTATCCTCCCCCCCCCCCCGGTTTCTTTTTTATTTAACACCACACACACCTCCAAACATCCGGACAACGCCGGGTACCCCCGCTAGTATATATATAAAAGCGAAAATGTGTGTATGTTCGCTTTTTGTGCATGTCCAAGAAAGGCTTTTTTCCGAGAAACGGTCGGTCAGCTCACAACTTCTTAAAACTTTTTATATCACATATAAATCATAATATCTCCGAGTTAACAACAGAGCTCGCCTGTCTATTTAATTTGCTTGACTTTGAAAAGATAAACATTCAACATTTTTCAATCGCCGCATGTGGATTAGGCTTTTTCGTATAATAAAAGCGACACTAATTCTGGCGGTATTTTTCCGGTCGCGATCGGGGCTTGATGGTCTGCTCTACGAACTGTTCTTGAGGCTGTCGCCTATGTTTGTGCCTCTTCTCGCGGGCGTGTTTAACCACTGGTTTGTGCAGCGCTCAATCCCTGAGCAGGTAACCAAAGGAGTGGTCGCTTCCGAAGAAGGGAGAACGGCATCGTGGGGGGGGGGGAATCTAGATGACTATAGGCCCATCACTCTGCTTATCGCAGAGTTGAAGATTTTGTCTTGCGTTCTTGCAAACCGACTGCAGGTTGTTATTGGTGACTTGGTCGAGCCGGATCAGAACTACACTGTGAAGGGTCGATCGATTCAAAACAACTTACACTTGGGGCGCACAATCATAGAGGCTTTAGAAGCCGACACAGAAGCCGCACTGATAAATTTAGATCAGCCAAGGCGTTTGATAGGGTCGACCATGGGTTCTTGAGATCTGTTGTAGAAACCGCCGACTTTGGTCCGGACTTCTGCAAGTGGATCTCCGTTCTGTATCGTGATGCCACGTTAGTGGTGCAAGTTAATGGTAGGTTGTTGGAGTCCTTTGGGGGTCTCTCGGTCGGTGCACCAGGGGTGCCCGCTGTCACCTCTGTTGTATGTCCTGGTATTGGAACCCTTCCTTCGCAAGTTAAGAGACGAGGCGACTAGACCAGTCCTGCGCGGCATAGCTCTACCTGGAGGAAAATTTGCCAGGGTGTCCACGTACGCTGATGATGACACCGTTTTTGTTGCGCGACGAAGCGATATTAGAGCGGTGATGGAGGCGATCACTGAGTACGAAGTTGTCACGGGGGCCATAATCAATAGCAGCAAGTCCGTTGGCCTGCGGTTGGGCGCCTGGACTGGGGTAAACTTGCTTCCAGGTGCGTTCGGCTAGACTGATGGCCCGGTTAAGATCCTCGGAGTATGGTTTGGGCTGGGACTCCAGCTGGACAAGAATTGGTCGGAGGTACAGACGAAGGTTGAGTCGTCAGTGAGGACTTGGATTTGGAGGAAATTGTTCTTGAAGGGTCGTGCAGAGGCATGTGCATCCTTTACCGCTTGTCTGTTCTCCCCCTGCCTGTGAACCACTGTAAGGCTTTAGAGCAACTCCTGTTCAAACTTCTTTGGGTGGGAGGGAAGCCATATGGCTGTAGACGGGTCTGTATGCAGAAACTTGGTGAGGGAGGTTAGGAATGCTTGACTTGCAGAGTCATAAGCATGCCGAGAAATTGGCGTTCCTGAGTCGGACACTGTTAGAGGAAACACATTGTGTGCCAGCTTGAGGTCACAGAAGATCGCCGGGGTCCAGTGATCTTGCGCAGTCTAGGAGGAGGCTATATGAGGATTTAGTGGTGGGAACCGCAAACGATCCGCTGGTGGAGCGGCTGCATCTGTTGAGGGGGAAGTTCTCTCGCTGTGGAGTTGGGCGCCAACCAGTAGCTTTCTAAATAATGCAGAGATTTTGATTACATGGAGGCTAGTCCAGGATGTGCTGCCACTCTTTGGCAGACTAGCCAGGGACTGCAGGGATGGAGAATACTATTATCCCTCTTGCCCATGCTGCAATGATGAAGAAGAGGAGGAGATGAGAGAACACGCGTTCTTTCATAGCAGCGGAGTTCGGAGTCTCTGGGAGTATGTTGGAGAGATAACGGCCCGCATCGACCCCGAGCGATCGGTGCCACTTGATTTAGCATACGTCGTCGACAATGTGGACCCGCCATTTACTAGGGAGAAATGGTTGGTGTTTCTAGCAATCCTAGCTGTAGCTAGGTTAGTGACGTGGGTTTCGCGTCTGAACATTGTCTATGAGTGGCAATCTGTTTCAGATCACGATCTGGTTGTTTATTTTAAGTATCAACTTAAAATGAAAATCAGATGTGATTGGGAAAGATTGCACCACATAGACTTTGATAGGAGGTGGGTGCACAACACTAGTTTGTGCATCCGACGAGGTGCTAGGTCCAATTTCGTGCTCTCACCCTAGTGGTTATTGGTCAGATGGTGCTGAAGTCTCTTTTTCGGAACCCAGCCCTTTGACAAGACAGAGTCTTCTCGGGTAGAGCATAGTTAGGCAAAGTAAACATATAGACTAGGATAAGTATGTGTGTCGATCCTGTTCCTGACTCTATTTTTCATCGGCACTAGGAGAGCTTCCAAAGATGCCCAGTCCACCTGTTTGTTTTGTCCCCGGTCTACTTTGCCTCTTACATAGTATATCTTGGAAGACGCCGTCCATCCCCGACGACCCAACCCTATGTTATTTTCATGGAAGTGCTGTCCCCTAGGTCCCCCACTCCCCATTAGGGAACGACCTGCTTGCTTTCACCTCTTCCTTTGGGGAGGGGACAAGAAGACAGTGGGCGCTCCAGTTGACGTTTAGCGAGTAGGTAGGGAGGGACCCCTTACATAGGCATTTTGTTTAGTTGTTTTATTTTTCTTTCTTTTGGGGTGGTTTCTAGTTTCCCCCCTCCCCTTTGTCTCACCCCATATATATATATATATATATATATATATAACCCTCCTTGTTTTGTACATATATATTTTTGTTTGGTTCATTGTAAACATTTAATTTTTTTAATTTTTTTTAATCAGAATGAATGTCGCCCGCCATCCCGTAAGCTGGGGAGCTGTTGTTCTAAGTAGATCCTGGTAAGAATGTAGGCGGTTGATGTAGTATGATAGTGATTTTAGCATAGCTATACCTAATAAAGTACTTGTTTTTATACAAGTCTAGCTTAGTTTAGCAAAGACCCTGTTTTTTCTCAAACCCTCCTTACTGGCCCTGGTGCCTAAGCGCTTTTGGACCCCAAATGAGGCCTTGGCAGTAGATAATGCCAAAGCCGGGACCGAAAGGCTAAATAAATATTTTTCCAGTCGCGATCGCCGGAAATGTCCGAAAACAATCAGCTTTGATCAATGTGGAAATTTTCCTTATATCAGACAATTGCTATTCAATTTGGACAATCCCCTTGTTATGGGGAGTTGGTGCCCCCCCTCAACATCTAGGGGAAATAAAAATAAAAAAAGCGTTCTCACAGTAAATAAAATACTACTCCGCAGTCAAAGTTGACCTCATTAAGTCATTAAAACGTGCACCTGCCAATTCTAAATAATTAAATAAATTCAAACGTGTTTCCGTTAGTATTTCGTGGTGGCTCAGTGATTAATGTCGCACGTTTATTTCACACTTTAATTTCCAACTTTGCCTCAAGGGTTCTGATTCGATCCTCATACTTACCTACCAACATTTTTTTTTATTTTACCCCCCCCCCCGACACAAACACCCGTGTTTTACACAAAACCACACACACCTCCAAACCCAGGGTCAACGCCGGGTACCCCCCCCCCGCTAGTATATATATAAATCTCGAATGTCTGTTAACGTGTGTGTATGTTTGTATGTCTCGCTAAAACTTTTGACACACGCGATCAAATCTGACAAAATTGTTATCGTTTGAAAGCACAGTCTCTCGGCCGATAAATATCGCAAAATTACCAGAAACATTCATTTTTTTTTTCACCGTCATTTGGGCTGTTTTTTACAAAGAAAGGTCAATTTTTTGTCGACATTTTTACAAAGTCATCTTATGCCTTACAATGACTAGCCTAAGTTCTATTGGCCGAAACAACAGTAAAATTTGCAGGCTTTTTGAAGGTTATAATACTATTCTATGGTTACAATTTTATGACAATTTGTTAAAAAGAATCTATATTTGCAAACCAATAAAATATGCCAAAATTTGCCTTCATTTGTATATATAGTATCCTGGCAGGCCAGCTTTAGTTTTGTTGCTTCGGTTGTCTCCCCTATGGCTTTGCCAGGCCATTAATATATATATATATCTTTATATATATATATATATATATATATATATATATATATATATATATATAGAGAGAGAGAGAGAGAGAGAGAGAGAGAGAGAGAATAGAGAGCAAGAGAGATAGAGAGTGAGAGGGGGAGAGCGATACAGTGTCGCCCAAAAGAAATCCGCACTTGTAATTTTTTCAAAAACCGCAGATTTAAGTTAAATTGAATGCAACTGTTTAAACAATCTATACCTTATTTGATTTACTTTTTATTCGTCTATACTTTTACCTGTTCAGATTTGAATTTTAATTGAAGTATCATAGTGTTCACATTAATTTAAAAAATGAACTTCAAATACAGAAGCCTAAAAGAAACTCCGCACAATGGAAGATTGTTGTTTAAGTGTAACTTTAGAACATGAATGCAACAAAAATACAACAGGAACACAATGAACTTATTATTTGACAGCCTGCAAATTTTGAAGCATTCTCTTGAATAAGTCTGTGGCAATGTGAAAAGGCATACAACTTCTCTTTAATTTTTGTCCAAAGTTCTTCTAGATTTGAAATTTTATCATTGCGTAACGGTTGCTTGATGTAATGCCATACGTTTTCGATAGCATTGAGGTCTGGAGATTGTGCAGGCCAATCCAAACACGGAGTATCATGTTCTTCAAGGAACTTCTTGACATTGCCAACTGTGTGAATGGGAGTATTATCTTGCATGAAGATGGAATTATCATTCAAATTCCGACCAAAGTAAGGTAAAAAAAAAATGCTCAGTCAACATATTAATGTACTTGGTCGAATTGATTCATCATTGCAAGCGACCTATAGGCCTTGGGCCATTGGCACTAATAACGCTCCACACCAAAACTGAACTTTCACCACCTTGCAGCGTTGAAACTGTGCACCAAGGATTAAATTTTTCGTCCTTCCTTTGACAGGCATACTGCCTATCATCACTGCCTAGCTTATTGACTTTGCTTTCGTCGCTACAAATCATTTTCGACCAATATACAGAGTCGTGATCTTCATTCCAGACGGTACTTTCTATTTTTGCGTCTTGGAACACAGTCTCGCAAATTAAATTTCTTCAATCTGTTCTTAACTGTAGAAATAAAGCACCTTTTAACAAGATTACACTGTTGTTGAATTTGGGCAGCCGTTTCAAATCTGTTTCTGGGGCTGCAGATCGTGATAGTATTGGCTTCCCTTTAAGAAGTAACTCTAGGACGACCAGATTTAGAGGCATGTCACGTTGTATAACCTTTGAACAACAAAAATTACGACTATAGATGCTAAAAGGTGGATATTTTAAACTGGTTTTAAGCTCATATTTTGCTGCGGAGTTTCTTTTTGCCTTTTCAATTTTAAGCTATTTTTTTTTAATTGACGTGAACACTATGATACTTCAATTAAAATTCAAATATGAACAGGTGAAATTATAGAGGAATAAAAGGTGAATCAAATGAGGTATAGGTTGTTTATACAGTTAGATTAAATTTAGCTTAAATTTGCGGTTTTTGAAAAAACATTACAGGTGCGGACTTTCTTTTTGGCGGCATTGTGTGTGGGGGGGATCTGGTATATGATTTGCTATCACTAGGTCCAGTCGATGAATGCACACATTCATTCATAAAGGGGCGGGAGAGGATGTACGGATCTTTGATGAAAACAAAACTCGAAATTTAGAACGTAGGGGGATAAGTGATATCATAGCTTTTATTCATCACATGAGGTTTTAACGTAAACACCCACAAAAAAAAATGCTGAATATAATATGCGAAAAACTGCGAATATCCTCTAAAATAAAGAAAAACGAAACAGAAAAAACTATTTGAAAAAAGTAAATAATTTTATTATTATTATTATTATTATTATTATTATTATTATTATTATTATTATTTCTTCTTGAAAAAAAAATGAGGGTTGCGAACATTTGACATGAAATGTGATTGGAATAATCAATTCAACCCGGGTGAGTTGATAAGACATGAATGAATTGAGAAATTCGATCAGCACAAAAATCGTCGCCATTTTGTTTATCCTTTCTTTTCTTTGTTTTTGTTTCTTTGTTTTGTTTTTGTTTTGTTTTGGTTTTTATGTCTTTGTTATCTGCGTCCACGCATTTTCTTAAGAGGTTGCGTCCGTCAAACGTGCTACGTCTTCATTATAAAAAAAAAGTCAGATATAGATTGTACAGTACAACTGCAGTGAGTTATTTTTTTTTTTTTGTTACATAGGCATCACCACTTATCAAGGCCCAGAGACCACTCGAGGATAAGGGTTAAGAGTGTACAGTAGTCAATTGGACAATATAGTAATCCTTAGTAATGGAAATTCGGTAAATTTGTTAGTTTAAGTGGAACGGCTCATCAAGAACTTGTTTACGTTAGACTTGAAGACAACCATATTGTAGTCAGCCGGAAAGCAGGAAAACGGAAGACAATTCCACAGGCGTGCAGTTCTAAGAAAGAAGCTTTGTTCATAGAATCTACGTTTAGGTTTAGGCACAGATAAAGAGTGGGGGGAATTATTGATAGTGTTTTCACCTAGACGAGTGTTTCTTGTGAAAGTTTGGCGAGGCGAGGGGGGGGCATAGATTGAAGCTCAGTCGAGCATCTGCCATGAAAATAACGATAAAGCAGAGACAGTCTCAGGTACGTTAGATTACTGAGGTTAAGCGATGTTGAACTGTATTCACCACGTTTGGGCTAACTCATCATCTGGTCTTCTTCAGCTGATTAACCGTGACGGGATAGGGATGCTGAGTCTTGTGACTGTATCCTCAGTAATTACTGCTTTCCTATGGAACTATGCGGATACAGTTACAAAACTCAGCATTCCTAATATGCCGCGGTTAATCACCTGAAAAAGACTAAAGGATGAGTTAGCCTAAACGTTGTGAAATAACAACAACTATCAAGATGAGGATAACAGTCCGCAAAAAAGGAAATGAATTCAGAAATTACTCATCTCAAAAGATTTTCAATAAAAATAATATATAACGTTGAACCGGTTCAATATTAAATTTGAGAATACCAGGCGCTGTATATAGAAGGGCGTAAACACCTCCATGTAAAAAACTATATAAAAAAAAACTTACGTCATTACGTCGTTAACGGATAAAATTTGATGTTCCTTAGAAACTTCCACTTTTTTTTTTTAATCAATTGGATGTATCTTAAGAATAACCGCTTTGCTTTTTGCTTTATTGGTCATCTCTTTCTCTTTACTCGTTCTCTTTCTTTTTGTTCTATACTTCATCTTTCCTTCTTTTTATTTATAAATAAACCTAGCATTAAAAGTAAGTAATGAGTAAAAAAAAAAAAAAAAAAAAAATTTAAACTTGGAAATACAATTTTAAAAAAAATAGCGCGGCGCCGCGGATCCGGATCAATTCATCTGCCTTACTTTTAATGCTAGGTTTATTTATGGTGTCTTATAAATTCAATAAAAACCCTTCAAAATTTGCTGATGAGGAGACCTTGCTTACCAAAAAACTATATATAATTATTCTACATAACTTGATGCATACCACAATAAAAAGCATTGTTTTCCGAAACGATCGTACAGATAATTGATTTTGTTGTTGTTCCTTCTTATGAAACGGATTTTTAATTTAATTAAAATTTGATTTTCAAATTTTAAATTATAAATCACATTACTTAATATATATGTATATATATGTATATATATATATGTATATATATATATATATATATATATATATATATATATATATATATATATATATATATATATGCGCATAATATATATAGAGAGAGACAAACAGACAGAAAGATTCCATTTTCTGTAAGCTGTTTTTTAACCCAGTCAACGACGGGTACTTTTGCTAATAGTACATAACATCTGTTGGAAGATGTTTCGTCGGGGACGCCGAATCATCTATCACCATCTAGAAAAAAGGGGAGGTAATGTAATAGTGAAATGTCTCGGGGAATATGCCGGAATGGCGTTTTCGTTATAATAACTCTAATCTATATATCATGTTTTTCCCTCTATCTAATCGTTTAAATTACAATCGTTTTAAAACAATTATGTCTTCTTTTCAGAACGTTGAATACAAGATGGAAAAAAAGCAAATTCGCACAAGTTTTTTATTTCAATTCTAGCTAGGCCGAAAAGCTGCTGAAACAGCTCGTGATAGCAATGATGCCTTTGACCCAGGAGCCACTAGTTAAACGCACAGTTTAAGAAATTTCGTAGCGCCGATAAGAATCTTGAAAATGAACAGTGTAGCGATTGGCCATCGGATGTTAACAACGATCAATCCACGCACAACTGCTCGAGAACTTTCTTCTGGATTAGATGTAATGTATACGACGATTCCCAACTACTTGAGAGAGATTGGAAAGACAAAAACAACTTGATAAATGGGTGCCTCACCAAAAGAAATGCCGTGTCATCTTCTCTTCTTTTACGCAACAAAAACGACCCGTTTCTCGACCGGATTGTGACTTGCGATGAAAAGTGGGTTCTTTGCGATAATCGGCGACGTTCAGCTCAGTGGTTAGACGCCAACAAAGCTCCACGACACTTCCCGAAGTCAGAGTTGCACTAAAAGGTCATGCTGACTGTTTGGTATTCTGCAACCGATCTGATACATTGCAGATTTTTTAATGCAGGCGAAACCATTATGGCGGAGAAATATTGTCAATAAATGGATGAAATACATCAGAAACTTCGACAACAACACCCAGCATTAATCAACAGGAAAGGCAAAATTCCCCATGACAATTCTCAACCGCACGTTGCTAAACCGACCCTGATGAGGTTGAATGAATTGGGTTACGGAAGTCTGACTAATTTGCCATACTCTCCAGACATTAAACCTACTGACTACTACTTTTTCAAGCATCTTGAACACTTTCTGCGTGAGAACTGCTTCAAAAATCCAAGCGATATCAAAAACGCCTCAGCGACTTAATCTCCATCAGAACGCAAAATTTTTACGTTATTCACACAAATACATTTGTTTTCCGTTGGAAAATGTGTGTTGATTCTGATGGTGCTTATTTAAATCAATAAATTTTTGTTTAAGCTGAGATATGTTCATCTGAATTTAAATGTTAACAAACCACAAGAACTTTCTTGTCGACCTGGTAATATTTATTTCTTTTTCTTTTTTTCTCTTTCTTTTATTTCCAATTCTGATGTCTTCCTCATTTTTTCCTTCTTTTTGATTTTCTAATTCTCACTGTTCGTCTTTTTCTTCTTCCTGCTTTACAGATGATTCTTTGATAAAGCAGGGGCGCGTTCGAAATGAATGTTTCTGTTTGGAGTACAATTCAGCCATGGTACTTGACGTTTGCATTTGAAACTTTAAGTGAAGCCATTATTTTCAGATAATTTTATATAATCAGTCGTAGATTCTCTACAGGGCAATGTAGACTACAACGTATTGTGGATTAAGTGACTGCGGGGGGTGTAAAACTTCCTCCTAGTGCACTGCAGTGGGCCCCTAACTAGATCAGGCAATCATCCGATTTGATTAACAAATGGGCGATTTCACAGATTTCGATGACAATAAAATTATGGGAAGGAGAAATATTTGTTAACCCCCATTCAATCACAGAAAACGTTGGGTCTCTATGCTAGTCTTATTTATAAAACTCACTATGTCTGTCTGTCTTCATATTTTCAATCTCTGTATCTTTCGAAATTAAAAGTAGCAGATTGATTAGATTTTTAAAGACCGTTCTTTTATGGGTCTCTGGTAGTTTAAAACAGTTTTTAAAGGGTTCATTTTTTTTTTAAATCGTTATATATTTTGTATACTCATCTTAGTTTATTTTTAATTACGTGACAACTCCGGACAACAGCAACCATACAAGAAATAAAAATAATAATATTAATAACAAACAAGATAGATACCGCACACTTTGCCCACTTCAAAATAAATGTCTAACCAAAAGAATAGTTTACCAGGCCACAATATTTGCGAAAGAAAACCCGAATAACAAGAAATATTACGTAGGTATGACTTCCTTAGATTTCAAAACTCGATATTATGACCACAAAAGTATATTCAACAATAAAAAGCACCGTATTAAAGCAACTCTAGGAAACAAATACTGGGAACTCAAGAAAAGCGGGTGTTCGCCTGTAGTCGAATGGAAAATAGTAAGACAAGCAAACACTTGTAGAGACCTAGATGATCCATGTATATTATGCCTTTAGGAAAAATTTGCTATACTGTACTTTAAAGAACCCCAATATTTATTAAACTGTAGGAGAGAAATAGCGAACAACTGTGTTCACAGGTTAAAATTTACTCTAGGATATAGGTACAAAATAACTTTCAAACTAACAAAAACAATAGAAAATAAACAAATAAATAAATAAAATAAATAAACATGCATATACATAAACTACAGGCATATATATGCATGTATATATATATATATATATATATATATATATATAAACTAACATTGAAAAAACTAACCTAGATTTAAAACAGGTCAAGACACTAGATATCCAGGCTAAATAGAGCACACACAAAGAATCAGGTCAACCATAGGTCAAATGGGCCTTTGTCCTGTACGTGCATGTTCATTTGCTGATAGGAAGGGCACGGTGGAAACTAGAAAGCTAATTGGCTAACTAAAATCTCAATAGAATGTGTGTATATAAAAACGACAGACAACCACAAAATTCGCGCATAACCCTGAAGAATCCTAGACTGGATGAAACGCGGAATATTCAGTGTAGCTTAATCGCCATATATCTATATATATAAAAGGCAAAATGTGTGTGACCATTTCGTGTATGTCTTCTAAGGGATTTTCGAGCACACGCTCCCGGGTTCGTTATTATCGCTTACAACTGTTTATATGGGTCCTATATCATAATATGTAGGATTTGGGAACGCGGGTCGTCTCTAGATTTATTTACGTCGACTTTTATGAGATTCGCGCTATTTCGCTTTGTGCCCGGTTTGTTCTGCATTTTAGTATAAATACAGTGAAAAACGTTGGGTTCTCGGCTTTCGCTCTGCTTTCCCCCCCCTTCCCACCATCATCTGGGGAAAGTGAAAACTAAAAATAATGATCCCGCGATGACCTCATTTAGCGTCGTCCTGTCAATCAAACCTCTTTTAGCTTTATAAGCTTTAACTTAACACGTTAATCAATTACTCTCATTCGTGGTCGAGACCGTTACGTATTGTCATTGGTTTCCACCTCCGCGTCAAAACTTCCGGGTTCAATCTCTCCTCTCGACCAAACGTTTTTTTTTTTTTTATTACTTCACTTATTCTTTAGTTTACCCCCCCCCCATACACAGGTTTATTTATGCCATTTTTTTCCGTTTTGGTTTTGGATTTTTTTTTTTTACATCGTCTTTTTTATAATATTTAAGCAGGATTATTAATTTCCCCCCCCCCTCATACACACACCTACAAATACCCGGGCAAGTAAAAATAAAATAAAAATACAAGCGATTATTGACGTTATGTTATTTGAGAAGGAAAACGGAGAATTAATAAAATAGTAATCAACGTTTCGTCCCTATTCCAGGGGGCATCCTCAGGATTTCGTAGGAAAAATGTAGACGAAAACGATTACAGACCACATGCGAATGACAAGGGAAAGAATCCGAAAGTCCATCCCATTCTGGGCAGAATCTATAAATATGCGTGTGGAAAGGTTGGATTATTCTATGTTTATATATATATATATATATATATATATATATATATATATATATATATATATATATATATATATATATATTAAAACTTCATTTTGTTGAAATACGGTCATATAATTATTCACTCAAATTATAAAGTTAGATCCATGTTCAAGTAACCTATATATAAAATTTCAAAACCCAAAATTGGTGGAGGAGTTGGGTAGAGTTCTCAAAAGTTAAATCGTTGAATTTTGACCCGTTAACAGCAAAATATCTGGCTGAAACCCAATTAAAAAGATTTCCCCAAATCTCAATCCTTATGTCAAATCACGAGTCTGTAGACTGAAAATTGCCAGAGGTTTGGTATGGAAATGTATACACACAGACACACGCACACACACACGCACACACACGCACACGCACACACGCACGCACACACGCACAGACATTTTTCACTTTTATAGATATATAGATATATAAATATATAAAGAAATGGCAAAAACACTAGAGGATGACCTCCAATCTGTAGTGGAATGGGGACATAAATGGATGGTCACATTCAATGCTGCCAAGATTAAACTGGTTTCCTTCAATAATTACAAGAAACCTTCTCTGCCACCAATAGCAATGGCCAGTGACTCCCTGTCTGAGAGTACATCTTTCAAACTGCTTGGCCTAACGTTCACAGGAAACATGAGTTGGAATAATCATATTGAAAACATTGGCAGGGCCGCTGCGAAAAAGGTAGGCCCTCTCTACCGTGCTAGAAAACTACTGATACCTGAAAGTATCCTGTACCTCTATAAGGCCACCATTCGCCCATGTATGGAGTATTGTTGTCACATTTGGGCTGGTGCATCTGCTACTAGTCTCTCGCTCCTAGACAAGGTTCAAAAAAGAGCCGCCAATCTGATAGGCCCTGAACTGGCATCTAAGCTTCAGCCTCTGTCCCATCGACGAAACGTTGCATCCCTCTGCCTGTTCTACAAGTATTTTAATGGTGAATGCTCTGACGAACTGCAGACACTTGTGCCCCCACGACGTAGACATCCTCGACAAACCCGACAGGCAGCTAAATCCCACCCCCACACAGTAGAGATCCCTAGATGTAAAAGATCTTTCTACTCCAGTAGTTTCTTCCCCAGAACCGCTAGACTTTGGAATTCCATTCCAGGTTCCTGCTTCCCTAACTGTACTGACATGCAGAAGTTCAAGTGCAACCTGAACCGACCTGTTGCTGTCCAAATCTCAACATAGTGCCCCAGTAGTTGCTGCCCCTGATAGTAGCCCCCTACACCAAAGTGGCAATGCGCCTTGTTTGGGATGAAAATGTAAAAAAAAAATAAACTAAAATATAAAGGAGTGAGAGTAAAGTAAGGAAGGGAGTGTTTGTCATGGTTATACATACTGAAGATATTCTAAATGGATGCCGACATTTCTTCCTTAATCCAATTCCACATTTCGCTTTACCCTAAGGGGGTCATTCTCTTAAGAAGAACGATAAATATTTGAAATTCCTGACAGAGAAGCATTTTCGCAACGGCCAACAATCCCCAACTGTCTGTTTTGCCTTGCTGGCATCTTGATTAATTTTAACATGAATCCATCGACACCCGCCGCCTTCTATACAAGTCAGTGGTATTAGTTTACAGCTGATCTGCTGATAAAATGACCGCAGTGGTGTTTTAGACGTGACAGAATAAGAAATCGCTTTTAATGTGAATAAGTAGAAAAGCCAAGTCGTTCGATCATATCACATGCTGGAACAAGAAAAAATCGGATAAAAATATTGGGATATTATTATTATTATTATTATTATTATTATTATTATTATTATTATTATTATTATTATTGGCTCACTAGGAGCTATCGCACAAATTATCAAAGATCCTTCCTTGAAAACAACCTGTGGTGTTCCCTGGAAGCTGAGTGACAACAGGTCTCTCCAGATTTCCAGTACTCTCCGCCTCTTTCGATAACATCTGCAAATAAATTTACATTATTGCAACAGCCACTCGCCATTGATTTCTTTTTTTTTTACCTATCTATCTACTATTATATAAAAGTCAATTTGTGTGTGCGTGAGAGAGAGAGAGAGAGAGAGAGAGAGAAGGAGAGAGAGTTCCTTCCTCATAGGTTCCGAAACGGCTGAACCTATCTGATGCAAATTTCCCACAAAGTTAATGTATATGTCTAGCAGCGTTCTTTAATATGTTTTGTACAGAAATGCATCCGATAAGTTTCTAAAATCGAAAAAATCCGATGCTTAAAATAGTATTTATTTCCTATAGATAAAAAAGAAATTTTTACAAGGGAGTATTTTACGTTACACCGACCAAAGGAGATAATTCTCAGTAAATCAAGAGAGATTCAATTCTCAGCAAAACACTTCTTAAAATAAACAGAACTATTGTCATTGTGTGCCTAAGAAAGCAAATGTGATACAAGTTCGTTTTTTAAAAGTTCGTTTTTTTTTTTTAATCCGCCCCTCTAAAACAAGAGTAATTAGTAGGGATGTTTTCATTTTAATTTTGATTTTGATTTTTTGATTTTTAGATTTAACTTTCTTTCTATGGTGATTTTCGGTTTTATCTTAGTCAGTTGAGGGATTCATAATATTATATTTGTTTAAATAAACATAGGGGGTTTTCTATTGTTCCTATTTATTTGTCAACCCATGTGGATAGGGCCAGATCCAGTGTGGAGAATATCATGCTCCCCAGGAGGGAGGTGTTCCCGTGAAAAAGCACAATATACAAATGAGAATTATCTCAGTCATGAAGGATTTCTCCTCCACTGAATGAGGGTAGGAGGTGTTGGAAAAGATACTACACTATGGTTCTGTGTACATTTTTAGTGTTGCAGGTGTCGAGATAAGCTTGGTATTGTTTAATGTGTTATACTAGTAGAAAAGTATTCGACTACAGACCGAATGGTCCTCTCTTTAAGCCCGGGTGTACCCCACGGCTCATTTTTTTTCTTTTTCTTATTAATGAGTTCAATTCATGATAGAAGAAGAGGTGTCATTTAAAATCGCTGCAAATCATTTATTCGTTTGCATATTTTAAAAATAAACATTAATCAGAAGTAATTTTCCAGGGCATTCATCGTCAAGCCCAAACATCAACTGACGTGATATTGTAAACAAACACAGACGGAATTTTATGAACGATATTATCATTATTTTT
Organism: Euprymna scolopes; assembly: GCF_053919585.1. Taxonomy (NCBI): domain Eukaryota; kingdom Metazoa; phylum Mollusca; class Cephalopoda; order Sepiida; family Sepiolidae; genus Euprymna; species Euprymna scolopes. Next base: position 104,970,000 of record NC_136505.1, read on the forward strand.
TTTTATTTTTTTTTTATTTATTTATTTATTTATTGCGAATTAGTCCACCGGGTAAATAGGATTCGTCAGGCTTATGCGCGCATTCTGTGGTTGTTTCTTGCTTTTATATATGTTGAGGATTTTAGTTAGCCAATCAGCTTTCTAGTATCCACCGCGCCCCTTCCTATCAGCCAATGGGCATGCATTTTATCGAACAAAGGATCTATAGTGGATGAAATGCCGAATATTCAGTGTAGCTTAATCGCCATATATATTTTATATATTACTATATATATATATATATATATATATATATATATATATATATATATATATATATCCTCGTAATATGTATAATAATAAATAAGGATTGATTCTATAATAATACATACGCAATGTGCATACATTAAAATGTTTAAGCGTATTATATGCCCGGGCAACGGCGGGCGTCAAGCATATATATATATATATATATATATATATATATATATAGATGTGGTATTGGGAATCCCAGCTTAATTGCTATATTGGCAGTTTTAGAAATCGAAGTTATATAAGTATATTTGGGGTTTCCCTTCAGCGAGTTGACAGGGTCACAAAAGGTTAGGTTTGACAGGTATCAACCTACAGAGAATCCACCGGAAATTAGGGGTGACATGCACCGAAAATTAGGGGTGATATGAACCGGAAATTAGGGATGACACGAGAATTGTGGTCGTAGGCTTCCGGTTGACGACCACATGGGCTGAGAGTGGTTTAACGAGCAGAGAAATTTTCTTAGAACTACACGCCTGTGGAACTCTGTTCCGTCTGCCTGCTTCCCACCGGACTACAACTTGGATGTCTTTAAGTCCAATGTTAACAAATTCTTAATGAACCGCCCCCTTAAGTAAACACTTCATCAAATCTCCACACTAACGTAATGTACTTGCAATAACCCTTATCCCTGAGTGGCTTCCGGGCCTTGATAAGTGGTGATCACTGTGTAAAAAAAAAGGAATGCAGATTGGAGATTTGGCTCTCCACAACCAGGGTTCGAGATGATAGGCCTGCCTTGAAATAAAAGATTGAAGCTTCAAATCACTCTTGTTGTTTATTGATGCATCTGTCTGCAGTGACCACTTCCCAATCAGATGGCAGACCAGCGTCCAAGAAGATATCATCCACTGGCCAAGGCAAGCAGGTATGTACGCATGATGTTATCTGCACATGCATATCTTGAGACCTTCCAAGGCAAAATGAACGGTGTAAGGATAAGAACGCACACATATAACAGTGAACTGCACGTAACATACGTAAGAGAATACACACACACGTATATTTTTACATAGGCGTCACCACTTATCAAGGCTGAGAGGCCACTCAAGTATAAAGGTTAAAGATTGAACAGTAGTCAAAAGGACAATATAGTAATCGATAGTAATGGAAGTTTGGTAAATTTGTTAAGTGGAACGGCTCATCAGAAACTTATTTAAAGTGGACTTGAAGACAACCATATTATAGACAGCTGGAAAGCAGGAAAACGGAAGACAATTCCACAGACGTGCAGTTCTAAGAAAGAAGCTTTGTTCATAGAATCTACGTTTAGGTTTAGGCACAGATAAAGAGTGGGGGAATTATTGATAGTGTTTTCAGCTAGACGAGTGTTTCTTGTGAAAGTTTGGCGAGGGGGGACCATAGATTGAAGCTCAGTCGAACACTTTCCATGAAAATAAGGATAAAGTAGAGACAAACTCGCAACATCTCTTCTGTGAGATAGAGGTTGCAGGGAAGAGAAAAGGACATCTCCCACCAGGACATGAAGTCTATTTTGAACCCTATCAAGGCAGGAAAGGTCCTTTCTAACAGCTCCTGCCCAAATGTGGCAACAGTATTCCATCCTTGGACGTACCTGGCTCTTATATAGATAGAGAATTGCATCAGCAGTGAGA
>NC_136505.1:104976909-105096909 GCF_053919585.1 Euprymna scolopes
ACCCCCCCCGACAAACCCGACAAGCAGCTAAATCCCATCCCTTCACAGTAGAGATACCTAGATGTAAGAGAGCCTTCTACACCAGTAGTTTCTTCCCCAGAACCGCTAGATTTGGAATTCCTTTCCAGGTTCTTGCTTCCCCAACTGTACTGACATGCAGAAGTGCAAGTATAACGTGAACCTACATCTTGCTGCCCAACTCCCCGCATTAAAACCCTTGTAGATTGTGTCATTGATAGTAGCCCCTTCATCAAAGTGGCAATGTGCCTTGTTTGGGGTGAAAATCTAATTAAAAAAAAAAGTTTTAATTTCGGTGATTAAATAAAGTGTTATTTAATCGCTCGAGAATTCCGTGCAGATTTACGAGTTCGACAGAAAAATTATCCGGTTAAAATCAAAACAAAATGAAAAATAAAGAATAAGCGAATGTAATAAGCATGTTTAAATATTATAACAAAAAATAAAACCCTGTTTAAATATTAAAATAAAAAATAAAACCCTGTTTAAATATTAAAATAAAAAATAAAACCATGTTTAAATATTATAATTTAAAAAAACTGTTTAAATATTAAAATAAAAATAAAACCCTGTTTAAATATTAAAATAAAAAATAAAACTATGTTTAAATATTATAATTAAAAATAAAACCATGTTTAAATATTATAATTTTTAAAAAACCGTTTAAATATTAAAATAAAAATAAACCCCTGTTTAAATATTAAAATAAAAAATAAAACCATGTTTAAATATTATAATTAAAAAAAACGTTTAAATATTAAAATAAAAAATAAAACCCTGTTTAAATATTAAAATAAAAAATAAAACCATGTTTAAATATTATAATTAAAAAAAAACGTTTAAATATTAAAATAAAAAATAAAACCCTGTTTAAATATTAAAATAAAAAATAAAACCATGTTTAAATATTATAACAAAAAATAAAAACACTTGCAGGTGGTTTAAACTAACGTCAATGTTTTCTAGGTCAAACATGACGTCATTGTCGTAGTAGCAGGAGGACAGAAAATGAAAAAACGATTTTTTCGGCACCTCTTCTTGTAGAAATAGATCCCGTTTAGGGTGAAGGAATTAATGTTTCTGGCTAAATTTTCGATATTTGTCGTCCAAGATATCGGGCTTTAAAATGATACCAATCTCGTGAAAATCCGTCGCCTCCGTCGAAAGTTTTTGCGAGATATACAAACACACATTTTCGCTTATATATATATATATATATATATATATATATATATATATATATATATATGTATATATATAAGATTATTATATAGTCGTAATTTAAAAACGTTTTAAAAAGAGTATTTAAGTGCCGAAACAGTAGCATTCAAAACCGGTGACGTTACCACTGTATCAATGTGACACATATATAGACCGATTAAAAATTTAAATTAAAAATAAACTAAGATGATTGTTAAAATACATAACGATTTTTTTTTTTCAATTTTGATCTATTTTTGACCCCTTACAAGCTATTTTAACCCTTAAAAACTATTTTAACCGGCTATAGACCCATGAAAGAACGGCAATTATTTGAGGCCTCTAGCGTTGCCCTGCGACTTTTAGTTTCGGAGGAGTTTGAAAATATGGACACAGACAGACAGACATATGCCGTTTATATATTAGATTACAAAACAAGTTTTAAATAATCTATTTCTTCATTGAATTTCTATTCCAATTTTTTATTATAAAATGTCTTTATCGAAATAAAAAATTTAACCGCCATAGCAAAGGTAATCAACAATTTAAAATTTGATGGAGACATTATGTACCATTTCGAATTTTATGATTATTAATATCAATATAGCAGTTAATATTAATATAGAGATTCCAGTCAATTTATCAATGATGTCTGCTCAGAGCGAAGTTATTTAGAATCATAACAATAGTAAATTTGGCAGACGTTTGCCACCGGAAACAAACACTTCAACAGGAAATTCGAACGCATTTCTGCCTAAACCTACGTAAAAAGTGTATCTGTAATCTATAAATATAAAAGCGAAAATGTATGCATGTATGTATGTATGTATGTATGTGTGTTCGCTTTTTCTGTGTGTCTACAAAAGGCTTTTTTCAGAGAAGCGCTCGGTCGGTTCACAACCTTTTAAAACTTTTTATATCACATATAAATCGTAATATCTCACAGTTAACAACGAAGCTCGCTTGTCTATTTAATTTGCTCGATTTCGGGAGGATAAATATTCAAGATTTGTCGCTCGCCGCATGTGGGTTAGTCTTTTTCCTATAACATCTTGGGAGGGGGGGGGAGCGTTCAGCAGTAAATACTACCCCTCAGTCAGACTTGACCTCATTAACTCATTAAAACGGGCACCTGCCAAAAATTTAAACGTGTTTCCGTTAGCATGTCGCGGTGGGGCAATGGGTAACGTCGCACTTTTTTTTTCACACTTTAATTTACAACTTTGCCTCAACGGTTCGATACTCATACTTACTTTTTTACCCCCCCCCCCCGGAGTTTCCACACATACCTCCAAACACCCGGGCAACGCCGGGTACCCCTCGCTAGTATCTAATAAAATACGCCGAGACGAAAGAGTATTGCCTATTGCGTCAGCATAAAATACAAGGTATAAAAAATAATAATTTTTTTTATAATTATTAAGCCTCTTTATGAGTACTTAAGAAGTACAAACTAACACTCTTGATTGTCACGACTCAAATCTGTAGACCAAACATTGACTAGGTACTTTGGCAGAGAACGTTCCGCATACAAGCAGATAAGGTAACTTTTATATATAAACTAGCGGGGGGTACCCGGCGTTGTCCGAGTGTTTGGAGGTGTGTGTGTTTTTGGGTAAATGAAAACAAAAATCGTTGGCCGGGTGTTTGTTTAAAAAAAAAAACGAAGTCTTGACGCGCAGTGGGAAAATACGTGCGATGTTTAACGGCAGGTGCCCGTTTTTGACGACTTAATGACGTCAACTTTGAATGCGAGACAGTGTTTTATTTATCGCGAGTCTGTTCGATTTTTTTATATACGAAAAAGCTTAATGCACATGCAACGATCGAAAAATCTTGAATAGTTATCTTTTGAAAGTCGGGCAAATTAAATAGACAGGTGACCCCGGTTGTTAACTCGTAGATATTACCATTTAGGCGTGATATAAAAAGTTTTCAGAAGAAGTGAGTTAACCGATGCTTCTCAGAAAAAAGCCTTTCTTGTACATACACAAAAAGCGAACATACATATATACACACATTTTCGCTTTTATATTTATAGACTATTAGCCCCCACCCCGGCGTTGTCCAATCGTAAAATACGTTTAAATTGATTTTTTTTCTTGCTCTGACACCGATATTAAAAACTTACTTTTTGTATGTAAAAATTATTAAAACAAACTTCTTGGATATGCAAGAAACTTCATGGCGATTAATTAATTTGCATATTCGTTTGAAAAACGAGTATTAATTAATGAATTATTCATTTTTTATGGTTTCTTATTGGATGGTTGATTTTATTTCACTGTTACGCTTAATTCTTTTTATGCATAAGTTTCTACATCGTGTATAATTGCGAAATATTTAGGAAGAAATCGCTCTAGCACACTAACATGTTATATATATATATATATAAGTGAATTTTTCGTGTGTGTGTGTGTGTGTGTGTGTGTGTGTGTGCGAAACGGCTCTATCAAACTCTTGTTTGAATATTTGGTCTACAAATTGGAAACTTGATATATAGGGTAATTAGACCTCGGGAACGCTTTTGATTTTGTTTCTAGCCTGTAAAAATAGCTGCTAAAAGGTCATAATTGAAAAAAAAATAAACTGTTGCCGTTGGTAGTGGTAAATCGACTAACTTTAGGTACAATATAATAAACAATTCAGAATTTGCTCCCTAATAATACATACGAAATCTGCATAAATTAAAGTACTGTATTTCAGTGTATCTTACGACCAGGTAACGCCGGGCGACCTACTACTTGTAAATAGATGAGTACAAAATCACAGAAAATACGATTATTTCTTTCCACAATTAAAAAAATAAATTATCTCTGCACGTGCGGTACTGTCACTACCAAACTATTCTGTCGATTTTTGCTCTGTAGACTTGAGATTTGATATATAGGGGATTCGGTTTTGTAGAGCAAACTGGATTTGGATATAGTTGGTAAAATAGTTGGTAAGGGCTCACAACTGAAAATTGAAACTTAGCGGGCGTAAGTCAACTTAAAACGCACCTCTACACATGCGAAAATATACATCTATACGTTAAACTGTCAGTCATTTAAGTTTAGTATCCATCTGTTCTTAGGTCATATTGTAAAGAATATCTCTGGAACGCTAAATGTTTTGGTTTCGATTCTTTCTGAAGACATTCAATTTTTTTTTTTTTTGTTTGTTTCTGCAATCACTATTATATATTGGATATAATATAACCAATAGAGAATTGGTTCTATAATAATAAATACGAAATCTGCATGAAAATATATTTAAGCAGACAACACATGGCGCCCTGCTAATATATAAATAGAGAACAGATTCAATTACACCTGTATTCTCCCGCCAAAACTACCGAACATGTTGTTGTTGAAAACAACAACAACAACAACAACAACAATAATTTAAAAAAAAAAAAAAAAAAAGCAACTCCTGAAAACGAATCCGAATTTCGATGAACCACACTTTTAAATAATCTTAAACCGTTCATAAAATATGCAAGACTTGACCACCTTAATTTAAATACGAATACACTTTTACAATCTCTTTAATATCGGCAGCTTTGCTTTCCTCCTCTGACATTTTTTTCGTCAAATGAAAACAAAAGTATTTTTAATGGTAATACAATTCTTTATATTATTTTCTATATAATGTTTATTTTTTGTTGGATTTTTGGTACTCATGCAGAGAATGATCCGTGCTGAAATAATAATGTTATTATTTAAAAAGCCATTCTTAACATGGGGGGGGGTTGTACCTATTCTGTACTTTAACCTTACAATTGAATAAAAAAATAACACAAAACTTTAATTAAACGTGGAAATACGATTTTTAAAAAATAGCGCGGATCACTCTCTGCATTAGCACCGGATTTTTAACCGACTAAATAGGGTTGGGCGGGTTAGGCAACTCGAAGCACCAACTTGAACCCAACATGAAAGGGAAATCGCCTCGTTGTGTGGTAACTCCTTCACGACTTTTGGGTAAATTTATCTGAGAGTTGCAACAAATTGCCTCGTTACTTACAACTCCTCTTTGAAATTTTAACTAGAAAAAAAAACTACCTATCTCTCCCAAATTTAAATGTGATAATCGTTTTCAGCATACCTGGAAACCTATAAAAGTTGTCAATTTAACGATGAATGCTGAGTCGCCGTTAAAGTAAAAAAAATAGAAATTAAATACCTTTTCTGTCGCCATTATTCTTATATGTTTTAGATTTGTACTCTCCCTACAAAACCAGCGAAACATCTTACTGATACCAGCTCTTTACAGGGGCAGAAAATGGGCATTCCTTTTTTTTTTTTTTTTTTTTGCAACAAAGGATCAATAAAAATTTGCTTTGAATTTTAAAGATAGGCCTTCTTGTTAATAGTCTCGGTTTTGCCAATGTTCAAGAAGCAAAAAAAAAAAAAAACCGTAAGATAAAATATCTTGCGATTCCAAGCCTCAAATCAAATATTACCAATTATCCACACGAAAACTCAGTATTCTGCAGCTTACGATCCGCGCTATTATGTATTTACTTTATTTTATTTATTTATTTTATTTTTTTTTTTTATAGAATTTTCAAAGTTAAAATTAATTTGGTGCTTAGGCACTTTTGTTACCGCTATTTTTAAATAGTTAGTTTTGTTTTTGTTTTGTTTTTTTTTGGGGGGGGGGTCCTAATGTTTTTGATATAGTTTTTGTTTTGTTTGGGTTCTTTATTGTTTGTCTATTTTTAATATTGTAGTGGAAACAGATTATGATATTTACAGATTACGGGCTATGCTTTTTCTTTCTTTTTATATAGGATCGTTAAATTCAATTTTTACGGTATCTTTTGTTTATTAGTACAGAATAAAAAGTACAGAATAGTGAGAAAACGCGGTCAATGTGCACTGGTTGTCCAACATCCAAAGGATGTTTATTCCGAAAGCCGTTCTTAACATGAGGTTGGGGGATGTTTATTCCTAAAGGCATTTTATTTTTAACCTCCCCGTGATCAACTTCTTAAAAGTAGGTCTTCGGATGACCCCCACCCCTTCCCAGTGCACTTTCACTGAAAGCGCCTTCCCTATGTTAAGAATGGATTTCTGAATAACTACCCATGATAATAGCAGCAAGAATTTTCGAACAGGACACCAAAGTACATAGTTACATTAACTTTTTTAAAGTGTGTAAAATTGTATTATCTTTGGAGTTTACGAACGGCGTTGAAATCACGGAATTATTTACAAATCCATTCTTAAGATTAGGAGGGGAGTTATAAATATTTTGTAATTTCACCTAGCAATTTAATAAACAACACATGCCGTGAAAATTTCGTTAAACTTTAAAAATTATTTCAGTCATTTTAATAATTTTGCAAATGTATAAAAACCAGTCGAGAAATCAAAACAAAAACATAAGGTTTACAACATTAGAATTTAATTTTTGACTCACTGTATACTTTTGAACTTCTGAAATATTTAGTTTTATTTTAAAATTTGTTTCGTTATTTTCATTAGCTGTCAATAAAAATGGCGGCGATTTTATTTTTTCGGTAGTTAATTTCAGGTTTGTAGCTTTAAAAAAGTTATCCTAATCCGATTGGATATCCCCTGGACTTGGTTAGAACATATATATATATATATATATATATATATATATATATATATATATATATATATATATATATATATATATTCTGTCAGAAAATTGAATCATGCCTATCCTTGTATTGTTTTTGGACCAATCAAAGTGGCCGATTTTATTTTTTGCGAGGTGTTGTCCTTTCGCGGGATTTTGTATTTTGTGTGTTTGCTTCTTAGTTTCAGCTAAGAACTTGCACTGAACGGACGTAGGGAATCCGTTCTAGTCACAACAAGCAGCCGTTCCCAATAAGGACACTGAAACTCAAGCCCCAAAGAGGGCATGGAGCCCCCAACTTTCAACTCTTTGAGATGGTTTATCTTATGCCTAAATAATTACGCTAATTACTAAGAGTCCGTGGGTTTGTATCACTGTACACAGATTCGAAAAAGTTGTCAAAAAACAAATATATAACAAATAAATGTTATCAAAGGCAAGATAAGTTACTTTTCTACCAAACTGGATATAATTTTCGTGTTTTTATTCAATTTAACATGTTTATTCAGCTCGAAAAGCATACAGTGTTTACCGATGTATTCGAAAATTCAAGATGGCGGCCGATTCTCTCTTTAACAAGGTAAGTTTGGAAAAAGGTGTAATAAATAAAAAACCGGTTAAAATACTGTTAAAACCTCGCTCAATATGTTACCGTGGCATAGGTTGACATATTCGGCGGGTTTTTAATAGTATTTTGTATAGTTTTTTTTATTTATAACACCTTTTCCCAAACTTACGGTGTTAAAGAGGGTGTGAGACGCCATCTTGAATTTTCCAATACATCGGTAAACACTGTATGTTTTTCGAGCTGAATAAATATGTTACATTGAATAAAAACACAAAAAATATATCCAGTTAGGTAGAAATGTAACTTATCTTGCCTTTGATAACATTCATTTGTTATATATTTGTTTTTTTGACAACTTTTTCGAATCTATGTGTACAGTAATACAAACCCCTTTTATTGGTATAATTACCGACTTAACATGAACATTGATCATGGACTTGTGCACTATGCTGACAGTGCGTATATTGGATCCCTTACATCATAAAGGCATCTTGTCGACCTCTTCTACGGCTGCGAACACCTATCTTCGAAGACAGAATGAACCAACAAATAGTTCCTGTAGAAGAAATAAAGAACTAGCACCTTACGAGGTGTATACCAGCTCTTTACAGACGCCAAAAATGGGCATTCCTTTTTTGCAACGAAGGATCAATAAATTTGTTTGGAATTTTAAAGGTAAGCCTTATTGCTAATTGTCTCTGTTTTGCCAATGTTCAAGGAGCAAAAACCGGTAAGATAAAATATCTTACAATTCAAAACCCCAAAACAAATAGATTACTAACAATCCACAAAAAAAATATCAGTATTCTGCAGCTTACGATCTGTGCTATTTTTTATTTATTTTTTTTTTTTAGGTAAAATTTTCAAGAATTAATTTGGTACTGTCGGGATTATTTCACCAACAAGAAGGGGGGGGTAAGAAAAGGAAGTAAGGGCTTGCAACGAAATGGTGACGTTGCTTACAAGCAGTCTTTTCTTTCCCTGTACAGGTAACAATTAACTGGTAACGTTTGCCGAACAACAGTAACGAGGTAATCAGTCTAAGAAACGCCAACCGACAAGCAAGCTAGGTAACTAGCTTCTTAATATTTATTTGCATAAATATACACAAAATGTGGCACAAGGCCAAAAAAAGGGGGGGGTTAATGTGGACCTATCTAACATAAAGTTAACTTAACTAGACTCTTTCACCAGAAAACCAGAATCACTCTATGGGAATCCTAATTATAACCCGAAAAATGATATATACATGATGGGGGGGGGGCTAAAAATTTTATATACAAAAAGAATGAAATATTTACAATGAAAAAATAGTAGTTAGTAAAAGAGCCCCCCACTACTAATTGTGGCAGATAGAAAGCTTTGTCAGTCGAAAAGACGCAGGTCCACACCAAAACTGACTGTATTGACTAAACACCACCAAAACGACCTGCATCACTGACAAAGCAGTCCATCCGTCACCTAATTGGCGTCGGGAATGGGGGTTATCGAACCTAAGGTGGGGGAAGAAAAAAAAAAAAAAAAAAAAAAAAGGGGGGGACAAGGGCAAACTAAAAGAGGGACTGGGACGATGAACACACATACTCTAGCTAAGCTAAAAAAAATCAAACAATAAAGCCTAACTAACCCATACTAAACTAATCGGTCCGATACTGATGTCTTGTTAGTTCAGGATACCCAAAATCCTTTTTGACCTAAATCAAATCAGAAACGAATTCAAGGCCAGCTCCAGTCACTCTACACAGTCGCGAAGCTTTCACCCACCTTTCGTTGAAATTCACAGGAGTGAGTTTCACCTTCTCCAGCTTAATTCGCATTTTCAACCGATGCTTGAACATGAGAACAAGCTGGGGAGCAGTGAAGGTCTCATCTCCGTAAACCTCCTTCTGTCATGTCGACCAAATCACGCCTCTCATAACAGCTAGCAAACACAGAAAAACATAACGTTCCTCTTTCTTCATACTCGGCGCCCAATTGCAGCACGGGGAAACCGCATCCAACACAAAAAAAACGCCCGTTCAGTATGCGAACCGTGAAGCTCTCAACTAACTCACATAACGGTCGAACGATAGCGCAGCGGAAGAAAGCATGGCTTAGGTCTTCCTCCCAATCTCCGCATCAGACACAACTAGGTGTCATTGTAAAACCCGCTATGAAAAGTTTTTTGTGAACCCAGAGGGCATCTCGGATTACCAGCCAGGTGAGCGATGCCTCGTAGTTATCGAAACAGCTCAACCCGGGCGCCCAAGGCCATATCGAGCGACGCTCCTCATTCGTGAAACCGAACTCCTCAATCTTTTCGTCTCGGACAGATCCCCTCACTAAAACCCTATATAGCGCTTTGCAAGACAACAGCCGGGTGTCAGAGAGGCTTTCATTCACCCGTTGAAGGAACCTCAACGCCTGTCGACACTCGCGATAGAAATGGCATTCGTTTCGGGGCCTCCTGCGTGCCTCCCCCTCAGCCGAATGCACACTCTCCAAAGCCTGAAAGGCTTTCTTAGTGTCTTCCATCCAGAAGACACCGTTCCCTAAGTCAGGTGTACACATTCGGTCCAGGTATATCAGCCTTAGAGTGTGTCTACGTATTTTGATATTAGGCATACCCAGACCGCCTTCAGACGGATGCAGGCAACAGATCTCCCGAGCAACCATGGCTTGCTTTCCGCGCCATAAGAACGCGAAAAGAGCACGCACTAGTTCAAGTAGTGAGGACTCCGGGAGTGGAAGCACTGATATACGGTATAGGATCAGGGGGTAGATATGAGTATTGCATACCTCCGCCCGACCCTTTAAAGTTAGATTTCTCAAAGACCACAAATGAGCTGTGGTCTTGACCGCTTTCAACACTTCCGACCAATTTTTCTCCAGCTGGAGGTCGGGGCCAAACCAGATGCCGAGTAGCTTGCAGGGCCCATCAGTCCAGCCAAAGGGCCCCTGAAGGGGCATTCCCCTCCAGGCACCAACACGTAAGCCAATAGACTTAACGTGGTTGATTATGGCCCCTGTTACCTGTGCATACCGTCTTGTTTCCATGTCGACGACTCTAATCTCGGCATTGCTCGTTACAAGCACAGTCACATCGTCGGCATAGGCGGTATACTTTACTGGGGTAGAACCACCTGGCAAAGTAATCCCGCGAAGGACCGGATTCACCCTAAGCTGGCGCAAAAAGGGCTCAAGCGCGATGACATACAGCATGGGTGATAACGGACAACCTTGACGGATAGATCTTGTTAACCTGAAGGGCTTCGATCTCACCCCATTCACCTCCACCATACCACCGGGGTTAGCATACAAGAGGCGAATCCATGAGCGAAACTGGGGTCCAAACCCAGCCGAGAAAAGAACAGCCCCTAGGTAACGATAGTCCACCCTATCGAATGCTTTGGACTGATCTAAATTGATCAGCGCGGCTTCTGTGTCGACTTTCTCTATGATCAAGCGTATCGCATGCAAATTATCTTGAATCGTCCGGCCCTTAACAGAACACGTCTGTTCGGGACTTATGAGACGATGTAAAACAACCTGCAGACGATTTGCTAAGATCTTGGCCAAAATCTTTAACTCTGTGTTTAACATCGTTAAGGGCCGGAAATTGCTAATCCCATCCCTTCCATTTTTATCTTTGCGAAGCAATTTAATGATCCCCCTGGTAAAGTACTGAGGTATAGACCCGTTCCTAAACCAGGAGTTGAAGAGTGTGGCCAGCAAAGGAATAAAAATGGGCGACAGCCTCAAGTACACCTCGTAAGGCAGACCATCAATCCCAGGGGTCCTGTCTAGCCCGACTTGTTTCAGAGCCTCAAGGACTTCTTCCTCTTTTATGCTACCTTCACACGTAGCTGCTTCGGTCGCTTCAAGGCGAGAAAAATCAGCTAAATACGTGTCAAACTGTTCAATCTCCAGACCGGGCTCCATGGTAAAAAGCTCCTGCAAATGAGCTCGAAAACCCTCCAGGATTCCATCATTTGATGTTACGGTTCGTCCGTCCGGCAATGTGACACTGGCGATGTGTCGATCAGTCGCACGTCGACGCTCCTCCGCACGCATTGACGCGGCCATGTTTGTTGCCTCGTTCGGCACTCTTTTTAACCTAGCCCTAACTACTAGACCCTGGTCCTTCCTGTTATCCAGGGAGTCCAGTTCAGCCTTAATTAAAGTATAACTATCACTATCCCCCTCCTCCACCACCCTTTTTAATCTATCATCTAGTGCCGCTTTCGCTGCTCTAGAACTAAGATTGAGTCGATGACTAAAATCAGCAGCGAAGGACCTAATTACTTTAAGTTTTCCCCACCACTTATTCCCAATAATGGCTCCCGTCAATTCCCTCTGTATTGTTAGTAAAAGCTGTTCCCGGAAGCCCTTCACGTCGAACAACGACGTGTTGAACTTCCAGTAACTAGCCATCCTACGTTTAACGCTATCTAAGTTTACCCGAACCCGGACTAACCTATGGTCCGAATAAACTATGTTATGAAAACTTGGACAGTCTAAAAGCCCTAAGTCGACTCTCCTAACTAAGAACCGATCGATGTAACTCGAAAGTTGCACCGGATCGGAGCCGCGTCTACCTGTCCAAGTCCAAACTACATCCCCGGGCTTTTCGTTTCGAAATTTATCGACAAGATCAAACTTGTCAATAAAGTCACGAAACGCCTTAGCATCCCGGTTCTGGTTAGTAGCCCTTGAAGCATTACCCCCGCGATCTAAATCGGGATCCAGGACCGCGTTCCAGTCTCCCGCTAAAACTATCCGCCGAGACGAATTCATGAAGGGCTCGATCCCCCGGAAAAAGGAAACCCTCTCGCCATGGCTATTGAGAGCATAAACCCCAATAAATCGAAATGCCACATCCTTTACGGTAACATCCAGCACGTGCACTCTTCCCTCTGGATCAGCATAGACTGGGTCACACGAAGCATCAAGAGTGCGTCTAACTAGCCAGGAAACACCCCTCGAGTGGGAATCAAAATGTGCTGAATAGAGCTGAAAGTCCCTAAGCAGCACACCCTGATAATCACTGGGAATGAAGTGAGTTTCCTGTACACAGCATATATCCACCCCGAGGCGTTGAAGGTCGCATGCAACTCGAAGTTTACGAGAGGCGTCCCTCAACCCTCGGACATTCAAAGTAGCTAACCTTAAAGCCATTGTGATCTATCTAGGGTTGGGTATCCTTAACAAACATGGACGGTGCCAAGACACCGACAGCTGTCCCCAATGATCCTGAGGTCATCTCATTAGTGATGGCCCCATCAGGGGACAGACCACCGATGTCTAGAGGAAATGTTAACTTAATCGCTCTATAAAGTGAAGGGTGGATTTTTATGGGGACCCGTCCAACACAGAGTTTCTCCATTTTAAGTATGTCGGAGTCGCTAAAAAAGGCTGCTGGAGGAATGATATTAAAAGCAGAGTTTGCTTCCTCCAGCATAGTCCAAACTCCTTTGGCCTCTTCACGACTTCTGACCACAGTTAAAAGTCTTTTGGCATTAGGAAAATTTTCTGGGTTTGTAATGTCCAGTTTGCTTATCTGCTTCACCGCGTAGAGGTTTCGGTAGTCTTTTCTACCGTGATTTTTTGATATGGTCTCTATATTAGCCGTGATCTTACACACGTCTTTGCCCTGACAAAAAGGGGGTCTTTTCTTTTTTTGGTCTTTTTCCACGGAGGGACTTCTTTGTCTTTTCTTTTCAGAAGTAGAAGGGCGAGGTGATGGAGGAGGGGGCATGTCAATTTTCATAGGGGAAGCGGGGGGGGAGTTTTGGGGTGTATTGTTTGGGGAGCAGAATGGAGACGGTTTAGGGGACGGTTTAGGGGTCTTTTTGGATGGGGAGCCAAGGGTTGTCAACTTTGGGTCTCTTTTTGGTACGTTTGCGGGAGAGAGGGGTGGCGCTTTACGGGGTGATCTTTTCTCTTTTGGAGGAGGGGCAGGCTTTTCGGGGAATAGAGATTCGGGGAAATCTAATATTTTTTCTTTTTCTTTTTTCTTCTCGCTTTGCTTGCGCTTTTCATCAAGCGAGTCCTTTATTTTTAGCAGGGCCTTAAACTTGTTGCCCCCCGGGTCTTTACTGGTCCTAATGTCTAATATCTGCTCTTTGGTCAGTTTATCCGCGTACGTTTTACGAGGCGATTTAGAAAACGGTACCAGTGTCCATTCTCTCTTTTTGGGCGATTCCATCTCGGAGTTGAATTTTTTCAAATAAAAAAATAGGGTAAAAGTCCCGTTCAAAAATAACAGCAGGAAGATAACAGCAATAACAACTTTAACAAATAAAACAAATTTAACACGGCAATAACAATATGTGAAACAATCGCAGGAAAAAAAAAATAACAAACCAACGTGACGATAAAGACTCCAGGTAAGTAGCTTCTTAACTAATCACTAACCCGAAGTGAAACAACTCCTTTCATACATACTAACTCTCAGTGGCGAGAATTCCAACGAGATTAGAATGTCTATTTAACTTAGTAGGAAATAGGCACCCAATTTTTCAGTAACGGCAATTTTTTTTTTTTTTTTTTTTTTTTTAATTTCACTTGTTTATTAAATTGTTAGGTCAGAATAGTTAACAAATCACCCCACCTCTTAAGAATGGATTTGTAAATAACATTTCAGCACAATCCGTAAACAGCATGTGCCGAGAATTTAAATTAGTAGGAAATAGACACCCAGTTTTTCAGTAACGGCAAAACAGCAGTTCAGTGTCTTTTCTTCCTTCCGACCCACCCCCGGTAAGTCAAATCAATTTCAATTCTTACAGAATTTTTGTTACAGCGTTATTTTTAAATAGTTTTTTTTTGGGGGGGGGGGTTGAATTCAAGTTTCGCGATATCTTTTATTAAATTATGTGGAAGCACAGAATAGTTACAAAACACCCTCCCCCTCCATGTTTGGAATAGCTTTGAAAATAATGTTATTTCAACACGGTAACAAAAGTGCATAAGTACCATTTATTTTTACGGTATCGCTTGTTGCTGTTCGAAATGCATTGACGTGCATATCAATGAAGCGTCATCCTCCCCTCCCCAAGAAAACGGTATAAAAAGACTAAAATTGAAAAGGGGCGGGGGAGCCAAGCTCGCTGACAACCCTTTCTTCTTTTTTTTTTTAATTTCACTTGTTTATTAAATTGTTAGGTCAGAATAGTTAACAAATCACCCCACCTCTTAAGAATGGATTTGTAAATAACATTTCAGCACAATCCGTAAACAGCATGTGCCGATAATTCAAATTTTATCCATTTTTGATTGATTCGCGTAAAGCCAATGGAAATAACGACACAAATGTTGAAATAACGATTTTTAGTTTCAGAACTTTAAATCTATGCAGGTCGATAGAAAATTTTCTTGCGTTTGATAACCTTTGTTTTCGTTCGTCATTTCGGTACTCCAGCAGATATTTATCCAGACGTAACTCGGCGTTCGCTCGGCTTTCCCCGGAACATGACGTTAACAGCTCAAGTTCTGCTGCTGTCTGAAGTAACAAATTTCCATTCCATTTTTAAAAACAGAGCGTTCTCCACAAGTTTTACCATGGTATTTTTTTTCACTTTCTATAATTTCATATTAAGAACGGCTTTCGAAATAAACACCCACAATCTTACCATGTTAAGAACGGTTTTACTAATTCCTCGGTTATGAAAAAAAAATGGCTGTCAGGATTACTCCATGTTCAATGAGGAACCTTTTTTATCCTCTTCCAAATTGTCGTCTGCTACTCGGATTTTCAGCTCGCGCGCACGCGTATAAAGTTGAAAATCATCGCACGGCATTGTAATTGGCTCAACTTTGTTACGTCAAACAGCAGCAGAACCAGAGCTGTTGACATCATGTTCCGGGGAAAGCCGAGCGAACGCTGAGTTACGTCTGGATCAATATCTGCATTAGTACTGCAATTTCTACTGTATTAACCATACCACATCGTTGCTTCCGAAGTTTATTTTGTGCTTGTTGAGATAGCCGATAGATCGTGTTTTTGTTTTGTTTTTGAAGTCTTGCTTAAAACAGCAAGAACAATATTACAAACTTAATTGTAGTGTCGAACATAGTAAAATATCAAAAAATTACGAAAATTCATCGAGTAGAAAGTTACGGAAAATGGGGTAAAATTGTACTTTTCTTAGATGTTATTAAACCGTTGCGAGTTCAGACACTGAGGGCATAACTTGGAATGCGATGACGATTAAGATTTTAGTCTTTAAGCAATAGATACGGGCAATTCTAATCGCTGCTTAGGTATGGGACCTGGTTTTGAACGCTGGCTAATCATATTTTTTAAATTTTCGGTTACTTTCTGATTGTTTAAAAGATTACAGCTTAAAGTCTATTTCTCAAAGAAAAAATAGCGTGTGAAATAAATACATGGTATAATTTTATCTCGAATCTGAAAAACCGTATATTTCACGTAAAAATTCATTATGACAAAGATCGTGTTTACATTTTTCGGGCAAGAGAAATATGTTTTATGGAATTATTTCCAAGTGAAGTATTAAGTTAGTCTTAAAATAATGAATTAATATCATAAATGTACTTAACTTTTGATAAAAAGGGTAATAATTATCCAAAAATGTGGCCATGGGAGCAACAAGATTAGTTTCGTGTAAAAAAAATTTAAAAAAAAAAAAAAAAAAAAAAAATGGCGGCGAAATTCAAAGAAGCACATTAATGACATGATATCATTATTTAACATGTTCCGGCATATTGAGCATTTTCCCCCCTTTTCTTTTCAAGAATGTGCATCCATACTTACCGACATGGAACGTTTGTATAATTCTTTCCATTTTTTTATTTAATTATTTTTGTATGTTCCTGTTTTTCAATTTTTTTTTTTTTTTTTTTACTTTATTTTCCGAGATTATTATGAAAATTATCTTACATTGATGATTATACTTTCCTGCGTGCAATATAAATATTAGAATCTTACATATAAAGATTACGTTAAACGTATAACCATAAAAATAAATAAATACTTCTTGCAATTTTTTTTTTTTTTTCGAGAAAATATTAAATAATCGATGCTTAATTCAATGATAATATCGGTAGTTCGAGTAATTTTTTTTTTTCGAGTGATATCGATTTCATTAATACGAACTTTAGGTGCTTTTTTCCTCATGTACCTGTAAAAAATAATTCTTTTTATTATAAGTTACGATGCTCTATTTTCATAAAAAAAAAGCTGAAATGAATTTTTGCATTTTTTTTTTTTTTTTTTTTTTTTTTTTTTACTACAGAAAACCATAACTTTAGTAAAGGTGTTTTTTGTTATAAAAAATAATACATTTCTACTCAGATTTGAATAAAAAATAATTAGTTCCTTATATTTCGCGATCATTATTTGATAAATACTGAAAATTTCATTAAAATTGGTTAATTTCCTGATTTTGGGTGAATTTTTAAGTGAAAGGAGGGGTCAAAATGTTTATACATTTTGAGCATCGGCATTCATTTTGCCCGTACCTAGCAATAGACTTTCTTTTTTTTTTATAGTAAAAACTCAATAGTAGTTGAAACCTGAATTTTTTAGATGAGATGTGAATACTTGTGCTATGTTGATTAATCGGACTATTATTCTCATCTTAGGTGTTATTAGCACTACGTTTTGGTCGCTGCAACCTGCGACCTTCTTCGAATGTTGAAAACATGCCTCTTTTTTTCTCTACTTAGGAAAAGAGGGTTGGCTCTGCATTCCAAGAGAATTCGAACAGTGGCTTTGAGGGTGGGTGCGTAGGTCATAAAGAAGGTTCAATATTCATTTTTTAAATGCTACCTATGACTCAATTTTTCGGGATATCTATACTGATTGTTAACATTAGTGAAAAATACGCGTGAGTATCGATCCTCTGTTTCGTAAAACATTTTTTTCAAACAATAGTAGTTGTTCTAATCTATAACTTTTCGTAATTTTTGGATATATTACTATTTTTGACATGATCAGTACATAATATTGTTTTTGCTTAAACAACGTATTAAAATCGATCTGCTGACTCTATCTTAACATGTACCGTTTATTTTTATTTTTTTTAATCGATAATTGTTTTAACTTTCATTTTTTTTTTAAGTCTAGTAATTTCTGATTTATTTTTCTTTTCTCGGTGAAAAGGTTGAATTTTTTTTTTTTTTTCATGCATGTAAAATTCCTAAAATTTACAATGGTGTAAATATAAAATCAATACTGAAAGAAAAATACCAAAGAAAATAGTATTTCAATTCCCAACTGGTATTTTTAGACGTTTTTACTTTCAAGCAGCGAAGATTGTATCGTTAACGTTCGGCAATGTTCGGCTGTCGTAAATATAGATTCAGGCCCTTGCACTGAAAAATAACGTCATCACTAAAAGTCCCAAGAAACGTCTGTCGAACAGTCAAATTTTTACAAAGGTTTATCTATTAATTTGATTACATTTATGGTCGTCTTTTATTGTTTTCTTTAGAAAGGTTGATCTTTCCTCAAATTTTAACAATTATTTTTATAATTATAATTTTTAAAAAATGCGTTTCATTCCCCCCCCCGCCCATCCACAACTTTTGTGTTAAAACAAACACTTAAAGCATGTTTACACTTTTACGAATAAAATAGACGTTAAAATCTTTTACACATAAAATACCGTTTCCATTTTAAGAGCAATTCATAATTCTGCAAATATATAAGCGTTTGTGTGTTTATATGCAATAGTGTCAAAATGCATATTTATAGCAAGTGCGCTACACAAACATTTCTTTTTTTTTTTTTTTTTGCTAAAAGAACTTCGTCCGGCTAACTTTATATTAACTGCAAATCTCTTGCGTATTGAGCAGTTATGTATATATATATATATATATATATATATATATATATATATATATATATATATATACCCAAACCCTCTGGCCTTGGTGAAGAGGAGACTAAAACTTGCTGTTATAGTTTCAAATTATCTGAAATAACAGCAAGGGGATGATTCCAAATATTTCTCCTATGTTATATTTCCCCTCTTTTAGAAATAGCGTAGGATTATGAATATCTCCAATATGAAATAATCCTTATACACTGAAATTTACTTAATGTATGAAAACCAAAGAGGGAGATATAACATATGAAAAATGTTTGGTATCAAGTCTCCCCTTGCTGTTATTTCAGATCATTTGAAACCATAGCAAGTTTTTGTCTTCTCTCCAGCAAGGACAGGGGTTTTGAGGGAAATATCAGATATTTTGGAATTCATATACAAAACTAGGAAAACAAATGACTATGATTGAAACATTTTGTAAAAACGTGCCAAAAATAGGCTCTGGGTAATAAATGATCCCCTTAATGTGCGACCTTAAGGGCAAATGTCACATAGCCCACTACACGATTCTGGTCATTACCTTTCCAACGAGTCTCCATTTATTAAATTCTGATCAATAGTCGCTAAGATTTGATATTTATAAAATTGATAAAAGAGGTGGGATATATATATTATAACAGTCGTATCCAAATTGAACATTAAAATACTCATATCTTTGGTTCTATGAGAAGAAACTTCATGAAAATTTGGAGGCTTTTGGGAGATTACAATACTATTCTATGATTAAAATATTATGACAAGTCAGTTTTGGTGCTTTGGGATGAATTTTGCTTGTTTTTTTTTTTGTTGTTTTTTTTTTTGTTTTGTTTTTGCTAGATTGACTCTCCTGTGGCCTTGCCAGGCCACTAATATATATATATATATATATATATATATATATATATATATATATATATATGAGAGGATTTAAAATATGAAAAAAGTTATTTTCAACTATACTTAGTAACATTATGGGAACGATTCGCGCATGCGCAGTCGTGAAACGATTAACAAACAAATAAAAAATTAGGCTACTCACCCCTAGTATTAATATTTCAATTTTGGTCCCTTAGCATCCTTTTTCTGGATAAAAATCGATTAAAGTTTTTCACAAGTCTGAATACCATAAATACCAACTTTTATGTCTGACGATCAAAAAATTCGGTGAGTATATAGGTTGTGTCCTCACACATATATACATTCTCACTTGTATATTAGCTATAACTCAAGTTCATTAAGATGATGACAGTTTTCATTCCGTCAAATCGTAGAAATTTCCAGGTTGATATCTGAGAGCGTGTTTAATTAACTGGGAGATGCACCCCCTGAATAAACTCGCCTGGCGGGTAGGCGACAAGGTAGTGCTCCACGTGATGGTGTACTGGCAACCTACTTTCCTGGACTTGCATGTCAAGCACGTTTACCGCAGCGATTGACTCAACTGTAATGAGCAAAATGTATGCTCGTATTGGAGTTCTGCCAACGAGATATATAAAACCAGCTACGTTATTTTTCTGGCATAACTTCCATTTATACACACTTTTCACGTACGTCCACGAGATATTTTTGTTAGTAAAACATTGTTTAAATATATTGCCCGAAAGCATCTATATGTCATTAGGATAGCATGTGCTTTATTTTGTGTGTCACGTTTACATTCGAGTGACTGTCGTTAAATTGTTGTGAACTTCTATTTCTTGTAATGATGTTCCAAGAATTCTGCAGGAGTTTCGGTTTCGATTATAGCTGATGGCACTTAAGTCATCTATTTTTTATTTTATTTCTTTAAATAATTTTATCAAGAATTCTTCATAAGTTTTGGGTTTGATTATAGCTGAAGGTACTCACGTTATATATATATATATATATATATATATATATATATATATATATATATTATATAAATTCAAATAAAAATTTCCACCAAACTATCCATTCGTGTGTAATCACCTTTTTCTTAACCATATTCCCTCTGCTTCACTTTTTTTGCTATCAAGTAAGCTCTTTGACTTACTTGTTGTTTCATCAAATACTTTTGCATGCAAAATCCGATCCCGCATTTTGCTAATCCCTACCCTCTGATGAGAAGGAAAGTATTTCTTCGAAACTCCGCGGATTAAGGACTATCCACTTATCTAGTGTTTCCTTTTCAGATTAAATATGTTTTTAACTCATTTCAAAGTGTGTTTTAACATGTTTTATTAATTTTTTGTTCATATATATAAGAACAAGTAGTTAATAAAACACTTTGAAAAAGAGTTAAAAACATTTAATTTTAAAAAGGAAGCACAAAAGAATAGTCCTTAATCCGCGGAGTTTCGAAGAAATACTGTCCTTCTCATCAGAGGGTAGGGATTAGCAAAATGCCGGATCGGATTTTGCTTGCAAAAGTATTGAATGAAACTACAAATAAGGTATAGATCTTACTTGGTAAAAAAATAATGAAGCAGAGAGAATGGGGAGATGAAAAAGGTGATTTCACGTGAATGGATAGTCTGGTGAAGGGTAAAATATCCAATAACGGTAAAATCCAAAAAAAAAGTTGGGATATATATTTCATATATTTTGGTTTCGATCCAAGCTGATGCACCCAAGTCATATGGATATATTTGGGGATTTTTGAAATCGCAACTTTATAAAAACAGATAGAACATTAACTCTATAATAATGTGTACGAAATCTGCAAGAATTAAAATGTCATTTAAGCGTACTTTACGACTGCCCTACACCGGGAGTCCCTGCTAGCTTAGATAAATAATTTTGCAGTTTTAACAAAAGAGCTACAATAACATCAGAGCGTCTCCATTTAAGCTAAACATCTACAAAATGCCAATATCTATATACTAGCGGGGGTACCCGGCGTTGCCCGAGTGTTTGTTTCCGGGACGGGGGGGTTAAAAAATGTTATGGTAGGTAAGTAGGAAGGATCAAACCCGGAGTCATGAGTAAAAGTAGGAAAATAAAGTGTGAAAAAAAAAAAAAAAACATCTGCAACGTTAACAGTTCGGCCACCAAGAAAAGTCCATTCCAGTTGTTTAGGAAAAAAAAAAAAAAAAAAAACGACTACGGTAGGTCGGCTAGAACGTGAAAATATAATATGAATTCTCCAGCACGCTAACCACTACGCCACAGAGCACTGCAGCTTAGTTTAGTGATTTTAAATAACTTCACATGAAAGAACTACGAAGCCAAACCGGTGTTCTCTTCTCAACTGTTCCTTGTGAACGATCCCCAAACGGTGTTAAGTGGTGGCAGGGGGAGGAGGAATTTATTAGAGAGAAAATATTTTACCACTTCCATTGATCTTAACCGATTTTGGCCGTGACTTCTCAGCAGAAAAAGTATAGAAATCTAAGATTATCGAGGAATTTGAGAAATAATAAGTCTATAACACACCTCAGATATTGTTCTGCCGTTTGTGCATATTATATTTGCATGAAATATCTTGATTATTAATCCTATTAATGTCAAAATCAGACGGGAAAAATGAGTTCATTTTATTTAGATAGAGAAGATTACATCTGAATGAGTTCCCCGTGGAATTTCCATAGATCCTGCTAGTTAAAAATTATTACAGTTAAAAAAAAAAAAGTCACTATAATGATAACTCCAAAATTTCTAAAATGAATAAATATTTTATTATAAAAAGTAAATTATAAACACGCACACACACACCGTTTAAGATTTCTTAAATTTTTCATTTTAATACTTTTTTTTAAATCTAAATATCCCTTAGTGTATTTCCTCGTCAAGAAATTCTCTTAATTACGCGTGTTCAAAATCCGTTGTCTTGAAGAAAAAATACAGTCCCTTTTAGCAGATTTTCGTAATTACTTTCTGCAATTCAATACAACAGAAGAACTTCCGGGCGTATTTTCAAACTTTATTCCGTGACATCAGCAAGTTATCTGACTTTAGAGAAAGAGTTCTCTATAATGTCGGTCGCGGTGAAACTCGCCGTTGATGACGTAAGTACTGATATTTTCTTGGGTATTGATTAAATTACTGTTTCAACAAATAAAACATTTCCAACACTAACCCTCAGTCTGAGTGACAATGCGAAAGAAAATCTTTTTTAAAAAATATACCAATTTTAAAGAAGAAAAATGTTTTCTAATTAATGAATTGATACTCTGAGGATTTCAGTACTTATCCAGTTAGAGTATCGTCAGAGAATTCTGAATCTGTCCTGGAAATGGTAAACCACAAAAAACTATCACCCCCAAAGAGTCCAAATATAAAATGCACTTCTGCTTTTACTATTGGATCCCTTTATGTTAAGAATGGCTCTCTAAATTTGTCTGGAATGTGAAAATGCTCAAATACCGAAAAAAAAAAAAAAAAAAAAAAAAAACGCACATAGCAAAAATAAAAACATAATTCAGTTTGCGTTAAAAAACAAAGCAAAAAAAAACTCGGTACTATCAGTAATATATCTATACAAGTGAAATTGTGTGTGTGTGTGTGTGTGTGTGTGTGTACACATTTCCCTACCAAACTACTCTGTCAACTTTCAGTCTACAGACTCGAGATTTGACATAAGGGGGTATTGATATTTGAGAAAATCATTTTAATCGGTTTTCGGCCAGAAATTTGGCTGACAAGTGGGTAAAGTTCAACGATTTTACCTTTGAAATCTCTACCAAACTCCTCCGCCAATTTTTGGGTCTAAACACTTGAAATTTTAGATGTTGGTTACTTGGACATAGATAAAGCTTTTCAATTTAATTTGAGTTCAAAACTAATGTTAAGGGGTCAAAATTGGGGTCTAACTTTTAAAAAAAAATGACTTCTGCGGTCTCTACCAAATTACTCAGCCAATTTCTGTCTAAGAATTTGAAATTTTACATAAAGTGTAATCAGACATAGGTCAAACTTTTTAATCGTTTTTTGACCGAAAATGTGGCTGTCAATATTTAAGATTTTACCTTTGCGATCTCTAGCAAAGTATTCAGCTAATTTTGGGTCTAAACGTTTGAAATTTTACATAAAGGGTATTCAGACATGCAGCAAGCTTTTTAATCAGTTTTGGGGCGAAAATTTGTTTGCCAAGAGGTCAAAGTTTACAGAGTTGACCTTTGCAGACCCTACCAAACTCCTCTGCCAATTTTGGGTCTAAACACTTGAAATTTTAGATGTAGGTTACCTAGATAGGAGTCAAACGTTTTAATATATATATATGTGTGCGTGTGAACAGTACATAGCGCCCGAGCAAAGCCGGGCTGAACTGCTAGTATATAATAATTCCTTTTCTTTTAGGGGGGAAAAATACTAAAACGACATAATCACGTTTGACACACCGGTTCCCGTCAGATCACCAAAGTTAAGCAACAATAAGTCTGGCCAGTACCAAATGGGTGACCATTTGGGACTTCCAGGTGCTGTATGTGCTCTCTGCTTATCTCGGCATTGTTTCCAGTTGTCCTGGACTCAAACAGTGCCAATTCAGGAGAGGTGTGGTTGGGATTGCGCAACCCTTGCCACAAAATTACACTCGTAACTCCCCTTACAGAGGGTATCCTTTGTCTTTCGAGACTAAACGGAGGCATCGAAATTCAACAGAGAATTAACTCTGTAATAATAAATACGAAATCTGCATGAATTACGAATTCAGATATATTGTATTTTACGGCCAGACCGGACGATTCCCACTAATGAATTAATGAAACTCCATCTCTATGCTTTTAAATGTATCTGCTATTCATATTTTCAACTTGATAATTCGGCCATGTTTGTACTTGTTGTTGAAACTCACGAAACGCCATGTCTAAGCAGTTCCAAAAGTTTGGTTACCCTTGAGCTATACATATTAATTAATTTTAATTGGATGTTATTTTTCCAGCATTGGATAAATTAATGTTTTACCTTTGATTATATGCGAGAGTTCTTCTGTCTTGGGTGCCACAACATTATCTTAATTAAATTTTAAATTAATTAATATAGTTAAAAGCTTAGTTAAAATCTAGGTGAATCCATGTCGGCGCCAGAAATAAGGTTGGTTGAATGTAACTAATTTTTAATTAAGCTGTTTTTTTGTTTTGTAGTTATTGTGTTTTCTTTTCGTTTTTTTTTGTTGTTTTTGTTTTGTTATTTGTCTTTTGTTATTTTTTTGTTTGTTTTCATGTTTTTTATTTGGTTTTTCTGTTTTTTATTTGGTTTTTCTGTTTTTTATTTGGTTATTGTTTTTTATTTGGTTATTGGTTTTTATTTGATTTTTGGTTTTTATTTGGTTTTTGTTTTGGTTTTGTGGTTTTTGTTTTGGTTTTGTGGTTTTTGTTTTGTTTTTGTGGTTTTGTTTTTGTGGTTTTGTTTTTGTGGTTTTGTTTTTGTGGTTTTGTTTTTGTGGTTTTGTTTTTGTGGTTTTGTTTTTGTTGTTTTGTTTTTGTTGTTTTGTTTTTGTTGTTTTGTTTTTGTTGTTTTGTTTTGGTTTTGTTGTTGTTTTGGTTTTGTTGTTGTTTTGGTTTTGTTGTTGTTTTGGTTTTGTTGTTGTTTTGGTTTTGTTGTTTTGTGGTATTTGCTTTGGTTTTGTGGTGTTTTGGTGTTTGTTTTTGGTTTTGTTTGTTTTTGGTTTTGTTTGTTTTTTTGTTTTTTGTTTTTTTATTTTTTGTTTTATTTGTTTTTTATTTTTATTTTGTTTTTGTTTGTGAGTTTTTTCCTAGGGTTTTTGTTTTCTGTGGGGGTCCTATTTTCAAATTTACTGTATACCAAAGTACATAGACAATGGAATTCAATTTATTTGGAAAAAAACTTTTGTTTTCGATTGACATGACGTAAAAAAAAACAACTCAGTACTATCGGGAACATATGTATATTTTGGCAGCAAGTCAAGCACGTCTGATTGAACACGATAGTTATTCTTTTTCCTATTTTTCTGGATGTCTTTTCTATTCGCCGAGCGGTCTTTTTAATTTCATCTGGCATGTTGTATAAAATGGCGCCCAAAAGTTGTTGTTCAGCCATATTCTTAAGCGCTTTCTAACCGGATCTCATTTAACACTAGGACAAATATACTAACAGTATTCAATGACTAACAAGAAACTAAAACTATAAAATAGGAAAATTGAAAATAAAAATAATTCCCCCTAACCTTCCTGCACCCACCTTTTTTATGACGAAAAAAAATTATGAATACACCAAGCCTCAAAGAAAACGATAATAGCAACAATCGCTCCTGATGATAATCGGATGCACCGATAGAAAGCGCCTCTCTCTCTCTCTCTCTCTCTCTCTCTCTCTCTCTCTCTCTCTCTCTCTCTCTCTCTCTCTCTCATTTTTTCGGGCGCGATTTGTAAGGTGGTTGAACGTAGTTTCACAGAATTCTCGTAAGTTTGAACGAGTTGAGACGACCCCCTCCTTCTCCAAATAGGAAGTTTC
Organism: Euprymna scolopes; assembly: GCF_053919585.1. Lineage (NCBI taxonomy): Eukaryota > Metazoa > Mollusca > Cephalopoda > Sepiida > Sepiolidae > Euprymna > Euprymna scolopes. The sequence goes on from NC_136505.1 coordinate 105,002,479, forward strand.
CACAGCATATTAATTCCACGTGTGGTTCTTATGTGCATGCATATCTCCCTCAGACTAGTAAGGAATTATCCAAAATCGTCCATTTAGCGGCTATGAAGAATGTGAAGTTGCCTCTTAAATATCATTGCTCTCAGGTGTACAGATCAGTTCTTTTCTCATAAACTATTTAAATATGAGCGCAAACATTCCTTCAAATCAAAATAACTGGAAAGAAAAAAAATTCTTCGGTATGCGCACAATTAAGAAATTTTTTTTTTTCGAAAAGTTGTACTAATAACTAAAAAAAATACAGAATTGTATTTATTTCTATTTATTTTTAATGGAAATTGCTTCAGACGAAGCATGAAGCCACTTGATGTAGGGAGCTTTAAAAAAATGGAGATTATAAGTTTGGCTCAAAACGTACCTCCTTTCGTCCAATTCTATTTTCTCTGCTTTTCTATACACTGACTAGTTTCATGAATTGTTGACTATTTGTTAGGTGAAAGTATTTGACAGGTTTTAAAAAGCTTCCTCTTAAAAACAAGTTTCTATATAACACTAAGCACGGCCTTTATTCTACACAAGTTTCCCTAATAGAAGTTATTGTTAAGTAGGGTTTTGTTTTCAATAAGTCATTTATTAAGGCCCAAAGGCCACTCGATAAAGATTAAGTGCACAGTGGTCACCAAGACAGCAGCATAGTGGTTGTTAGTGGTAGAAGCTGGGTAGAATTTAATTATCTAAAGGAACAGCTCAACAAGAACTTGTTTGCATTGAACTTGAAGGCGAACTGAGAAGCAAGTAAGCGGAACAGTTGCACCGGCAGGCAGTTCTAGGAAAAAAGCTTACATCATGGAATTTGTTTTAGATTTAGACACAGATAAGTAGGGAAAATTTTTGATAGTGATGTTATATATACAGGTTTTTTATTATTATTCTTGTTATTGTTGTTCGTTGTTAGGACTTATTAAAAGTGAGTCTTAGTGCCTTAGTGTCTTAGAGTCTTAGTAAGAGTCTTATTAAAGAGAGTCTTAGAGAGAGATGTTGTTGCGTTCTGTGTTCGTGTTATGAAGAGATTTATATATAAAAAATGTTCATACTTAGAAGTGTTAGTGAGGAAGTAGTGTTGAGACAGTCTTAGTGATCATATTGTGTATGTAAAGACATTTTAAAACACATGATATACAAGACATATAATGACAATTTTCACTTTACCTTTTGGTAGAATTACAACACAAAGACGACGTTTATAAAAACACATGATGGGTTTATTTCTTTTCCGACCGGTCGTGGTTTTCTGAGTCAAGAATTCAAAGCTTCACATTCTATGTTTCAAAGGTTACCGTCTCGCTTCTAGACGTTCGACTCCCATCTCTCGACCCCAGACTGACGTCTCTCGTCCTCAGGCTCTCTCTCACCTCCCTCAGTTTCTTCCTGCTCAGATTGTTGCCATAGACGGTAGTGTCGTCTGCGTATATGTCGATGAATGGTTTATGTCGATGAATGGACTTAGAATTTAATTTATGGGATCATTGAAGATAAGAGAGCTGAGCCCAGAATGCATCCTTGAGGCACGACAGTGTTGATACTTTGAGCTTTTAACTTCTTAGCAACGAACGCCTACTTGTATAGACCTTTCAGAGAAAAGATTCGATGGTTGCGAAGACGTTTCCATAGCTGGAAATTTTGAAGTAGACTTTTGTGCTAAACTTTATCAAATACCTTCGATATGTAAACGGCTATTTTTTTTTTCTAGAAAAAGCAACCTCTATCGATAGTTACACTGATTCTATGCGAGGTTACAGTCGTTACACCAGTTACTTGTTACTTGTCACTGAGTTAGTTTTTGCTGATGGTTTTCATCAAAAGGAAATGGAATAATATCGTCTTTTCTAGAGCGACAGTTTTATCATTCTGCACTAGTTTAATTCCATTCAACTATTGTTTTTTCACTTCAGGAACATGGCTCTTCCAAAATTCACCCCCACGTCATAAGACTCGTCCAAGGGATTAAATCAACAACCAGGAGAAAAATTGTAGTCTCTGATATTCGCCCGTAACCTGTAAAAGTTCAGACATAAAAACTTTTCAATAGTTTTTATAATTCCAACTTATTCAGAAGTTACGAGCGAAAACTTTGCTTTTCACAACGTACAGAAATATGACACCTTAAAATACTTATATATTAATACGATAGCGTGTGAGTTATTTTCTGTGTCACTCTTATATCCGAGTCGTTTAATTGCTATGGACTTCCATTTCTTGTAATAAATAGTTATACCAATAATTCTTCATAGGTTTTGGTTTCGGTTTCGATTATAGCTGATAGCACTTCAGTAAACTATTCTTTGTACAAGTAATTTTATCAAGACTTTTTCACAAGTTTTGGGCTCGGTTTCGAGTATAGCTGAAGGAGCTCAAGTTATGTACATATATATTTTTTTTTCATAAGTTTCGATTTTAATTCAAGCTGATGCACCCAAGTCATATGGACATTATTTTTTATATTTTCGAAATCGCAACTTTATAATATATAAAAATCGATAGAACATTAACTCTGTGATAATATATATGAAATCTGCAAGAATTAAAATATCATTTAAGCGTACTTTACGACCGTCTACGTCGGGCGTCCCTACTAGCTTAGATAAATATTTTTGCAGTTTTAACAAAAGAGCTTCAAGATCAAGGTGTGGTATCTGTTCAGATGCGGCGCTTCTATTTCTCGTTCCCTTTCAGTGGAGACGTCTTTCACGACTGAGACAATTTTTATTTTTGTATCTTTTTTTCCACGTTAAAAAACGACCCTGGTATCTAACTCTGTCCCGTGGGGAGGCATTGTAAATAGGTACAATAACATCAGGGCGTCTTCATTTACACTGAACATCTACAGAATGCCAACATCGATGTATTACATATGAGTCCTCTGTGGAATTTCCACAGGTCCCGCTAGTATATGCATTAATATTATAGTATCTTTAAAATACTACGTACGTTTGTCACGGTTTCTAGATAAATTATTCGATAGGAAGATCCTATTTATTAGGGAGTGGCAGCATGTTACGAAGATTAAATTAGCGTCTCTATATATTGATTTAATGTCGTATGTTGTCGCACTTATGCCCTCCTTTTTTATAAATAGGATCTCCCGATCACCGAAGACTCCTACGCACTGTAAAAATCTGTACGCCTATAAAAATTGCGGGGGGGGGGGATGTATTGATATTCATATTAAAAAAAAAACCTTTCTATTTATTTAAAAATAAAATACAACTTTTTGTATTAATCTGCAACATATCTAGCTAATTTGCATATTCTTTTAAACATTTATTTTTATTAATTCCCTATAAGGTTGTTTTTTTTCGGTTTTCTTATGAGATGAGCACCTTTTAGTTTAATATTACGTGTAATTATATTCATGCAGATATTCTATGATTTATACTTGCGTAATATTTGCGTAAAAAGGTTATAGTAAACACAAACCTCTTTCTATATATATTTATGTATGCGTATATATTTGTTTTAAAAAATTTTCTACCAAACTCTTGTCTGTTTTTAGTTTACCGACATGAAACTTAATATATAGAGTATTCGTATACATGCGAAACTGTATATTTGAGTTTTAACCCGAGAAAATCTGTGCAAAAGAGTGAAAATTAAAGAAATGAAATTTGCCAGGTGAAGATCGAACGACATTACGAACATGATAGCTATTAATTCATGATTTAAATTTTTAACTTTGCAGCAAACCTGTATTCATAGCTCGGGCAGTAATGTCAAAGGAAAAACTAAACCGTTAGCTAAAAGTTTGGGTTTCGATTCTCGGTGGCAGCGCAGGAGTTTGTTTTTTGGTTTTTTTTTTAACTTTTTAAATTATTACTATATATTGGGTTCAATATAATAAATACGAGATTTGCATTAATCAAAATATCATATTAAAGTGTATTATACGACCTGTCAACGCCGGCCGACCGACCTGCTAGTATTAAGATTAAAAAAATAACAAGAATGATGCCGCTTTTGGGTCTTACATGAAACTAACATGTTTTTGATCTTCTTTCTAAAATCCTGTTCTGTCTGAAGATGGTATAATGATATCGTGGGGTTTCCGTTCGCGTCTGGCGCCCATGCAATAGAAATATCTCGCAGACCTCTATAAGGATATGGGAATAAACCGTATTAACCAGATATATTCTGACACTACATTAACGAAATTACTTCGATAAATACTTTTCCAGTTTTAACAAAAGGGCTACAATAATATCGCGGGGTCTCCATTCATGTTAAACGTCTACAGAATGGCCAGTAGCAATATATTACATATGAAAGATGCCGCTGTGGAATTTCCATAGGCCCCTCTAGTTTAAGATAATGCTCACACCTCGTAATAGTTCATTACAAATAACGAAATGACACCATGTACGCATAGCAAAATATACGGCAGATCACTGAAGTTAAGCAATGTTGAGCCTGGCCAGTATGAGATGAGTGACCATTTATAACTACTAATTGCTGTATGTAGGAAGAGGTCGACTGCTCCCATTAAAAAAAAAAGTCAACGTCATCTCCCTTGATGTGGATATACAATCGACTGTGGACTGTTTGTGAAATTGATGTTCTCGTGTAACTTTCTCGTTTGTAGGAAATCAGTTCAAATACCGCTTAGGTATGCATATTCAGTTAATATATCAAACTCTATTAAATTCTCGAAATTAGATGGTTATATCTATATTTGATTTTGACTAGCCATTTAATTTTTTTTATCCTTGTAGTGTCTTTTACACGAATATAAAACCTCCATTAATAAATCCCAAACCTTACTATTAAATCAACTTAGAAATTACAAGCGTAAACATTGTCTTTCTACTGTGTACAGTGATAATGCTTTGAATTTAAGTTTAAAATGAAAAAAAAAGCAAGTATCATTGTGAAGTTCTGCTTTAAACGCACATTCATTCGAACGCGCCCCTGTCATATCAAAGAACCTACTGTTGATTTTATGTTGGTCCTTTCGGCTTGTGGGGTCATAAAACTTTTCAAATGCACTTGTGATGTTAGGCTTTGGTCAAAATCGTCTGTTCCTACATATATTTGATTATTTTGATTATTGATACTTATCGAAGTCATTCCTACACAAAACCTGTCTAAGAAAACTCCCAGGCACATAAAGTATCTTCATGAAAAACTTCATAAAAATTTGCCCAGCCGTTTTCGAGTCCACAGGGAACGAACTCAGACACATAGCACACAAAGTTCCTTTTATATAGTAGTTAGAGATAATTAAATGACGCATTATTAACCAAGCTGTTCCCCCCTCCTTTCTTTCGGTCTTTAAGAGGAAGAGTTCACTTATTCTTTGCAGGGTGGGCAACATAACACTGTCATGGACCGTCCTGCAAGTATTCGAACTTCGTTCATTCCATAAGTCATTCTCAATCCTATCATATTCTTTATCTATAAACTAACAATCATTTCATCTCATTAACCTCTGCCCCCGAGTAGCTTTTGGCCTTGATATATCTTTTAAATGAATTTAAATAGATTTTATGATCTTAATTTTAAAATTGAATTTTTTTAAAAACGGTGAGAAAAAGTTCGTGACAGATCGTTCAATGATTTCTCGAAATTAAACGGTTATGTCTATACTTGATTTTGACTAGCCATTTTATTTCATCACTGCACTGTTTTTTACACGAATAGATGACATCCATTAAAAAAATCGCAAGCCTATTGATACAATTCCAAACTTACAATCGTAAACTTTGCCTCACTATATTTGACTTTGATTAGCCATTTTATTTTATCATTGTACTGTTTTTTACACGAATATAAGACATCCATTAAAAAAAATCGCAAGCCTATTAATACAATTCCAAACGTACAATCGTAAACTTTGCCTCTCACTATATTTGATTTTGATTAGCCATTTTAAAAATATTATCCTTGCACTGTCTTTTGTTTTTGTTTTTTTACACGAATATAAAGCATCCATTAATAACTCCCAAGCCTTACAATTTTTAAACAATGAAAAAATTACAAGCGTAAACTTTTTCTCATTACGTGCGAGAGATATGACACCTCAAAGTATTTTTAGAATGACAAAATTGTGAACAGTATTTTGCTACATGTCGAATGCAAAATTATGTTCACCTTCCGATAACTTACTCTCGTAATTTAAGATAATTTTAATTAGCAAAACTAATATCGTTTGACGATGTTTGACACAAACCATGGTGTCATAAATTTATGCTTTGTATAAAAAAAAGTTATGAATATTAACTGGTGTAAAGTCTTTTCGAGTTTTTAGGTCGTGCAAAAGTTTTGTCGATTTAACTTTTCATCTTGAAAACGAAAAATTTTTTTGGAAAATCTTTATTCATGGAAATAACGAGTGGCTTTTGACATATCTTTTAAATAGTTTTAAATAGTTTTTATAATCTTTATGTTAAAATAGAATTTGTTAATAGAAACGGCGAGAAGATTCGCTACAGATCGTGCAATGATTTGAGTTTATCTCCTTTCCCGGACAACACTGAGAGACAGGCAGCTATTATAAGATAAAGCAAAACAAAGAAAGTTGGACATGAATTCGGTTTTAAATTGAAGGAAAAGCTAGATCCCCAAGTGTGTCGGGAACGGACGTCTCAATTATACCCTATTATTACGTTTCTGATTTTTTTTTTTTTTAGATGAGAATTGGTTATTCGTAATATTTGGGTTCTTTGAACTACTGTTCTCATCTTGAGTGTCATTTTTACAACGTTTCGGTTGATGTAACCTCCGATCCTTTTTCAGGAATATATTGTCGAACTTGGGAATATTTCTGTTATGCTCAGGAATTTGGATGGAATTTCATACGAAACCCTTTATTTCCGTATTTTCTAGAATCAAAATCATGTAATGCATGGAATAATGATTCTTAAGATTTGTATAAATGACACAAAAATTGGTGCAATAATATTTAAGGACTTAATTTTACTCGCCCTAGGACGGGTATTTTATGTTTTTCTATCTTTCTGGCGTTGCCCAGCCGTACAATACGCTTAAATATGATATTTTAATTTATGCAGATTGCATATGTATTATTATAGAATAAATCCTCTATTGATTATTATATATTACGAGGAATAATTTGCCCGGTGAATTAATTTATAAAAAAAAAGAAATAAGAATAAAAAAAATAATGATAATGCCGTTTATCGAATTCTCTCTGCTTGTTTACGATATTACGTCAGCTGATATTTGGGTTGGAAAAGTTACTTCTGATTAATGCTCTTTGAAATATGCAAACGAAGACATGGTTTGCGGCGATTTTAAATGGTACCTCTTCTTATCGTAAATTCAACTCATTAATAAGAAAAAATTAAATTAAAATGGTGAGTTACACCCGGGCTTGAACCCTGATCATTCGATCTGTAGTCGAATGCTCTACCACTAAGCTATATCTACAGATTATAATCTTTTTTTTTCTGAAATTTTATTATAGCCTTACCGGTGTGATGTAAAATATTCCCCGTTAAAATGTTCATCTATAAGAAAAAGTCTATTTTTAAGATCGGATTTTCGATAGTTATCGGATGAATTTCTGTACAAAACATATCTAAGAACACTGCCAGACATATAAATTATCTTTCAGTGAAATTTCCAAAAGACAGTCCCAGCCGTTTCGGGATTTATGAGGAAGGAACACGCACAAAGTGACTTGTATATAAGAGTAGACTTTTATATTCTCTAGAAACATTCTCGTTTTGATTAAATCTGTCCAACCCTCCAAAGCTGAATGACTAGCAACGTATCTTCCTTCTCATTAGATTGTAAAGTCGTTTAACTATTTGATGTGGTGCCAATCGGTACAAATACCATTTGAGGGGGGGGGGTAGTTAATTTAAAAATTATTACCATCGCTACCTTAATCATAACATTAATCAAACCACCATATTTGCTAATCGGACGATCTCAGTTTTTTTTTAAGTTTGTTTCTTTTTTTTTAAGTTTGTTTCTTTTTTTTTAAGTTTGTTTCTTTTTTTTTAAGTTTGTTTCTTTTTTTTAAGTTTGTTTCTTTTTTTAAGTTTGTTTCTTTTTTTTAAGTTTGTTTCTTTTTTTTAAGTTTGTTTCTTTTTTTTAAGTTTGTTTCTTTTTTTTTAAGTTTGTTTCTTTTTTTTAAGTTTGTTTCTTTTTTTTAAGTTTGTTTCTTTTTTTTAAGTTTGTTTCTTTTTTTAAGTTTGTTTCTTTTTTTAAGTTTGTTTCTTTTTTTAAGTTTGTTTCTTTTTTTAAGTTTGTTTCTTTTTTTAAGTTTGTTTCTTTTTTAAGTTTGTTTCTTTTTTAAGTTTGTTTCTTTTTTAAGTTTGTTTCTTTTTTAAGTTTGTTTATTTTTTTTAAGTTTGTTTATTTTTTTTAAGTTTGTTTATTTTTTTGTTTGTTTGTTTCCTTTTTTGTTTGTTTGTTTGTTTCCTTTTTTGTTTGTTTGTTTGTTTCCTTTTTTGTTTGTTTGTTTGTTTCCTTTTTTGTTTGTTTGTTTGTTTCCTTTTTTGTTTGTTTGTTTGTTTCCTTTTTTGTTTGTTTGTTTGTTTCCTTTTTTGTTTGTTTGTTTGTTTGTTTCCTTTTTTGTTTGTTTGTTTGTTTCCTTTTTGTTTGTTTGTTTGTTTCCTTTTTTGTTTGTTTGTTTGTTTCCTTTTTTGTTTGTTTGTTTGTTTCCTTTTTTGTTTGTTTGTTTGTTTCCTTTTTTGTTTGTTTGTTTGTTTCTTTTTTTTTTTTTCTTTTTTTTGTTTGTTTGTTTGTTTCTTTTTTTTTGTTGTTTTCTTTCTTTTTTTTTGTTTGTTTGTTTGTTTGTTTCTTTTTTTTTTAAGTTTATGTGTGAGATAAGATGCATGCGAGCAGAAATTCATAAACAGTAATTTTACGCGCTGTTCAGTGCTCAGCAGCTAACAGCTCTGCAATCCACGATAGAAACAACTTCGCAGTTTCAACCTCTACTACTCTACTGCATCCCTGGGGTGGCAGACCCCTCCCGACTGGGGGTTGTATTGGCGCTGGTATAAACTATTTTTCTCTCCAACACCCTTCATTTCTTTTTAACCAAATCCATGTCTTTAGTGACGAAGGTTACCAGTTTTTACGGATAAATTCAGCCGGTTTTAGGATTTTATAATCCAATGTGAGAAAAAACGAGACATTTTATACATTTTATACGGTGAACAAAATGAGTTCAGGAGGCGTATATCTACAGCAGAGATATTTGATTTTAAAGCGGAATGCTTATAGCAACAGAAAAACATAGAATGTTCGTGAATGTTTTTTAGAGTTCTTGTAAAAACAAGAGGTTCATTAGCTGAGATATTAGACGTCTGGATCGATTAATTAAGAGCCGTGTGTTTCAAGGTTCAGGAAAATCATATTCAAAACTTCTCTACTCAATTAAATGAAGTATAATTTAATGAAAAGTGTCTATAAGTGTTAACGTTTTTATTTGGTTTTGTATTAAAATGGTATTTCAGTGAAACTATTGGGAATATTTCGATGAATAAAGTTTCTATATTTATTTCTATAAAGTTCTTGCGGAATTTTAACTTTTGATTTCAAATGATATATTTTCAAATAAGTTTTCGTTATAATACACTAGCGAGGGGTATCCGGCGTTGTCCGGGTGTTTGGGGATGTGGGGGGGGGTAAAAAAAAGTAAGTATGAGGATCGAACCCGGACCCTTGAGGCAAAGTTGTAAATTAAAGTGTGAAAAAAAACAAATGTGAGACGTTAACCATTGCCCCACCGCGACATGCTAACGGATACACGTTTGAATTTATTTAATTACTTGGATTTGGCAGGTGCGCGTTTTAATGAGGTCAAGTTTGACTGCGGGATTTCATTTACTGCTGAACGCTCCCCCCCCAAGATATTATAGGAAAAAGACTAACCCACATGCGGCGAACGACAAATCTTGAATATTTATCTTCCCAAAATCGAGCAAATTAAATAGACAGGCGAGCTTCGTTGTTAACTGTGAGATATTACGATTTATATGTGATATAAAAAGTTTTAAAAGGTTCTGAAGCAAAAAAAAAAGCCTTTTGTAGACACACAGAAAAAGCGAACACACATACATACATTTTCGCTTTTATATTTATAGATTTACTTTAGATATCCTTTTAAAGAACTTTTTCGCGCTACCGAATCGTTTAAATTACAATCGTTGTAAAACAATTGTCTCGTTTCAGAATGTTGAATACAAGATGGGAAAAAAAGCAAATTCGCACAATTTTCTTATTTCAATTCAAGCTAAGTCGAAACAGCTATCAACAAAAGCGTTTGGCCCAAGAACCACTAGTGAACGCACAGCAAAATGGTGATTTAAGAAATTTCGTGACGGCGATAATGATGAGCGTAGTGATCGGCCATCGGATGTTGACAATGATCGATGAAGAGCCTTAGTTGATGCCAATCCACGCACAACTGTTCGAGAACTTGCCTCTGAATTAGACGTATACGACGATTTACAACCACTTGAAAGAGATTGGAAAGACAAAAAAAATTGAATGGGCGCTTCGTTAATTGAAAGCCAACCAAACGAAACGCCGTTATGAAGTTTCATCTCTTTTACGCAACAAGAACCCGTTTCTCGACAGGGTTGTAACTTGCTATGAAAAGTGGATTTTTTACAACAGGCGATGCTCAGCTCAGTGGTTAGACGCTGACGAAATTCCGTGACACTTCCTGAAGCCAGAGTTGCACGAAAAGGTCATACTGACTGCTTAGTCTGCGACCGGTCTCATCCATTTTTTTTTTTTTTTAATGCAGGCGAAACCAATACGGCGGAAACTTAGTTAGCAAATGGTTGAAATTCGACAACACCCCGTATAAGTCAACAAAGAAGGCCCAATTCTCTTTCATGACAATGCCCGACCGCCCGTTACTAAACCGCCCCAGCAGGAATTGGGCTATGAAACTCTGCTTTATCCGTCATACTCTCCAGACCTCTCACCTCTCGACTACTACTTTTTTAGGCATCTTGACAACTTTCTGCGTGAGAAATGCTTTAAAAACCTAAGCGAAATCAAAAACGCCGTCAATGGCTTCATCGCCACCAGAAGGCAAGATGTTTATGTTACTGGCATAAATATACGTTTTGCATTAGCAAAAGTGCGTCGATTCTTATGTTTATTTCAATCAATAAATTTTTGTTTGAGCCGAGATATGTTTATCTGAATTTAAAGCTTAAAAACCGCAAGAACTTGTCAACCTGATAAATTACCAGACGGTGAGTTGTGTGTGTCTGTGTTCATTAATGTTTGCGTGTGAATGGGGAGCGATGTTGCAGAGATGTGTACGCACAAAGAGGAGCCTAGCAACACCGACTTGTAGACTCTGGTCAACTGGGTTTCACTAGTTTATTGAAGAAAACTCTGGTATTCAAATGTAGCTCCCAGAAAGACTATTGCAAATAAATTCAGGAAATTTTCTGATTGGTCCAAAATATATATATTTTTTTAATTTTTTATTCAGGATAGTATATGCACAGACGATATGCGTACAAACGTATTTATGCATTTTGATTTTGGACGTTGATGTGGAAATATCGACGGTCCTTTCTGCTGCTTCCTCTTGCACGTTTATCACAGTTTTTGTTTTGTTTTTGTTTTTTGTTGTTTTCTTTTTTTTGTTTTCTTTTGTTTTTTTGTTTGTTTGTTTTTTTGTTGTTTTACGAACATAGAAGTAAAAAAATGTTGCAGCATATTTAGTTTTCGCTCAACATCCTCGAACTCGAAATGTTGCATCCCTCTGCCTGTTCTACAAGTACTTTAATGGTGAATGCTCTGACGAACTACAAGCACTTGTACCCCCTCGACGTGAATACCTCTGACAAGCAGCTAAATCCCACCCCTTCACAGTAGAGATCCCTAGGTGTAAGAAAGCCTTTCTACTTCAATAGTTTCTTCCTCAGAACTGCTAGACTTTGGAATGCCCTTCCGGGAGTTTGCTTTCACAACTGTACTGACATGCAGAAGTTCAAGTGTAATGTGAACAGACATCTTGCTGCTTATCTCCCTTCATAATACCCCCCTGCAAATTATGTCCCCGATAGTAGCCTCCTACTTCAAAGTGACACTGTGCCTTGTTTGGAGTGAAAATTGAATGATAAAAAAATACTCCTACAGACAAATAATATTCCATAGTTGATCATTTTCCTGACACCCAATCAGTAGATCACTCGTAGTTTCTTCTGCAGTTGCAAAATCATCCTTCTATAGAAAACTCCAGTATGATTCCAACCTTCTTTTCCTCACTCCATACGACAAGATCTGGTCTTTGCTGTGTAAGGACCAGCGGGAATAGATGTAACGTCTGCACTGAAGAGAATACTCTTATCTGCTGGCCTTTTGTCTGACACATGCCGGTGGAAAATCTGAATGAAAAACAATGCGATTGACATTTAGGCGCACTGAGTGCGTGAGCGAATTAAAAGGTTATTATATTTAGTGCGAATGTGTGGGAGAAAAGTCGAACAAAATAAGAATCTCTTTTATTATCAGAGGCACAGATCGGCCATCCGAATCGGCCACACGCAAACGAAGACGAGTGCTATGAGAATGTTATGAGATATCGGTTTATTTTCGTAATAATGGAATCCACGTGTTTATTTTTCTGCTTGAGAAAATAAATTTGTATCAATGCCCCAAAGAATTGATTGATATCCATCGAATATATATTATATCATAATTATTACTCTTAATCAATTTTTAAAGTAAAACGATGTTACTTCCGGCGTCCTGGAATTTAAATTATAAATGTTCATCTGGAACTGCACCGGTTTGTTGTTTTGTCTTTATTTTCTCCAGTTTTTTTTTTTTTGTTCATTTGGTTATTGACACGTGAAGATGGTTCGACGAATGAATCGAAAGTGTTAGTAATAATTATGGAACAATTATATCGAATTTTTCGCCGACGATATGAGGTGGGAGGGGCGGTTTAGGCAACTCGAAGCGCTAAAACCCGAACCCGACGTGAAAAGGGGGAAAAAATGAAATCGCCTCGTTGTGTGGTAACTCCTTCACGACTTTTTTGGTAAACTTATCTGAAAGTTGCAACAAAATTGCCTCGTTACTGACGACGAAAACTCATCGATTTCATTGTAAAAAAAAAATAGAACGGTCAGTAAATGAACTAAAAAGAAACGCTGCTTAACTCACAATGGATCGACTATAGGAGTGTTTTCTAGTCACCTATTCGATTCTATGCTAATGTTGGATCATCAAATCCACATGGGTGGACAACAAACGGACAAGCAGTTACCGATTTCTTGGTTGAACACTGAATTCCATCGTTTCACCCCTCCACATCGAAGGCTGCATTGAACAGATGTCAAGTTACCTGAATTATTATTTTTTTTTTTTTTTCAATAACATTTTTTAAAATAAAGCTGTAGTCTTGTTTTTTTCTTGGGGGGGGGGGCGACAACTATATCGTTCCACTTTGTAGTTACCTCCCTTTTAATAACACAAACACAACCAAATTTTTTTTTTCTCGGGAATTAATTCGAATTACATGCTTTTTCTAAGCAAAACGTGTGACATTATGGACGTTACTCGGTGTTAGGAAATTATTTAGAAGACTTAAAATCGTGCATTGCTGTCAAACCTGACATAGTTATATGGAATAGGTCACGGAGAGTTGCAACCTTGGTTGAAGTGAGTGTTCCTAATGATGGAGGTCTGAACAGAGCTGAAAGGGAGTAACAGACCAAATATCAAGGTCTCATGTATGATATGAAAAGAAACTGGAATCTTAAGGAGATATCAATCATACCAGTTATTATAGGTGCTACAGGGCTTATGAAGAAGAATCTGAAGTCCTAACTAATATTTCTCGTGAACCAAATGCAAAAGAGATCCAGACAATTGCACTTAAAGGGAACAATGAGGATACTAAAAAGAGCTCTCGGTTGGTTTCAATAAAAAGCAGGGCATTGTTGACAGCTAGTTTAGCTTCCCCATACAGAACGTTATAATCTTCAAAGGAAAAAAAGATTTTAAATGCAATATGTTTGCTTAACTGTGTGTGTGTGCGTGTGTGTGTGTGTGTGTGTGTGTGTGTGTGTGTGATGGTTGAAGAGTTACATACTGTCTTTTACTAATGAGCCACTCGATGCAAGTGTTAAAGAGAAGGATAAATTGTCAGTTAAAATGATGAAGAATGTTATCAAAAGATTGAAACTGAAATACAAAACTAGATAACCTGTTTATTTTGGATTAAGTTTCTAAAAAGTTTTTTTTTTTTTTTTTAGGGATGAAATAATTGACGGGAGTGGTTACATAACTTTTTTTGTAACAATATTAATTTTATCATTTTTGTATTAATTTTATCAAAGACAAGTAAATCTATGTTGGGTGACTAGCTTTTTCTTTAATAAATATGAAAATAAATCCAACCGAACAGATTTATCCGGAGGAATTTAATCGAATTACATTCTTTTTCTTTGTTTATAATCTAACACATGTTGCAATCTCCAGAGTGTTAGTGATTTAAAAGCCAGAAAAAAATCTATAACAATGGGGAAGAAAATAGTTCATTGGCAGAAACAAAAGTATACGAAGTGAAATTAGTAAAACAATACAGGGGGATGCTCAGATCCTTTGAATTCTTGAGACAAAAATAAAACGCATCCCGACTACTGATCAAGACAAGTAATAGCTCTATACATTTTTCCAGGCGTTTATTTCCAGGTATTTCATGAATAAAATGTGATCCTCTATCTTACGTAACCTTGATCCTTATGCTCAGTCTGAGCACACATTCTTCTTTTTATATTTTTTCTTTTCTTTCTCACCGTGACGTCAGTTCGCACATGGCTCGACATTTGCATACTGCCGTCGGGCTCTGTTACATATGAATGTTCCCCAGAGTGTTAGAAAGTGATTCGTAAGAAACGAAAAAATTTATAACAATGGGAGGAAATAGCTCATTGGCAGAAACCGAAGTATAGGAAATGAGGTTAGTAATAATAATAAAACAAAGTTTTTAACTATAGCTGCGAGCGCCAAGGTCTTTTGAATTCTCGAGACAGGAAGACTTATCCCGACACCCTGGTCAGTTTCTGAATAGTAATGGGCGAGTCATTTTCGTTTATCAGTCACTCTGAGACAAAGATGAGTTTCATGATTCCAAGTTTTGAGTCCATAAATTCGCGGTTCAGAGTAGATTTAAGACAGTTTCCAGTTTAGAGATAGTGGTAGGCGGATCGGAGGTTCCCTGAGATTGATAAGTGAGATTTGAGTTACAGTTGGGCGAAAGTAGATCAGGCCGAGAAAAAATCGCTAAGGACTGACGCGATCAAACGGCTAGCAACGGACGATGCTTGCGGTTCCATTTTTTTTTTTTTTTTTTTTTTTACGCCATGCGACAATATCGCGCGCGCGCACACACACACACACACACACACACGGACCTCAACTGAGTTATACACCGTCTTATGTTGCTTTATTATAGCGCAACCACGAAAGTGATCATAGAAATATAGATTTTGTAGGACTGAAGCTATCGATGACAAAAGTTGTGAAAAAGAAAGTTGTATGTGTCTAGTTAAGTAAAAAAAAAAAAAAAAAAAATACACAAGGCACTCCTACAAAGCTGGTATTCTTTCAACATTGCCTCTGGTAAATATCAGGTCAGTTCAAAAGATTTAAAATATCTAGAAAATGAAAAACTGTTTCTGGACATCTTTATTCATGACAATCAAGAGCTTTTCTCTCTATAACTTGATTTCATCTGTCAGCGAGCTTATAATTGCCTCACGTGAAAATCTTTAGGTTTTGATGTGAACTAACGTACGTTTAATCTCTTCTCTTGGTTAATCTAAATCCATTTAAATGATTTTGTCATCCTCAAAAACAAATGATAATCTGAAGAATCTGCGCTTGTACACTATCAGAACGAAATTTTGTAGTGGATACATGGAGTTTTCCGATAACAGAAACAATGGTTTCTACTGATTTTTTTTTGTTTGTCAATTCTAATAAAATACAATGGAAGCTTCCAAATTATGCAGTCGAAATTATCTGAATATTACTGAATTATTAAACAACAAAAAAAAAACTTTAATGGTGTTAGCAGGTGAGAAATAAAGCGAAAGGAAACAATCAAGGGAAGTAACTCTAAATGTTTAATGTGACACAAAACAAAGAACAAAATAAACATATAGTGCACCTGCCACAAGTGCATCTGCAGGAATTCAAAAATACGGATTTTATTTGAGCAAAAATAAATATCGCACTGATTCTATTTCTTCAGGTCCATTTGGAAATTTCTAAAAACATTTTCCAGACTTTTCCAAGAATTATCGGAGGAAATTATCTCCCTTGTGCACTCTCCTGTGTCTTACATAAGCAAACACGACCTTGTTCTTGATTCTATTTTCTTTAATAAATAATTTTCTATCTTGTCGATTTCCGTAATTTTGGATATGATCATCTTAAAAATACGAGGAACACGTAGATACCATTGTCTTTATGTGAAATTCAGTTTTATGATTTCCGAAATTTCGTCCCAATAGTGTAGAAGCGCCGGAGAATCTGTACAGTGCGGCAAGATTTCCTGTGAGATTTTGGCCGGTAGTACTGTGAGGCCGTACATTATAATGATAGAATATTACTCCTTTTCTACATTTTTTTTTTTTTTACAAGGGAGTCACCAGTAATCAAGGTCTGAAAGCCACTCGAGGATAAAGGTTAATGAATGTAATGTGGTAGTGTAATAATGGTTTAAATTTCCAGGTTGGTATCTGAGGGCGCGTTTAATTCCTTGAGAAAGATGCACCCCCCCCCGAATAAACTTACCTGGCGGGTGGGGGACAAGACGGTACTTCACGTAATAATGTACCGGCAACTGCTGTAAGATGCCTTCCTGAACCTACATGTCAAGCACATGTTTGCCGCAGCGAATGGTGACAACTGAAGTGTGTGTGACACGAAGTTGCACCTCGTGGATCACCTAAAACACTTCAGAGCTGAGTTTGGCTCAATTCTAATGAGCAAAATGTATACTTGTATTCGAGTTCTGCCAACGACGATCAGTAATCGTTGATGATCCAAGTTGGGTATAATTATTTAAGGGGACGGTTCAACAAGAACTTGTTTACATTAGACTTGAAGGCTACCATACTGTAATCTGTCGGAAAGAAGGCCAGTGAAACTATTCCATAGGCGGGAAGTTCTAGGAAAGAAGCTGTGTTCATGAAATCTGCGTTTAGATTTAGGAACAGGTAGAGAGTAGGGAAAACTGTTGATAGTTTGTTGGAACTAATCGATTGTTTTTCGTGAAAGGTCGGTTGGGTGGAGACTATTGGTCGGTATTCAAACGAGCACCTGCCATAAAATAACGACAAAGAACGCCGTTTTCGGATCAACATGGTTTAGAATATTGGAGAAAAATGTGAATGATGCTTTAATGATCTGATACAAAAAAAAAAGTTAATCATGGTTTAGATAATAATATGGACGAATTTTTTTTTTTTTTTTTGCAAAGTAGTCACTACTTATCAAGGTCTACAAGCCACTCAAGGTTGATCAGTGAATACCGTGGTAATCAGTATTTTTTATTCAATTTTCACCCCAAACAAGGCAGTGTCACTTTGAAGTACTACTATCGAGGACATAATTTGCAGGGATATTATGAAGGGAGTTGAGTAGCAAGATGTCTGTTTACATTACATTTGAACTTCTGCATGTCAGTACAGTTGGGAAAGCAGAATCCCGGGAGGGAGTCCCAAAGTCTAGCAGTTCTGGGGAAGAAACTATTTGAGTAGAAGGTTTTCTTACATCTAGAGATCTCTGTGAAGGGGTGGGATTTAGCTGCCTGTCGGGTTTGTCGAGGGTGTTCACGTCGAGGGGGTACAAGTGCTTGTAGTTCGTCAGAGCATTTACCATTAAAGTACTTGTAGAACAGGCAGAGGGATGCAACGTTTCGTTGATGGGACAGAGGCTGAAGCCTAGATGACAGTTCAGGACTTATCAAGTTGGCGAATCTCTTTTGAACCTTGTCCAGGAGTGAGACAAGCAGCAGATGTACCAGCCCAAATGTAACAACAGTACTCCATACATGGGTGAATGGTGGCCTTATAGAGGTACAGGATACTTTCGGGCGTAAGTCATTTTCTAGCACGGTAGAGAGCCCACCTTCTTCGCAGTAGCCTTGTGATGAAAATTGGTTATTTACGAAGACTTTATATCATCTACGTTCTGTCTCAATCTGTCATCAAATAAAATTAATGGCTCTCGTTTTAGGGAGGTTCCATGTTTTGACGAGCTTCTGAGCTTGACCTTTACTCCTGATCTGAAATGAAACACGTGCACCAAATCCGTTGCCAAGGTCACTGAAAAAATGGTAGGATCCTACTACTGTTCAATTAAATATCTCGCTGCTGATGCAATTCTATGTCCATATTAAAATTAAGTACATCCAATGGAGTACTGTTGTCACATATGAGCAGGAGCTGCTAGAAATCTTATCCTGCCTTGACAGAGTTAAAAATAGACTTCGTAGTCTAGTGGGGGATACCCCTTTTGTCTTCTCTGCAACCTCTTTCTCACAGAAGAGACGTTGCTCGCCGGTTTCTGCTTTATCGTTATTTTTATGGCAAATGCTCGTCTGAGCTCTAATCTATGGTTCCTCTTGTTCTGACTTTCACGAAAAACACTGGTCTAGCTGACGCAACTCTCAATAATTTCCCCACTCTTTATCTGTGCCTAAACCTAAACTTAGATTCCACAAACAAAGATTTTTTTTTTTTTTAGAACTGCACGCTTGTGGAACTTCCGTTTGCCTGCTTTCCAGCTGACTACAATTTGGTAGTCTCCAAGTCCAATGTAAACAAATTCTTGATGAACCATTCCCTTAAGTAATCCAATTAATCAAATTTCCACTACTAACAATTACTACGATATTATACCATTGACTAATATACACTCGATAAACTTTATTCTCGAGTAGCTTCCGGGCTTTGATAAGTGGTGATTCCTATTTAAAAAAAAAAGGCATCCCAACAATGACTTGTTTACGTTGGACTTGAAGACAACTGTGTCATAGTCACCTGTTTAAGCTTGAAGACGTGATGGAAGAAGTAGGAGACTACGAAAACCAAAAACAAAAAATCCAAAGTCCTTAATTATTTCACAGACGAGTACTTCTAAGAAATGTTTTGCGTATTGAACTTTTGCTTGGTTTTGTACCTTCTCGGCGTAAATACCCCCGACAACACCAGCGAGCAACAAAGTCCCACCTCTACACAGTATGTAAAAAAAAAACCTTCTACTCTAATAGTTTCTTCCCAGAACTGCTACACTTTGGAATTCTCTTCCGGTTTCCTGTTTCTCCAACTGTACTGACATGCAGAAGTTCAAGTGTAATGTGAACAGACATCTTGCTGCTCAACTCCCTACATAGTATCCCTGCAACTCATATCCCCGATAGTAGCCCCCCCCCTTGCATCAAAGGTGCACTGTCTTGTTTGGGGTGAAAATTTAATTTAAAAAATATTGCTGGCCGTGGCTGTTTTACTGGGGGACATATATTGGAGCTCGTTTGAGTGCTTGCCATAAAAAATAACGGAGTAGAGACAGATACAGCAGGGAGGAAAAGACGATATCCCTCGAAAGATTTCGAAGTCTCTTTTGTATCAAAACAGCGAAGGGTGCTCTGAGAGTCATCCCAGACGCAGCAACAGCACGCCACCCTAGGAGTATCTGGTTCTTATACAAGTAGAGGGCTGAGTCGAAAGTGAGATGCCTTCTGGAGAAGTAGAATGATCCAGCCGTCCCTCATAAATTACAAGGGTTTAACATGTCAGGAAAATTTTTTTGTATCAACATGATATAGAAGCAAATCTCTTTATAAAATCCATTGTCTTTGATGTTACCGACAGCAGAACGAGTTATACGGGATATTTAGATCCGAACATTTTCAGTTGCCAGAGAAAGCAAAAGAATGCTGGAGAGGGAGGGGCGAAATGAAGAGGAGATAAGTGAAGTTTTACAACAAAAAATGCTACACACATTAACTCTTCTATTTTTTCCTATAATGAAAATAAATAAGCATTTTCTTTTTACTTTTAATCAATACAGCGTGTCCCAATAGAATGTATTCACTCTTTAAATGAACATAAAACCAATGTTTATAATAAGAAAGAAAAGTTTCATACATCAAGATACTGTGAACAAATATAGAAACCAGCTAATTATCGAAAGTGTTCAAATTGTTGGCCATTGTGGTCCATGAACAGCTGACAACGCTCACTGATTGAATCAAAAATGTTCCTAATTAGTTCAATTGGTATGTTGACACATCTTCTTTCAATGGTTGCTTTCAACTCCTTCATTGTAGCTCGTTTCTGGTGTGAACCGTTTGTTTAACATGCCCCCCCAAGTGAAAAATCCATGAGAGGGGGGGGAGTCAAATCCGGTGAGTGTGGACAGTACTCGATACTTCCTCTTCGTCCTACCTATCTGTTTCGCAGGTGACTATCAAGATATGCTCTTACGCCATGATGATAATGGGGAAGTGCTCCATTCTGCTGGAAGTGCCATTTTTTTTTATTCCTAAACATCTTTTGGAAACGTGGCATAGCGTATTCATGAAGCAAGTTGAGATAATTTAAAGAGGGTATACATTTTATTGAGACACCCTGTATATAACTAGGATAGCGTGTGTGTTACTTTGTTTCACGCTTATATCAGAGTGACTTCCGTTTGTCATGGACTTCTATTTCTTGTAATAAATAATTTTACCAAGAAGTCTTAACTTTTGGTTTCGGTTTCCATTCAGCCTATGCACCCAAGTAATATGGATATAATTTTTTTTTTTTTTGAAATCATAACTTTATAATATATAAAAATCGATAGAAAATTGGCTCTTATAATATATACGAAATCTGCAAGAATTAAAATATCATATTTAAGCGTATTTTACGACTGGCCTACATCGGGCGTCCCTGCTAGTTTAGATAAATTCGTTTCCAGTTTTAACAAAAGAGCTACAATAATATCAGAGCGTGTCCATCTACGCTGAACATCCACAGAATGCGAACATCAATATATTACATATGAAAGAGTCCGCTGTGGAATTTCCACAGGCCCCGCTAGTCAAATATAATTTGTATAATTGAGTGGGAAGTTTTATTGCAATTCTTAGACCTGTGACTAATTCACAGCACTTCAATTATCGTTTCAGATTTCTTCAGTTAAAGAACCTCCTCTTTAAGAGTCCATGTTTATTTGCCTTTTTAAAAAAAGTTCAGTGAGAAGAAAAAAGAATATTTAAATGAATAAGATTATAATTTTTTTCGATGCGCAAACGATAAAAACATTAAGGAGTTGGAGTTTTTGTTTTTGTCGTTTCCTACTTCTCTTTCTCCGTCTTTGAAACGAACGACGCCTGGGAATCTATCTGACACTAAAGCAAATACTGCCTACACAAGTAAATCTACCGTCTTTTATGCCCCCGAAGCTTACACGTATGCAAATGAGTACAAGCCTCGCTTTCGGCCTAGTCGCGCACGCGGGGTGACATTCTTCCGTCGGCCGCCATTACGTTCGTCTCGTCATGCATTATTTAGTGTTGTGTCTGTGTGTTCGTTAATGTTTGCCTGCATGTGCTTATGAATGCGTGTATGCGTGAGTTGAGATAGCAGCGGACTAATCGCAAGCCCGACAGAGAGAGCGAAGTGGGGATTGAGGTAACGAAGATCTTTGCTGCGTCATTTGTCTTTTAATAGCACCTAGGATTGATCAAAAGTGTATTTTTTATATAAATTCAGAAGCCTGTATCTGATTCGTTTAGAAGGCTATTTGTTTTTATTAATTCAAGCGAGTGCGTGCGCAGAGAGATATGCTGGATTTATTTGCTTCCTCACTGAGCAAATTAGGCACAAGCCCGTTTTTTAATGTGGAGAGACTATGGAAATGGGGACCAGCTCCTTGGGGAGTAGGGGAGCTGGATAGTGACAATTCGTATGAAGGGTTGCCCCTACTTTGACCAATAACTGATTTCTACAAGAGCAATGGTCTTATATGTGGGGTTGCCCCTCCCCCCACATATGGTCTTTGCGTGAACTTTGTTGCCCAGGGCCCAAGCGGGCGAGTTGTACTCGCCGGCTGAGTTATGCGCAGAGACATGCGCAGAAACGAGTTTAAGCATCTTTCTTTGGACACTGAAGAGTAAACTTCGCACGCTACACATGTCCACCCCCCGGGTAACGTCGGGTGAGCAGGCTTGTGTTACATATTATGTGATTGAACTAAATATGCCAAATAAAAAGGGATCTGTAAAGTTTTATGCATATTTTTTTGTGTGCATCGAAGAATAGTGAATCTGAATTTTTCTTCAATTAAATGCAAATTAGTGTCCACGACTTTAAAAATGGCGTCATATTTTCTCTTCAGATTCTCTGATTTAAAAAGAAAAAATATTATCGTGTTTGAACATCAAATAAATTCATTAATATTAATAATCGAAGTTAGGAAGAGTTTTCGTTTTTTTTTTTTGTTTTTGGGGGGTTTTTTTTCTTCTTCTAAAAAGACGAGAAGTTGGAAATAATTGTTATTTTCTCTTTTTTTTATTTGATAAGGCTTTTACTCTCTTCGGGGCTCTTCACTAGCACAGCAGACTTTTTTTTTCAGCCAAGAGGGCCCCAGTAGTTCTAATTTTAGACTGATAAAGATATTTTGAATTAAACATTTATTTTATTCTTTTTTTCTGTTTACTGCTGAATTCGAGTTCTAATGCGTCTTGTCATGTTTTTAGTAATTTTATTAATTTTGATTTGCAAGAGGGAGTCGTCAAAATTAGTGATACGCCTGTTAATATTATTTGAACTGATGACTTCAAACTATGGCCAAGAGATTTAACAAGTGGAATCTCTGGAGACAAGTATTACTAGCAGTCAACAAATCTGTTTAGCTACTAATATTAAATTGCCATTGTCCCTAAAACTGTTTTTTATCGCATGTTGAAATTAAAATCAATTCTTGCAATACGTATTGACCTTTGTTTTATGGGCATGTAAATAATGTACGTATGTGATTATTTTGAAGTGTGACATTGTATAGTTGAGTGAATAGTTACACGTCAAAATGTTCAGTGTAAATAATATGGGTATGTGAGTATTTGGCAGCGTGGAATTGTGTGTGTGCGTTGGTTTACCTTGTTTTTTGGTGCTATTCGTTTCTATTCGCCTGACTCGTATTTCATTTTACTTCAATTGAAGTTGAGATGCATAGATGCATTCGAATATTCCATCAAGGTTCTCCTTAACCTCTCAAACACAGAGTTAGTAAAACAGTCGGGAATATAATTTTTCTCTCCTTAATTGACTATTTAAATAAGTTGTGGCATCTTGGTCTTACTGGATTCTAGGACAAGAATACATCTAGTCTGGTGGAGTATCCAGCTTAGTGCTGTTCCTTGAGGTAACATCACTTAGAGAAGGTGAACCATTCAGCAAAAAAAAAAAAAAAATACTCGTTAACATGTAAGCGTGAGATGAATAAAGCTTTTATGTAAATCAGTGCATATTTCTTTTTCATAGCCCCCCCCCGGGGCCATAAACGTATTTGGGTTGTTCAGTGCGGCTAGTTGAAAAAAAAATGTCTCTAGTTTTTTTGTTTTTTTTTGTTGTTGTTGTTTTTTATTTGTTCATTTTATAGGATTTGTGAATTTGATACGGGATTGTTACTTTGGATGTGTGAAATGAGTTTTATTGGTTAAATATTTTGATGAAGCGTTCCTGTAAAAACTTAATTGCTTTAGGAAGTGACGGAGAGAGCGAATTCAAACGAAGTAAAGAAAGAGTTAGCTATTCAAGCCATTTGTCTTTTGGCGATCATTCGAATTGTTTCACGATTCTGCCACTATAATGAAAACACGAAAACATTAAACGAATCTCTAGTTTGCTGCATTTAACTGCTGGAAAAAAAGAAGAAACAAATACCAGTTGCACGATCGCCTGGCCTATTATTGCAATGGCCATGCATCAATTTTAGGAATTTGACCACCATTTTAAAAGTCAGTCTTTAAAATTTCTGAAATTCATTGAGAAAATATCTATACGAAAAATAATTCGAATTTTCAAATGCTAACCATCCATCGATGATCTATAAAAATAGTATTTGTAAGACGCAATTTTATTGGAATTACTGACCTGTTTACTTGACCGAGGTGTTTATTGGTCACCCGATTTATCGGAAATGGACCTATGTTTTCAGTGGCGTCCGTTAGTCCAGATGATTGCCAGATAATCGTCCATTAGTTTTTCCTGAAATTTTGCCACAAATTGTATTTTATTAACTGGATGTACACAGTAAAAAAAAAAAAAATGCGAACATCCCCGTTGCGTCCTCAGGGGCTCAAGAGATCGAAAATGTCCCAAAAATGACACGTTTTGCCTCATAACTTTTGATTCATCCATTAGATTTTTCTGAAACCTGGCCAAAATGTGGAGCTCATTGTTCTTAATATGAAGCCAGTATGTGTGACCCTGGCAAAATACTGGTTCGCGTCCCGGGAAACTTTCAGTACTAAAAACGCCCCTTTTGTGGCTCTTTTTCATATTTCTCAACAAAAACTTGATACGACATGACTATATTGTTTTTTCACGGTGGCCAACTCAAATATACATGTGTTAACGCCGGAAACCGCACCGTTATCCATTTACACTGGGATTCAGCGTCCCCAGGAGCTCAAAAGAGGTCAAACATGCCTCAACATTGACAAAAATGATACTTTTTGCCCCATAGTGTTTGATCCCTCCCTTAGATTTTCCTGACAGTTGGTCAAAATGTGGAGGTCATTGTTCTTAATATAAATTATGAGTGACCCTGGCAAAATTCAGGTTCGCATCCCGCTGGGACTTTTAGGGCTAAAAAAAAACATGCGTTTTTTTTTTTGAGCTCTTTTTTCATATTACTCAAAAACTTGATATGTATGTCTATATAGTGGTTTTCCATGGTGTTGAAAATATGAGGTGGCACGATGTGACCCTCACTTGAAACCACACCAAACACCATAACCGTGAGTCGTTCGATGCGTTGAACCGTCCAGATTGATATTTTGAGGATGTTGGCAATGGTCTTCTCATAACTTGGATCGGTAGAGAGCACGAGTTGTACAGCAGTGCATCTGTGATTTCACTCGTTAAACATCTTGTCACCTTCAGACATGATAGAATGCTTCGATTGCTCTTGGGAGTCGTACACAACTGGACAACTAGTAGATGGCCTAAAACAACAAAAAACTGGTTTTCATCAAATGGAAATGGAATCATGTCATCTTTTCTAGAGCAACAATTTTATTGCTGCATTTTGTATAATATTGGGGTAACCTAGAAGGGAACTCAAATTTTATAGAATTTAACTAGGCAGAATTAAATTATCGGTATTTTTTAAGGCAAAATGGTGGCCCACACACAATAGTGGTTACAAAAACTCTCCCACGATCGAAGACGAGGCGAATGTGAATAGTTTTGACTTTTATTATTATTTTATCTGTTAATATGCATTTATTTATTTAGAAACAATTGTTTTTTTCTGACGAGGCCATGGAAAAAATATCTACTATTGACAGAGAAATGTTGGTAGTTTACTGGTGAACGAAAGTTTTGTTTCGAAAACAGAAATGATAGGTAAAAAATGAATATAATCTTGGAATGCGGAATCTAGTAAGATTGTTATCTATTTATATCTGATTTATTGTTGTATTGTAAACTTCAAGATGTTGGTTTAAAAAAAGATTCGTATGTAAAAAGAATAGAAAACATACGAAAAATCGTGTTATATATAATATATGCACATGGATACATATATATGTATGTGCACATGGATATATATATATATATATATGTATGTGCACATGGATATATATATATATATATATGTATGTGCACATGGATATATATATATATGTATGTGCACATGGATATATATATATGTATGTGCACATGGATATATATATATGTATGTGCACATGGATATATATATATGTATGTGCACATGGATATATATATATATGTGCACATGGATATATATATATATGTGCACATGGATATATATATATATATGTGCACATGGATAGGTATATGTATGTGCACATGGATATATATATATATATGTATGTGCACATGGATATATATATATGTATGTGCACATGGATATATATATATATATATGTATGTGCACATGGATATATATATATATATATGTATGTGTACATGGATATATATATATATGTATGTGCACATGGATAGGTATATGTATGTGCACATGGATTTATATATATATATTCATATATATATCCACATAGATTTATATATATATATATATATATATATATATATATATATATATATATATATATGCATAAAAATACCAGCCGTAGTTGACGTTATGTTTTTCAAAAAGAAAAACCGAATGAATTTATGAAATGATCCACATTTCGTCTCTATTGCAGAGAACATCTTCAGGATATTAAAAGGAAAAATACAAAAAAAAAAAGAAAACGATCATACACCATACGAAAATGAAAAGGAAACAGTGTTAGAATCCTACCCATATCAGGAAAGAAACTATGTGTGTATGGGAAGGTTGGGCTGTTCAATGATATATATATATATATAGAGAGAGAGAGAGAGATACTTTTAAAAATACGTTAAATTAATATGTACACTTTTTTCTCTAAACTTATTCATTTTGTTGAATTATTTAAGGATTAAGGAAAAACGGTTAACCAGGATCTGTTTTGATATTTTGTTCTTTATTATTTTTTCCCTATACTAGGGGTTAAATGGTAGAAGCCTTTTCTTTGCGTAATAGTATTAGTGTTTAATATTAGTGCTGACTCTAAAAGTCTTCTTTTAGCTCTATCACGTATTTTATAATTTTAGCATGATCTAAATTAAATGAATGATCGTGTTCTGCACAATGGCAAAAGAGTGCCTTTAGGGCGTTTCCATTCCTTATATCTCTTCTGTGTTCGTAAAGTCTTAGTTTCAATTTACGCTGTGTCTCACCTATGTATGCTTGTTAACAATTGTTACATGGGATGGAATATATACCGGCGTCGGATGTGAGGGTTTTGGGAGAGTGCTTGGTAGTTTTTAATGTCTGTTTTATTGTTGTGGAAGTTGTTTGTATCAAGTGAAAACCAAGTCTATTAAGAGTGTCGTAGATTTTTGTATTTTTAGTGTGGGTGGGAATGAAAAGATGTCTGTTTAATAGTGAGGTGTTTGTTTTATTTTCTGTCTGTTTATATTATAGTGTATTTTCGTAGCTTTTTTCTTTGCGTAAGAAATGAAATTGGATGGGTACTGTAGTTTTTTTTTAAACATTCGTGATGTATTGAATTTCATCATTAAGATATTGGGGGCTGCATATTCTAAAGGCACGCAAAAAAAACAATGACCATGCCTGTCTTTATTTTATCATGTGGTGCGAGTAGTATTGGATATAAGCGTTTTTGGGTGTGGTCTTTCTATGTACTTTGAATCTCAGATCGGTTTCTGATCTGATTAGGAGTATATCTAGAAAAGCTAGGTAGTGGTCTTGTTCGGATTTGTG
This sequence comes from Euprymna scolopes, assembly GCF_053919585.1. Lineage (NCBI taxonomy): Eukaryota > Metazoa > Mollusca > Cephalopoda > Sepiida > Sepiolidae > Euprymna > Euprymna scolopes. The sequence goes on from NC_136505.1 coordinate 105,030,049, forward strand.
TGTGAATTTTATGGATGGTTCTACTGAATTTAATTTATTCTAATTTGCTCTATTTGTGCGTTTATGGGGAGAAAAATAAGAATATCACCTATGCATCTAAATATGTGGAGTTTTTAGGTAGTCTGAATTTGAAAGAGTTGGCCTCTAGGAATTCTAAAAATAAGCAAGCTAGTACACCACTAAGGAGGTTACCCATAGGGAGTCCAAGTTTTTGTCTGTAGTAGGAATTATTAAACTGGAAATAGATTCTATCAGTGATGAGTTTTATTTTGTGTATTAATGTATCCGAGGAAAAAGGTAGATCGGCTTTAATTTTGTTTAGTTGCTTGTGGAGTAGATTAAGGCATTTTTTGATAGGAATATTGGTGTAGAAGGAAATTATGTCGAAACTATGCATGGTTTTATTTTGTATGTCCATATTTTTTATTTTGTTTAGGGGGTCGCCAGAGTTTTTAATATGTGAAGTGCTGATAGTGCTCATTAGTGGAGTTAAAATTTGGGCAATAGCCCGTGCTAATTTATGGGTGACGCTTCCGATGTTAGATACTATAGGTCGCATAGGGATGTTTTCTTTATGTATTTTGGGGAGGCCGTATAATACAGAAATAGTGGGGTGGTATTCTATGTTATTTATCCATTTTTTATCATTTTTGATAAATTTTTTTATGGATTTATTGAAGGTTTCGAAATCTTTTTGTATTGATTTTAAGTCTATCGGAGTATATGTATCTCCGTCTGCTAATAATGTGTGCATTTGGCTCTTAAGGGGTCAAAGTTCAACGATTTGACTTTTGAGAACGCTACCAAAATATCCTCCTGCAATTTTGAATCTAAACACTTGAAATTTTAGATATAAGTTCCCTGGGCATGGATCTAATTAATAACTTGATTTGAGCCCAAAACAATAAATATTAAGGGGTCATAATAGGGGTCAAAGTTTAAAAAATTGACCTCTGCGGTCTCTACCAAATTACTCAGACAATTTCTGGTCTAAACATTTGAAGTTTGACAAAGGGTATTCAGAGATAGGGCAAACTTTTTAATCGGTTTGGGTCGAACATTTTTAGTTACCAATATACAAATGTATGTATGTATGTCTGCCTAAAACTTTCGACAGAGGCGACGGATTTTACCAAGATTAGTATCGTTTTTAAGTTCGACCTTTCAGACGACAAATATCGAAAAATTGGCTAAAAACATTATCTTCACTTTAAACTGAGCCCTTTTCTATAGAGGATGTCGCTTTTTTTCGCCGATATTTTTAAAAGTCGTCCTTTACTTTCGATTGTCTATCCTTAATTTGAATATAAGTTACTTCCGGTTTGGCGGTGGTCGGAACGACAAAGACGTCAGGTTTTTCCCCCGTTCTTTTCCTCCTTCACGGTACGGGTTCGATCCTGCCTTCCTACTATCACTTTTTTTTGCTCAACATACACATCCAAACACCCGGACAACACCCGGCTGAAATGCTAGTAATCTATAAAAGTGAACGTGTCTGTCTGTGTGTTTGTGTACATTTCCCTACGCAATCACTCTGTCAATTTTCAGTCTACAGACTCGAAACTTGATATACAGAGTACTTAGCTTTGAGAAAATCATTGTCATTCGTTTACGGTCAGGAATTTAGCGTTTAAGGGGTCAAAGTTCAACGAGTTGACCTTTTGAGAACTCCTCCGCCAATTTTGGGTCTAAACACTTGAAATTTTAGATATAGGTTCCTTAGACTTGGATCTAATTTAATAACTTGTTTTGAGCCCAAAACAAATGTTAAGGGGTCATAATAGGGGTCAAATTATAAAAAATTGACCGCTTTTTTTGCTCAACATACACCTCCAAACACCCGGGCAACACCGGGCTGAAATGCTAGTATATATATATATATATCCATCCGTGATAGAAAAGTTACTGAAAGCCTTTGCGAATGAAGAGGGGAACTTCATTGGTTTATTTTTTTCTACTTAAGCTTTGCCTTTTGAATATTCGTTCCGTTAACGTATAGTTTTTGTAGCCAGCTTGTCTATCGTTTGAGGATTTCGCAAATGTTATTTTTCTTGTAGATCTAATTACAACTTGCCCCTCACACCCCCCCCCCACACACACACATTTGATGCCTACTGGAGAGAATCTGAATGCCTACCAGAAACTATCCTCGCGTGTTTAATGTCTCTCTGTAAAGTGGTGTTTCAGAAAAAGTTTTTTTTCTACAAATAAACCCCGACTAAATATTCAAGATCAGTTTTCACGGCTAAAATAAGATCTCCTTGGTATGGCTGGCCCTGTCGGTGGGGCATTAGAATACACCGACTGCCCCCCTGCAGAGGGTAAAAGTCCCTCAATGGGGGTCCTGGATATGACCTTAAACTATATGCAATGGAAAGGCCCCAGCTTGTGGGCTTTAGGGAGTGTGGAGCCACCCTTTAATTTCCATTGCTCCCAGGTCCACTCTGACCCAGAGTGGTAGTACCTGTTAGGGTTCCAACTATGGTTTAGATAGAAACCGACTTGAAAACAACAAATATATTCTATTAAAAAAAGTTTTTCTTCAAAATCTTTAGATTCGGCATTAAATAACCCGAAAAGGGTTGATATGCCGTAAAACAAAAACAACCAACCAACCAACCTTGGTATGGCTAACACGTACTGGCTTTTACGGGAAATGGTGCGCATTCTCTGAGTGTTGTTATTTCAAGTAACAGCACGATACTCCACCAGACAAGATAAATTCTTGTCCTGAAATCCAGTAAGACCAAGAGACTACAAGAAAAACATCCATCCATAGCCTTGAGCCCCTGCAGTGGCATAGGGCAACTACAACTTTGTAGATGCTTTTGTAGCGAGTTTTTTTTTTCCGGGGTGATGGTGCTGGCCACATGCTCAACCTTCCCAGAAGGTACATACAGCACCTACCCTTCCCAAATGGTCACCCATCTGGTACTAACTAGGCTCAACGTTGCTTAACTTCGGTGATCTGGCGAGAACCAGTGTGTCAGCGTACTAAGAAAAGTATGCTATAACTTATTTAAATCGTCAATTGAGGAGAGGAAAATTATATGCTAAACTTTTTTACTAACTCTGTGTTTGGGAGGTTGAAGAGAACTTGGATGGACTATCCGACTATCTATGTACCTCAAAGATCAAGTGTTAGTCCCAGGAAAGGGTCCCTTGATTTCTGGTAACTTCAACTGAAATATAATGAAACAACGAGAGAAATGCATATATACATCATTCCATACATAGATTCATACGCGCACATCTGCTTCAGTAAACCGAATTAAATACGAGGAGCGTTCCCAATGTAATACGTTCTACTTTTTTATGTGGCCTGAATGGATCAGAGTGGCTGCAAATTGCATTGTTATGAGTTTACTTATGCATTCATAACCTAAAAGTTTCACTTCTCTGTTGCAGATATTGACAGTGTGAAACTTTAAGAAAGCAACCCCTATCATAGACATGCGTCAAAGCAAATATGCGTCATTGAATTCCATCCATGTCGAAAAAAAAAATTGAACCGTTCAACATTAAACAACACCTGTTGAACGTTGACGAAGCCGATGCAGTTGTTTACAGCACAGTTAGATGGGGCCATCGACTTTAGAGTGGCGACAAATGTGCTCCATACTTTTACGACTGAGGCATCAAAAGAATCCTGATAAAATGCATTGAGAATGTAGATTATGTAGGAAAATAAATTCTTGACCACAAAACATCGCTCGTTTTAATGGTACCAATCCTCTCTTCGTAGCTCTTAAACATGTATATTATTAAGCAATATGAATTGTTTGGCATATTTTGTTTGGGCAAATTTCGTTGGCCAAATCAGTGTCCACTTTTCCTCTATTTCCCCACCTACTCTCTAGCCGTTGTATAGTATCTTCGTCTTTAATATGAACGTAGCGATTCTCTGCCTCTTTTTAGGCTGTGTTTTTAGTGATTTTGATTTTCTCTTCTTCCCATTTGGGAAAGCAGTGACCTTAGTTGAACAACTGGTGGACATTTTTCTTTTCGGAGGGGGGGGCGGTTTCTCCTGTTTTTTGGGTCAGGATTAGATTGGTTGTTTTGCTGAACTTTCCAAACTTTGAAAGGACCGACACCTTCTTTTCAGCAACAGTCCATAGCCTTAAGGGTGGGAGTTTCATTATAAAAACGTTGATTTAATTTGAATAAAATAAAATACGCAACAAGTGCGCTTGAAAGCCAAACCACAACGCAATATTAGGAAAATAAACAATTTTTTTACTTGTTTGAAATTTATAATACACACCCTTGACGTTAATCTCGCGTAGCCAACGCCGCGTTCCAACATTTTCAAAATAGAATCGCTTAGAGAGAACGCGCGGATATTCCCAAACAGGCTTTCTTTCTCCAACTTGACAATATGGCAAAAAAGAAGAAAAAAAAGAAAGGAAACAGCTGAAATCGCTGTCAATAGTTTTCTCCATTCTTTATGTGTGTCTAAATCAAAACGTAGATTCCATGAATAAAGCTTCTTTCTTAGAAGTGCACGCCTGTGGAACTCTCTTCCGTTTGCCCATTTCCCACCTGACTACAACTTGGATTTCTCCAAGTCCAACATAAACAAATTCCTGATGAAGCGCCCCCCCTTAAGTAATACACTTTATCAAATCTCCAATACTAACGATTAGTACGATACTATCCCATTGATTACTGTGCCCGAAATAACTCTTATCCACTAGTGGCTTCCGGGCCTTGATAAGTGGTGACTATCATGTAAAAAAAAATACTGAGGATGGAGTTTCCTTCTGAAATAAATTTAGATCATAAATTTCAAGCAAGTAAAATATTTATTAATTTTCCTAATATTGCGTTGTCATTTGGCTTTCAAGCACACCTGATGCGTATTTTATTTTATTCACTGTTTTAAGATTTTTTTTCTTATTTCTTGTCAAATATGATGGGAATATGTAGCCAGAACCTCTGCATTTATTTATTGTCGACTATTATCCTCATCTTTTTAGTTGTTTCACGACGTTTCGGTCAACTATTCCGCTGGCCTTCGTCAGGCCGTAACCATGACGGGATAGGAACTCTGAATCTCCTGACTGCATTCACTGCAATTATGAGATTCAACGTCTCTATGAAATGCGCCACGAGGCCCGTGGCGCATTTCATAGAGACGTTAAATCTCTACGGTTTCAGGTGAGAATTGTCTGAAGATAGCGGTTTCAATCCTACCCAAAGTCGGCCAGAGGCTTACTTGGGCCCCAAAACGTGGTAAGACGACAACAATTACGGAAGGCAGTAATTGCAGTGAATGCAGTCAGGAGATTCAGAGTTTCTATCCGTCGTGGTTATCACCTGACGAAGGCCAGAGGAATAGTTGGCCGAAACGTCGTGAAACAACTAAGAAAAGATGAGGATAAATAAATAAAATTAGAAGTTAATTATTTGGAGATTGTAGTTCAGTTGAGGAGCTTCTAGGGAAATATGGACAGTGGTTAATTAATGGTTGTTGGTTTGTGAATTGGTTTCCGCGTTCAAAGATTTTTTTTTAAATTTCGACTGTTTTCTTCATTGCTGTTTTCCCTTTCATTTTTATCCATGTTTTTTTTTTCCGAGACAGTTTCTAGTACTCCTACAATTAATGGTTTAGTTTCATTTGGTAGAAATTGATTAAAGATTGCTGTTATAGTCAGCTGGAAAGCAACCTCGCGGTATTGTGTTCCACAAACGATTATATTGATATTCCTCGTATTTCAGTTTCATGTTTCTTTAAGTTCTTTGGCAAGATCCAGGTATTCCTTTAGTTTTCTACTTCTACGGTCTTGAACCTGTGACTCCTCTCCTTGTACTAAGGAGTTAACTCTTAGCAAGGTCTGAAGGCCACTCGAGGATTGGTGTTGAACAGTGTCAAATAAGAAACATGATGATGGTCAGTAATAGTGAAAATTTGGTAGCAATTGATTGAAGACGAGCATGTTATACTCAGCTAGGAAGCAGCACTGCAGTATGATGTTCCACAGACGGTCAATTCTAAGAAAGCTTTTTTTTTCATGGAATTTTCGTTTAGTTTTATGCACAGATGTGAAGTAAGGATAATTACTGACAGTGGTTGTAGCTAGATGAGGATTTATCATGAATATTTTACGGGGGGAGAGATCATGGATTGAAGCTTAGTCGAGCACTTGTAGTGAAATTAACGATAGATGAGCTCGCAAAGTCTTTTCTGTGAGAAAAAAGTTGCAAGTAGAACAGAGACATCACCTACTACGAAGCTGATTTTGAGCCCTGCCTTTATTTTTACATTGCCTCTTCGGTGATTGTGTGATCCTATTTATTAAAACGGGGGATAGGTTATAACTAGGACTGTGACAACAGCATATTCTTTTCATTTCTTTTTCTTTTAATCTTTGGTATATATTCGTTGATATCTTGTGTTTTTATATAGAATGATGTGGTTCTCGGTTGATCGACTGTCCAACTGTATCGGATATATACTAGAGAGTAAGAAGAATGAAAAGAATATGCTGTTGTCACAGCCCTAGTGATAACTCTGTCTTGTGCGCCCTATCTCTATCTAATAGTGGTTGTAGCTAGGCGAGGATTTTTCATGAATATTTTACAGGGGGACCATGGATTGAAGCTCAGTCGAGCACTTGGTGATAGAAATTACAATAGAACAGAGATAAGCTCGCAACGTCTCTTCTGTGAGAAAGGGGTAAGTAGAAGAAAGGGGGCATCACTAGGGCTGTGACAACAGCATATTCTTTTAATTGTTTGTACTCCTGTGTATATATCCGTTTTCACACTTCTGTGATTTCTCTAAACCACACCATTTCCTACTGGTTCGTAGCCACATAGTAATCGGAGACGCACACCCCAATCTTGCAGGAACTGCAGAAATTGCTGGTTGGTAAATGCAGTGCCATTGTCCGTTAGTATTTCAATTAGTGGGCCTCGCTTGTAAAATATGGACTCCAACTGGCGTACAGTGCTTGAATTTTGCCGACGTAGGGACCTCCATATTGCAAATCACAAAGGAGCACAATCACTGAGTATAAGATAGTGCTCACTGCCGTAATAAGTAGCGTCTACACCAACACCTGTTCCAATTGTTCCTCATATCAAGCCTCCCTTTGCATGATGATGAGAGGGGAAACTAGTTCTTTGGTGAATGATGAAGATTGTATATCATAGCGGTCTATACATTTAAGATGTCGAATGACGATGGTATGTTCAACAGTTGAGGACAGTACATTTAAAACGTTTCATTTGAAACGACAAATAAACATACCTGGTTGTTCAAAGATACCATGACACAATAGTTATATTTATATATAACAACATTTATTCTTTGGTTCCGGCCGGGCATATTTAGAGATTAAAGCGTTCTGTTCATATTTTGGCTACTTTGGAAGACGCTGCTTCCTAGTGTTATACGAGAGACTAAATCTTATCCCAACTTCTAAATCCCGTCTTGACTATCTGACATCTCCTTTTCAATTCCCCTCATTCAACTAACTTTCCTGTTTATATTAAGACTAATTCTTTGTATTTAGATCTTATGTTTTTTTATGTAGACTAATGTGGATCTCGGTTGATTGACTGTGTCTTACTGTATCGGATATATACTCGAGAGTCAGAAGAATGAAAAGAATATGCTGTTGTCACAGCCCTAGACATCATCTACTAGGATACAAAGCTAATTTTCAACACTGTCCTATCCTTGTCTTTACGTTGTGTCTTCGGTGATCGGTGATTTTTATTAAAAAAGAAGGTAGGTGATAACACACTACGAGCTATAACACTATACGAACACTATAACACTTTTTATTAAAAAAAAAAAAGAAGGTAGGTGATAACACACTACGAGCTATAACACTATACGAACACTATAACACTTTTTTATTAAAAAAAAAAGAAGGTAGGTGATAACAAACTACGAACTATAAAACTTTTTATTAAAAAAAAGAAGGTATGTGATAACAAACTACGAATTAAACTGTTTAAACGTTGCCTTAAGGAGAAGTGCTTTCCGACTCCCTGTAAGACCTCATCAGTTTGCCCTGTATTTAAGAATTCAGGTGATAAGTCATTTCCCTCTCAATACAGACCAATAAGTCTCATGTGTGTCATGAATAAGTTGCTGGAATCCATATTAAATAGAGAAATAGTCAACCACCTCAGCAGAAATAACCTTCTTAGCGACACGCAATATGGTTTCCGTTCTGCAAGATCTACCGCAGATGTACTAACGGTTATGTCTCATAGGATTAGTGAATCTCTTGACAAAGGCTTCCTTTCCAGGGCAATTGCTCTTGACATATCAAAGGCCATCCTGGGCCCAACTCTCTTCCTGATCTACATAAATGGCCTCCCTAAACACATACTTAAATCATTCGTTGACATCTATGCTGATGACACGACCATTTATGGCAACGCATCAAAGGCCGTAAATGACAAAGCTCTCTCTGATTTTCTCTTCTCTGATCTCGAACGAGTGGTTCAGTGGGAGAAGACGTGGCTGGTTACCTTTAATGCATCCAAAACCAAACTCCTATCTTTACATCATCAACGCTCTGATCCCCATCTGGCATCAATTGAAATGGATGGCTCTCGTCTAGGAGAAGCCCAATGTTTTGACAAGCTTCTGGGCTTGACCTTCACTCCTGATCTGAAATGGAACGCGTACATCAAGTCTATTGCCAAGGTCGCTGGAAGATGGTGGGATCCTTCACCGCTCCAGAAGATATCTCACTACTGATGCAATTCTCTATCTATATAAAAGCCAAGTACGTCCAAGGATGGAATACTGCTGCCATATCTGGGCAGGAGCTGCTAAAAACAGCCTATCCTGCCTTGACAGAGTACAAAATTGGCTTAGTGGAGGATGCCCTTTTCTCTTCCCTGCAACCTCTCTCCCACAGAAGAGACGTTGCAAGCCTATCTTTGTTTTATCGTTATTTCCATTGCAGGTGCTCGTCTGAACTCCAATCTCTGGTCCCCCCTCCTCGCCAATGTTTTACAAAAAACACCCGTCTAGCTGAATTCACTGTCAAAAACTTTCCCCACTCTTTATCTATGCCTAAATCAAAACGTAGATTCCATGAACAAAGCTTCTTTCTTAGAAGTGCACGCCTGTGGAACTCTGTTCCGTCTGCCTGCTTCCCTCCTGACTACAACTTGGATGTCTTCAATTCCAACGTAAACAAATTCCTTATGAACCGCCCCCTTAAGTAGACACTTTAAATATCCACACTAACGTACTGTACTTACAATAACCCTGAGTGGCTTCCGGGCCTTGATAAGTGGTGACCACCTTGTAAAAAAAAATTTTTTTAAAGTAGGTAGGTGATAACCCACTACGAACTACGAACACTATAACATTTTTTATTAAAAAAAGAAGGTAGGTACGAACACACTATGAACTATAACACTATACGAACACTATAACACTTTTTATTAAAAAAGAAGGTAGGTGATAACACACTACGAACATTAAATTAGCGTATCTATATATTAATTTAATGTTTGTAGTACGTTATCCCATTCTACGCTATATTTTAATAAATAGGATCTTTCGATCGAATAATTTATCATCTGGAAACCGTGACACACATGCGTACGTACGTTGAACGTACTACGATATTAATATATAGATTTGTTTTTCTTCATATTTAATTAAAACTCTGTATTATTGGTGATACACACCACCAGCAGGACAATCAAAAAACTTAACGGCAACAAATAAAGTGTTAAAATGAAAAAAAAAAATGAAGGGTTGGAAAAACGAATTCTGTTTTCAATTAAAACCCTTTCACTTTCTCAACTTAATTTCTCTGTGGGACCATGCCGGGCACCAAATCTCCAACTAAAAATCAAGAGCGGAAGCAATTATTCGTCCCTGAAGAGACGGATTCTTTTCGAATCAACTAGAAATAGATTTCGGCTTATGTTATTTTCTTTTAATATTTTTTTTTCAGCCTTTATTTATTTATTTAATTATTTTAGCGCCTTTGTTTTTTTCTTTTATTTTTCCCAAGTTTTATTTCTGCTTTTATTCCTTGTTGTTTCCGTCCACTCTAATGCTTTTACCGCGCCTTTAAATTTCACAATTAGGAAAAAAAAAAATAAAATAAAATAAAAAAATAAATATTCTCGTTTCCTACTCTCTCGCTGTTCTGTCTGTTCTGCATTCTTTCTTTGTCTGTCTGTGAGCCTTTTCTCCGCCTTGTGCGCCCTCTCTGTCTGACGTGTCCTCGTAGTTCCAAAAGTAAGGTCTATTTTAACTAAAAAAAAAAAAAAACTAAACCGTAGCAGAGCTACGAAAACGGGAGTAATCCTATTAAAACAAGCAACTTTTGTGTTCCAAAGTTTATTTTTTTCTATATAGTCACCAGCATTCTTTTGATGCCTCGGTCGTAAACCTCCAGAACGCGTTTTATCACTTATCGTCACTCTGGAATCGACGACTCCATCACCTAACTGTGCTTACATCAACTACACCGGCTTCGTAAACGTTTAACAGGCGCCAGTGAATATAGATCAGTTCAATTGTTTTCTGTGTGGAGAAATTTAATGACGCATCTCTGTTTCTGACGCACGTCCATGACGGGTTTCTTTCTTAGAGTTTTCCACTATCAATATCTGCGACAGAGATAAAACTATCAGGTCATGAATGCATAAGTTCAGTCACCGTAACGATGCAATTTGCAATCCCCTCCGATTCTGACAGAATAGAAATAGGAGGCGGCATTACTTTTCGTATAGACGCACACACACACGCACACACACATTAGTTTTGAAACTAAATGGCAATTAAATTACAGAATTTTCCGCGTGACGTAATATATATAAAATCGATGGGTAAATCTTTCTCGTGTATGTATATAGCTACTTCATTTACTCACATAAACCTAATATACGAAAGTATAGATTTATGCGTAAACTTTAAGTATTTACTTCAAAAGTGCTCAATACGTAGGTAGAGCTAGTTAGTAATTTATAAAATATATATGGCGATTAAGCTACACTGAATATTCTGCGTTTCATCCTCTATAGGATTCGTCAGGCTTATGCGCATAAGCCTGACGAATCCTATAGTGGATGAAACGCAGAATATTCAGTGTAGCTTAATCGCCATATATATTTTATAAATTACTATATATATATATATATATATATATATATATATAATGCAGGGTGACCCCCAAAAAAAAAAACAATTGTTTTCTGAGCATTTTACAGTCAACGGAAAAAAAAGGCCGAAGACCATAGTGTTTTGATGTGATGTTTTGAACATAACAAACTAGTTGTGACCAAAGTTTCATTTAATTCGGACAAAACACTAAGAAACGGGGCCTAATTAGAGTTGGGGACCGTTTTTTGAGGGTCACTGTGTGTGTGTATTTGGGAATTCTAGGCACTGTATGTGCTCTCTGCTTATCTCGGCATTTGTTTCCATTCGTCCTGTACTTCACTTGCCACTGGTATTTAACAATGTCGTCTCAGGAAAGATGTGGTTGGAGATTGCACACCTTCTGCCACAAAAAATTCACGCGCAAGCAACCCTTCGTGGGTATCCATAGTTTGTCCAAGACTGAAGGAGCCTGCTTTTTTTTTCTTTTTTTTTTTTAATAAATATAATATCTTCACCATAACAACAAAATAAATATAATATCTTCACCATAACAACAAAATAAATATAATATCTTTACCATAACAACAAAATAAATATAATATCTTCACCATAACAACAAAATAAATATAATATCTTCACCATAACAACAAAATAAATATATCTTCACCATAACAACAAAATAAATATAATATCTTCACCATAACAACAAAATAAATATAATATCTTCACCATAACAACAAAATAAATATAATATCTTCACCATAACAACAAAATAAATATAATATCTTCACCATAACAACAAAAAAAGTATAATATCTTCACCATAACAACAAAAAAAAGTATAATATCTTCACCATAACAACAAAATAAATATAATATCTTCACCATAACAACAAAATAAATATAATATCTTCACCATAACAACAAAATAAATATAATATCTTCACCATAACAACAAAATAAAGGAAGAAAAAAACTCTCGGACCGGACTATCTACCTACCTTCCCTGATGGGGGTATTTTTAGCGAAATATCGGCAAGAAAAAATAAATAAAAATAAAAATTATTTTATCATTTTCGACACTTAATGGTTTTTCAAAATTTCTCATTCAAATTATATAGTGCGTTAGCAGATCGCCCGGCGTTGCCCGGTCGTAAAATAAGGATTATATTTTAACCCATGCAGAATCATCATTTATTATAAACAGAAATACCGTAAGTATTAAACGTAATGTTAAAATTCCTTTTAAAACATGAATTAAAAATAAATTTATTAAAAAAAAAACCTGAAAGAAACTGAGACATATGAATGCGAATATTATGTTTTTTTTTTCCAAACATAAACTTCTTGTAAGTAGAACAAAAAAAAAAGATTCAAGCTGAATTCGAAACTAAACACATTTAGGCACGTACGATAAACATTAGGCCAGCTTGGTACGATCTTTAAAAAAAAAATGTTTTCAAACGTACTTATTCTTAACATAAGTAATCAGTCATGTGAACGATTCACGCATGCGCATTCGTGAAACAGATAAACATCCGATGAGCCCCCAAAGTACCCATTTTTCAATTATGACGCATCAGCAACATTTTTTTTTTCTGGATGAAAACCGGTTAAAGTTTTCTACATATCTGAATAACCTATATACCAAGTTTACAGTCTGTAGATCAAACATTCGTTGAGTACCTTCTCTCTCTCTCCCTCTCTATCTCTCTCTCACACACACACTTTGTTTTATTTATATATATATATATATATATATATATATATATATATATATATATATATATATATATATATAATATGTGTGTGTGTGTGTACTAAGTTTTGCGAAAAACAAAAGGAAAGAATATAATCATAAAAGATTTTTTTTATTACCAATTTGAGTGGGTGTGTCGACTATGTCTGCTCAGCCATCTTGTAAGGTGTTATTAGAATCATCGCAGAACGTGATCCTCGTTTCGCTCAATATTTCCACAAAAACGAAAAATGGTAAAAGGAAAAAACGAAGATAAACGTTTTTTCTGCTGTTGCCTGACAGAAGAATCCTCAGTAACTACAGTAAAAATCACTCTAATTCTACATTTGATTGACTTGTTTGTGTAGAAAATTAATGTCAAGTTCTAGTTTTAAAAAAAGTTTTAATACTTTTAGACTTGGGCAATAAACTGGCAAGGGAGATAACTCTCCAATTAATTCTGATTAAGTTTTTAGCAGCTAATTTACTCGTTTAATTTGAAAAGCAGGAAAATGAAAAACTCATATTTTTAACTTTGTTTCAATAAGCATTGTTTTTACTTAATTATCTCTCACTAGTTCATATATATTATTATTTAATATTATAAGTTCCTAGCATGTTTGACTTCGCTTTAGTACAAAGTTATTTTTCTTTTATTTATTTTTTTTATTTGCGCACCCAAAACATATTCAGCAGACGGTAATTATAATTTAGTTTGATGTGTGTGGTCTTAATGGTTTTAGCGATATGTTTGACTTCGCTTCACCGCAACGGATAAATGAACAACGCTATGGCACAAGTTCAAACGAAAGAACTTAATTATACCTTGGAGCTTCCATACTTTTTTTTTTATATATAAATTTCAAAACTGTACTGAAATAGTGTTTTAAATGATTACAATTTCATAAATCTATTCGGGATATTTTTTTGGAAAATAGTTTTTGGCATATTCTTTCATAAAATATGCCATGTGTCTGTTAAGCTAAATATATAGACAAAAAAATCTAGGTGAACAAACGTTGATTAACTCATTCTTTCTTATTATAGGCTAGCGGGATGTCCGGCGTTACCCGAGTGTTTGCAGGTGTGTAAAAAAAAAAAAAAAAAAAAAAAAGTGTTAATAGGCAGGCTTGAACCCATGATGCGAAGGCGGAAAAGAAAGTGAAAGAAAACCTGCCATCTTACCGCTACGCTATGACGCGACAGGAAGTGCAAAGCGTTCAAATTTAGCGATCTCAACCTTAACGCCATAGTGGATAAGAATCACGCACTTAAATCTGGTTGTAAGCCTGTTGCTGATTTGTTTCCCTACGATGTTGGGGGAAAATCAGAAAGGGGAGTTCTGGAAGTGTCCAATGAATAGCAATTGTCTGATATGAAGGGTTTCCCCCACATTGATCAAAGCTGATTGCCTTTCTGGACGTCCCGACCGGGTAGGCCAGGCGATCGACTTTGCTTCGATTAGTTTCGCTTTATTTATACGAAAAAGACAAACACGCGAAAGGACGGGAATTTTTTTTTAAGTCGATCAAAATAAAGATAGACCACGCCCGTTCACACATCGGAGATATTACAACCTAGGGAGTATAAGGAAAGTTTTCCAAAATCATTGTCGAGAAGCTCGGCGAAAACAGCCTTTCGTGGACATACAAAAAGCGCTCGTGGTCGTTTTGCTTTTTATAGAGATAGAAGATGCCTTTAGGGAGCCCCCAGATGTTGGAACCTCACAGTTTAAAGTTCGGCGCTCTTATCATTGCGATTTGTTTTGTTATTCTTTGAGATTTTAAAATGTATTTCAATCAACTTGTCAACATTAGCTTTAATGCAGGTTGACGTTGACAAATAGCAAATAATCCCGCTAAAAGCCACGCACACACTATTTTCTTTCAAGCTTTCATTTGCGAATATTGTTTTACTGTTTTTGTTTGTTCATCTGTTTTATGTTCGAGGAAAAGCTTCCATGTATTTCATTATAAAAAAAACTTTGTCGTTTAAGGAAAACGTTCAAACGCCGAGAAAGCGATCACCAAAAAAATATCTTCGCCTTTTTAAGATGAGATTCTAAAAAAAAAAAAAAAAAAAATCATATAGGAATAATTTAAGATATTTTTTTTTTTTTTTTTTTTTTTTCCATTTCCCTCTGAAATATCTTTGATTGACCCGGGTCACTGTACAGGATATTTAGTAATTGATGCTGAAAGCAACTCTGAATTATTATTTTTTTTTTTTTTTTTTTTATTTATCACGGACTATTATCCTCATCTTTTCTTAGTTGTTTCACGACGTTTCGGCCAACTATTCCCCTGGCCTTTATCAGGTGGTAACCGCGACGGGATAGGAGTTCCGAATCTCCTAACTGCATTCTCAGCAATTACTGCCATTCGTAGTTGTTGTCTCGTCATGTTTTGGCCAAGTAAGCCTCTGGGTGGTTTTGGGTAGGATTGAAACCGCTATCTTCTGGAACTGTAGAGATTAAACGTCTCTATCAACTGCGCCACAGGCCCCGAAGAGGCGATTAAGGTTGGATTTTTTTGGTCTTATAAATCCACGTTAATTCATTATTTGATCTTCCATGGTCGGGTCCGTACCGAATGGTATACATATTTTTTTAATTAGAATTCATTATTGAGATAACAATTAAGAAAGATGAGGATAATAGTCCGCAATAAATAAATTAATAAATAATACTCATCT
Source organism: Euprymna scolopes (assembly GCF_053919585.1). Classification (NCBI taxonomy): domain Eukaryota; kingdom Metazoa; phylum Mollusca; class Cephalopoda; order Sepiida; family Sepiolidae; genus Euprymna; species Euprymna scolopes. The sequence goes on from NC_136505.1 coordinate 105,045,582, forward strand.
CAATAATGAATTTCAATTAAAATAATATATAAAATGTTACTGTTTTATTGTTTTGAATTTGTTTTTATAATTATAAATTAATAAATAATACTCATCTCAATAACGAGTTCCAATTAAACGATATATAGAATTTTTTTTTTTTTCAAAGTTTAAGATTTTCAAGAAGAAAAGGGGAGTTTAACAATGAATTGCCCCCGATGTTATTCTATAAACAGAGCATTATCTTGATTACAAGATCATGGAAAACCTCAACCATTATGACAGTGAAACTGCTAATTTCTTTTGGCTTGTATCGTCATTCGAGCCTACCAATCAGATCTAATTAAAGTGTATCAGCAACAGATGACAAAACAGTATAAAAAGGATGCATTTCTTCACTACCGTCGAGGCTCACAAACGGGACTCGTCTCCACGGTTAATGTCATGCAATTCCAGTAGTAACCGGTTTCCCTTAAATCCTTGCTGGCTGCTACTGTAATTTTACTACCACGACGAAGACAGTAGCAACACATCCATTATCATCATTTGCAACTTGTTCTCTGACCAGCCAACACTCTAGAGCAGCTACATCAATAGTGTAAAGACCAAAAGACATTTTAGCTGTGGAAACCATCACCACCATCCTATACTAAAGATTTGGTCCTGGATATGACCTTAAACTATATCCGATGGTGAGGCCCTAGCTTGCGGACTTTGGGGAGTGTGGAGCCACCCTTTAATTGCCATTGCTCCCAGGTTCACTTTGACCCGGACTGGAAGAACCTGTTAGGGTCCTAACTATGGGTTAAATAGAAACCGACTTGAAAAAAAAAAACCAAATATATTCTATTAAAAACATTGTTCTTCAACATCACTGGATTCGGCATTAAATAACCTGAAAAGGGTTGATACGCCGTAAAACAAAAACAATCAAAATCCAATTCTTTCCTGTTAATACAACAGTGGCTTTGTTGCTGTCGGGTCAGGGTTTCTCAGTCGTAAAATACGCTTAAATATATTTAAATTCATGCCAATTTTCGTATTTACTAATAGAGCCAATTCACTATTGAATATTATATATATTACTGATTTCAAAAGTTAAAAACAAATGACTTAATTGCCATCAGCTAGAATCGAAACCAAAACATTTAGCATTCCAGCCACATTCCCTACCGTTTGAGCTATCGACAGATAAGGAAAATTTAAAATTAAACCACTTCAAGCTATGAATAAATTTGCGCATTCGCAAAAGTAATATAAATATGTCGGCAAGTTGAAATGAACATTTTACATTTTAACTTGGCGACATCTTTATGTACACGTTATTCACCCATCCAAAACTTTTATCCTTGGTGTATGATAACTATTCCCTGTTAATTTCAGTGTTGTGTAGGTCAAAAGTTTATCGGTTAAATATTTTCACATACACACAGACATGCACACATCTGTTTTATAAATAACTAGCGGTGGTGCCTGGTGTTGCCCGGGGGTATGTAGGTGTGTATTTGTGGGTAAAAAATGGTGGTAGGCAGGCAGGCTTGAACCTATGACGCGAAGGCAGAAAAGAAAGTGAAAGAAAACCTGAGAGCTTACCGCTACGCCATGACGCGAGCGGAAGTGTAAAATTTATCGATGAAAAATAGAAATGAACGAGTTGGTTAGGAAGTTAGGAATCACGCAGGCGCATAAATGAACGTCTGGCTGTAGGCCAGTCAAGCTTTCCGCTTTCTGCCGTATTTCTTTCCCCACAGTGTTGGGGAAAACCAGCTCCCCCAAAAAGGGAAAAATCTGGAAGTGTCCAAATGAACAGCAATTGTCTGATATGAAGGGTTTCCTCCACATTGAAATATTAAATCCTTTATTCAGGCTAAAAATTAACATGAACAAAAAGACTTAGGCACAAGGCCAACTCAAAAGGGGGAAAATGGGGGTCGTTGGGCATCCTTGTCACTCCACAACTAAACAAGTTTCTCTTAGCTAGTATCATCTTCCACCATAATACCGCATTTACCCTTTCATACTAGGGGGCGTCCTACTTAGAACCCAATTGTTTAAAACATTTTTTTTATTTTCGTGTAAAAACAAAAAAAAAAAAAGATAATGGTGCAATAGTTCATTTGTGTCGCGGCCGGGGGAAGAAAAAATGCAAAAGTGGTTAGTGAGACACTCCCAACCTCGTCTAGTTGATATACCGCCCATCGCACTCAGGTTTGTAAAGGAACCTGAGCTTCTGCGGGAAGTCTCTAAGTGGGGATGCCCCCTAGATGGGATGAAATGGAGAAAAGAAAAATTGTTGGGTGAAGGGGGTGTTAATGATTGATTTCTTTCCAAGATAGGTGAAATTTAGAGAGGGGTAAAAAGAAAAATTGCAGTTAGGATGGGATGAGGATGTTGAAGGCTTCCTTGTCGGGCAGGGATGGAGCGCTCACTCGGCTAGCTAAGAGGCTAAAGATTAGGTTAGATTCGACGGATCTGTGCGTTCCACACCTAGGCGGGGAACATGTATTCAAATTTGGCTCCTTATCGTATACACAGACTTGCTACATGTATTCATTGTCGGTTAAATGCCGCGTGATGCAGCCTCCTCCCCCCCCCACATTGATCAAAGCTAATTGCCTTCTAGACGTCCCGGCCAGAATGGCCAAGAATCGGTTGACATTGCTTCCAACAATTTCGCTTTATTTATACGGGAAAGACAAACAAACACTAGAAACGAGGGACTTTTTTAAAAGTACATTAACATAAAGATAGAGACGTCGTCCATCGTAGATATTATAGTCTAGGGAGTATAAGGAAAGGTTTCCAAAATAGTAAACGACGTGAGAAGCCCCGCGAAAAAAAAGCCTTTCTTGGACATACATAAACGCAAACACAATGTTAAAAGAAATCGGAAAAAACAAAACAAAGCAAAACAGCGAACAAACGTAAAAAAAAAAAGGAAAACGTTATAAAAGAGGAAAAAAGTTTAGGTAGGAAGATAGGCTCGAACATGAAGCATCGAGGCTAAGGCGAAAAAAAAAGTCTGACGCCAAAGAGACATACAATTGATAACGAATAAAATTAAACCTTTAAAAACACTTGCAGGTTGTTTAAACTAACGTCAATCTTTTCTAGGTCAAACATGACGTCATTGTCGTAGTAACAGGAGGAGAGAAAATGAAGGAACGATTTCTTCGGCACCCCTCCTTGTAGAAAAGGGTCCAGTTTTGGGTGAAGGAATTAATGTTTTGGGCCAAATTTTCGATATTTGTCGCCCAAGATATCGAGCCTCAAAATGCTACCGAACTCGTGAAAATCCGTCGCCTCTGTCGAAAGTTTTTTGCGAGACATACAAACACACAAGCACACATTTTCGCTTATATATATATATATATATATATATATATATAGACTAGCGGGGGGTACCCGGCGTTGCCCGGGTGTTTGGAGGTGTATGTGTTTTGGGGTAAATGAAAAGAATAATCGTTGGTCGGGTGTTTGTTTAAAAAAAAAAAAAAACGAAGCTTTGACGTGCAGTTGGAAAATAAAGTGGGGTAAAAAAATGTGCGACGTTCAACGGCAGGTGCCCGTTTTTGACGAGTTAAAGTACGTCAACTTTGAGTGCGGGATAGTGTTTTATTTACCGCGAGTCTTTTCGCTTCTTTTTTTTTTATTTTTTTTGTTTTATTTTTTTTTTTTTAATTTTATATGAAAAAACTTAATGCACATGCGGCGATCGAAAATTGTTGAATATTTATCTTTTGAAAGTCGGGCAAATTAAATAGACGGGCGACCCCGGTTGTTAACTCGTAGATATTATCATTTAGGCGCGATATAAAAAGTTTTAAGAAGTTGCGAGGTGACCGATCGGTTCTCGGAAAAAAAAAGCCTTTCTTGGACATACACGAAAACGCACACACACACACACACACACAAACATTTTCGTTTTTATATTTATAGAAGACTAGTTGAATACCCGTCCCAAGATGGGTATTATGCTAGTGAATTCAGATCTTGCAACAGACATCCAACATTAGATTTTTCTTCTTTTTTTCTATCAAATCGATGGTGGTTGGAACTCTTCGTTCGGCTGTTCTCCTTCCGATGACGTCACTAATGACTTTTCTAAATCTTATCTCTGCTTAAAAATCTGTTTCTTGTATCGAAAATCTCATTTTTTCTTATCATTTTTTAATCTTTTTTCTTTTAAAAGACTCCATCTATTAGAATGTGTAGATAATGTTTTGATTTATTGCAATTATCAAAGCTTTTCATCGTTTTCTATTGGCGTTACGCATTAGTGTAGCTCCCCCTACCGACCCACCCACCTCAATATATGATATGGCATCGTTGCTCAGAGGAGATTAATTTCTGCAATTTAATGTGTCATTTTTTTTATCTCCGAAAATCTCAGAATTAATCAATTCGGTTCCAATTTTTGGTATTTATTTAATAAACTAGTCTACACCCTCCTTCACAAAAGATGGAAATGGTCGATGCTCGACTGAGCTCTAATCTCTACTTCATTTTTGTAAAACAGTCACAGGAAAAACTCGTCTTGCCACTGCCAATAATTTAATGGGGAGTTCTTTGTAGTGTTGGTAGTTAGACGAGTTTTTGTGACGAGAGTAGAGGACAGATTGGGGCTCAGTCGAACACTTACCATGTAAATAACGATAACGTAGACAACGGCAAGCAAGGCCTAGAAAGAAAAAATGTTTACACTAGTTTGTCGTTTTTACGACATAATACATTTTTGTGGATTATTCAAGGCTGCAAAAAGCCTATCGTCAACTATATATCGTATACATTTAACTGAAGACAAGCTGCTTTTTTTACCCATATTCGGTAAAAGATTGTGGATGCATGTTCGTAGCTTTCAGGTTTCGTGTTAAACGAATCAGATTGGATGTAGTAAAATGCAGTAGAACTAAACGGATTTCTAATAACTTTCCATGTATCACACAATACCACAATGCTGCTTTCCAGTTGACTACAACATGGTCGTTTTACAAGACTAATGTATCCAAATTCTTGTTGAGCTATTCACTTATATAATAAAAATTCTTACCATTTCGTTCATCGTTTCTAATCACAGAAAGAACTCCTCTATCTACCACCATTTTTCTTTTGTGTCCCTAAATTAAATGGAACTTTCATGAACAAAGGGTTTGATAAGCGTTAATAAAATAGTTTTTAAAAACTTATCCTTTCCCAGTGTTCACACTAATATTCCTATAAAAATCGTTGAATTACATCAATAATTTAATTTCACAAATTATCATTTTTGATGACCTAAAGAAATAAAAACGTATCCACCATTGAATCTTATTTAGAGTGGAACCTGTTTTTGTTTTTTCCCCGAATTAATTTCAGGTGGTGGGGTCGGTTTGACTTGCTATTTGCGTTCTTGCTTTTCTTCACCACATGGTTTCGTCTGGGGAACATTTTTGTCACTGGGTGGATTTCTATTTATTTATATACAACTTAATACACACTGGATTCCATTATAGAGTAGAGGATTATGTTATTCGAAATATAGTATTCCGATTTTATGGCCATTTTCAAAATAATGAAAGTTGGTATTTGCTTCCGAAGCACGAGGTGGCAAAAGGCTAATATGTGGAGAGCACCAACTCCCACGAGGAGTCCCTGCAGTCAAATACAAAAATAACCATGAACTGTTGATATTCTTGATTTTTTTTTTTTTTTTTTTTTTTTTTTTTTTTTTTTTTACACAGTGATCACCACTTATCAAGGCCCGGAAGCCACTCAGGGATAAGGGTTATTGCAAGTACATTACGTTAGTGTGGAGATTTGATGAAGTGTTTAATTAAGGGGGTGGTTCATTAGGAATTTGTTAACATTGGACTTGAAGACATCCAAGTTGTAGTCCGGAGGGAAGCAGACAGACAGAACAGAGTTCCACAGGCGTGCAGTTCTAAGAAAGAAGCTTTGTTCATGGAATCCGCGTTTTGATTTAGGCACAGACATAGAGTGGGGGATAAACTCACTTCAGGTGATTGGCAATACACCCTCACCCATTTTGAAAGAGGTAATACCCGGTAGTATCCTCTCCTGTTAGTGAGCAAAAACATCAAATTCAATTGGGGGGGGGCTAAAAACATAAAAAAATCATGCTTTGCCACTGTTCACATTAATATTCCTATAAAAATCGCAGAATTACATGAGTAATTTAATTTTTCAGAAATTATCATTTCTGATCTAAAAAAAAATAATAAAAAAAAATAAAACGTATCCATCATTGAATTTTTATTTAGAATCGAGGATTTCTTTATCAATTTATTTCAGGCGGTAGGGGTTGTCTGACTTGCTATTCTTGTTGAGCCGTCCACTTAAATAAGATATTTGTTAATTGCCCGGGTGTTTGGAGGTGTGCTGTACAAAAAAAAAAAAGAAAAAAAAAAAAGCAGGCAGGCTCGAACCCATACCGCGAAGAAGGAAAAGAACGTGAAAAAAAAATGTAACGCGTTTATTGTTGCGCCCATCGCCAAGCGAGAAGTGACATAGGTTTAAATTAAGGCTAGATAATCTAAAAGAGGGGATGACTTTCGAAAGTGTCGGCGCAAAAAACGACCCTCCCTGTAGAAAAGTGCCCAGTTGAGGGTGAAGGAATTAATATTTTCAGACAATCTTTCGATATTTGTCGTCCGAAGGGTCGAGCTTTAAAATGATATCGATCCCGTGAAAATACGTTGCCTCTATCGAAAGTTTTAGGCAAACATACATACAGACATTTAAGCAGACAGGTGAGATTTATATTATAGAAGATGACCATTGAGAAGAGTATGCATCAATATATCCTAACTATAATTTAAATAGTAACGTGGATAGGACTCTCAAGCCCTTGTTGGGAAACTATCATAGGAGAAGGAAAATGAAAGGACTCCAGTTTTGTCTTATCTTGGCATTGTTTCCAGTCGTTCTGGATATTGGACTCTATCAATAGCAGTTTAGGTGCGTGGTTGAGATTGTGCAACCCTTGCTTCATTATCGATTGTCCGCACAGGCACTTTTCCGTTATGCGATCCCAACAGCAATTTTCCCTTTTAATCCTTGCTGGACTGAATGGCATTTTAACCACCACGATGACGGTAATCAGCGGCAGTTCTTCCAGTCTCACCAAGCTTTTTTTATACGGCGGTTGGAGAACTCGGGTACGAATCCTGTTGCACTGAATTTTACATATCTCTCGCCAACGGCAAATAAATTGAGCACAATGTCGGGGAAAGTGAAATTTTAAAACTCAGCATCTAGATAAACACATTGGTGTATCCCCCCCCCCCCAAAAAAAAATCACGAGAAACCTTTGTAATGTGCATCCAGGAGACAAGCGCCCGCGTGTTTGTGTGTTGTGTGGGTGCGTAAGAGAGACGGACGAAAAGGAAAGACTTACCTCGGGGCAGGCTCAGCGTCGCCGACCAAAAATAGAGAAAGAAAGATCAAGATGCCGGCCGCCGTCTTGTAAAGGATGATATCTCGCAAAGTCACATGAATTCTCGCAATATGCAAATTTAGCCGGTCTGCAACGGCCATAAAAGCGGGTGATTGAAAGACGTTGGGAGAGCGATGATTGACTTGGTCGGGAATCGTGTTGCTGTTGCTTCTCGTGCCGTGTGGGCGTGAGCATATCTTACTGTTGTTGGGACCGTTCTGAGTAACCGATTGTTGGGTCCATTCTGAGTAACCTTCGCGTCCGTCTAGGTACCTTGCTAGTTGGATTCCGTGCAGAACCGGTATTTACTGGTTATTGAATTGCTTTACGTTGCTGCAACATTACACATCTACAGAGGGCGCAGTAATTTTAAAGGATTTTTCTTACACATTTTCTACAACCTTTTTTCATTTACGGTATAACTAACCCCTTCGCAAAAAGCGGAAAGGCAAAGCCCAAGAGTTTTATTGAAGTCTTTGCCGCCCCAAATCAACCACGTAATGTTTGGAATCATGGTTCTAAAAATTAGACAAGGAAACAGAATGGATACCATATATGCATGCAGAATTCTTACGTAACCGTTTGGATTCTACAGACCCCCAACAAATATGGTTAGCACGTCTCGTAGCAGAAGTCTTGCTGATGCGTCTAGTAGTGGCGATTAACAATCACTTCTCTTATCTCAAAGAGAAGGCAAAGCGTGGATGAGTGCATTTCTTAAAACTGCACAGTCATAGCTCAGTTTACCAGAGAACAAGATCATACCAGCTCAGCATGCCTAAGACGATATCAGTCTGATGTTGGTATGAAATAGTTACCTCATTATTAGGACTATGACAAGAGAATATTCTTATTGTTTTGGCTCTCGAGTATATATCCGACACAGACAAGGTTAATCAAGTGAGAACCACATCACTCTATCTAAAAACATAAGATATTAACTAATATATATTCGAAAGTCAAAATAATGAAAAGAATATTCTTTTGTCATAGTATAATCACATCGTAACAACGGAATTCCAGAGAAGAAAAATAAATGATCACTCAAACCAACAAGTCTTTTTGCTGATATTTTTTAGCAAATATGTTCAAAAATGGCACGAAAGATGCAACGTTACGTATGCTAGCACCATTAATACGGCCGATGATCATCACCCTGGATATGATTAAGAATCAGCTTTTGTCCTTGGATGTGAATAAAGGTCACGATCCAGATAGACTACATCCAGTAAGTTTACGAGCAGTTGTATTTGAACTAACTGAACCTTTTATTAGAGCTTTTCAGCGTTTCACTGAGTACTGGAGTTGTTCTAACTGATTGGTGAGTGGTCACGATTTGCTCTACCTTTTTAAAAGGGGACAAAAAAAAACCCCAATTGAATTACAGACCAGTGAGTTTCACCTTTCATCGTCTTAAAATCAATGGAAGTTTTGTTCAAGCGAGCAATCATTGCTCATCTTACATCCACTGCTATCATCTCTCCATCTCAAGTGTTTCATTCCAAAACATTCGTCTAATAAGTTCACGTTGACTGTCAATAATTACTTTTACATAAACTCAACCCATTGTTTTCATGAATCTATAATATAAATCTCACCTGTCTGTTTAAACGTATTTATGTTTGTCTGCCTAAAACTTTCGGCAGAAGCGACGGCTTTTCACAAGATCGATATAGTTTTGAAGATCGACCATTCGGACGACAAATATCGAAAAATTGACTGAAAATATTCATGCCTTCACCCTAAACTGGGCACTTTTCTACAGGATGGGGTCGCTTTTCCGCCAATATTTTCAAAAGTCATCTCCTCTTTTCGATTGTCTAGCCTTAATTTAAACCTACATCATTTCTGGTTTGGCGATGGGCGTAACAGCTAACACGTCACATTTTTTTTCATGTTCTTTTCCTCCTTCGATGTATGGGTTCGAGCCTGCTTGCCTACGACCAACTTTGTGTTTTTTTTGTTTTTTTTTGTTTTTTGTTTTTTTTGCATATAGCAACTATATAACTGGTGTGATGTAACTGGATTGAACAAATAGCAATTTCTCGTTAGCCAAAAAAAGAACTCGTTTGTTTCATATTTTTTAAACACTGTTGAGATGGAGAGATGATAGCAGTGGATGTAAGGTGAGCAATGATTGCTCGCTTGAACAAAACTTCCATTGATTTTAAGACGATAAAAGGTGAAACTCACTGGTCTGTAATTCAATTGGGTTTTCTTTGTCCCCTTTTAAAAAGGTAGAGCAAATCGTGGCCACTCACCAATCAGCTAGAACGATTCCAGTACTCAGTGAAACGTTGAAAAGCTCTGATAATGGTTCAGTTAGTTCAAATGCAACTGCTTGTAAACTTACTGGATGTAGTCTATCTGGATCGTGACCTTTATTTACATCCAAGGACAAAAGTTGATTCTTAATCATATCCTGAGTGATGATCATCGGCCGGTGGTGCTAGCATACGTAACGTGCAACTTTTTTTTCTCGTTAGCAAAGAAAAGAAATCGTATGTTAAAAAAATATATAAAACACTCGTTTATGTCTCACTCTGGGTTGCGCGCTTCGCTTCAGTTGATATACAGGATGGGGAGTAGGAGGTGGGTGGATTCCAGCAACACAACGCAGTGACATGACTCGTGACACACCGTCACACTTTGACTCTTTTCTTTGCTGTGCTGCCTCACTTCTTTATATCGACCTGTTCTTTTGCAGGTTTTTACCTCTGGCAGCTCTAAAGTCAACTACTTGACCTATTCGCCTCAGGCGATGTCAGTTTTGACAGATCCACACTCTTCGGCTAGTTAATTTAGTCTGCCGACCATCTGTACATGCGTGCGTGTGCACACAGTCCCAACTAGAATGTTCAATTCAGGACTAGAATGGACTAAGTCCTGAAAGCCGAAAGCTTTTTGTTTTGCTTTTTTTTTTTACAAATTTGATGTACAGGCGTAGTGGAAATAGTCACTCTCTCTTTCTTATTCACACAAGAAAACAAAAAAAAACAACAAATTTTAATATTTTGTAATTTTTTTTATATATTTTTTATTTTTATTCCAGCATGAACATCCGTTAATGAATTTTTTTTGGTATTTTTTTACCAACAACAATATTGAAAAAAAAAAAAAAGCTTTGAAACTAAAAAGCAATTCTAAAATGAAAATAAATTTTATTTTTCTGAAATTAAAAAAAAAAAAAAACGAAACCTTTAAGATTTTGTTTCCTTTGTGTTGTTTCCTTTAAAGCCAAATAACAATTGGACAGATTTCTCCATTTCTTTCTCAATGAAAACAACGGAATTACATTTTTTATCCTGAAGGGGGAGATAATCTAGAAGACGAAATTTTGAAAACAAATTCAAATTAAAAATAAAACCCTTCACCATGAAGTAAACAAAAAATAATTTTTAAATGAAAATTTTGAATATTTTCATTTTTTTTTTTTTTTTAATGTTTTGGGGATTAAAAAAAATAATCCTCTTATTTTATTGGAAGTGTAGTGATCGACACTCCAGCTGGAAGCGAACACACTGCCTCGTCTTAATTAACGTAGCTTTTTATTAAACTTGCATGAGCGAGTTCTGGTTGAATGAAAGAACAGAAGACGTGACAGTACGTTCGTTACTGCTAAAGATTATGTTCCTTTTTTTTAATTTTGGATCTTATTTATAATTAAACCTATAAAAAGAAAAACTACTGAAAAATCTTTGATGTACGTAACAGTCACGGGACGGAAGGTTATATTCCAAAAATCACATAAATTAATCAAGTAGTTTTATTTTTATAAAGAAAATGATTTTCAATCGATTTAAATTGAAATCTGTAGCATTACAAGGCTGGTCTCACAAGTTTGAATTATTGTTGAATTATCTGCTCTTTTCTTGAAGGTGGTTACCCGAGATGGTTCCTTTTTGTCTACTCGTAGATTTGGATTTTAGTTATAAAAATAAATAAATAACAAAAAAAAAAAAATCTACTTGATCAATGTTCATGATTTTTGGAATATGACATCTTCATTTCGTGACTGATACGCAAGTTATTTCGGGGGGGTTTTTCTGTAGTTTCTTTCTTTATTTATTTTTTAATTAGGTTGAATTCTAAATAAGTACCTTTTTTTTCTTTTTTAATTTTTTTTTTTTTATTTTGTATATAAGAATAACAAGCTAAAATGTCCAATTCAGGACTGGAATGGACTAAGTTCTGAAAGCAGAGCCATTTTTTTTTTTAATGAGAAAGCAAACAAAAGAAAAGTTGAAACTAAAAGCAAATGCAAACACCAATATGGCGTCTTTTATTTAAAAAAAATAAAATAATAAAATAAAATAAAATCGATTGTTTGGGGATTGATTTTTTTTTTCCAATGTCTTCACAGTTCCGTTCGGAAGGTAGCTGAGCTGGAGGGAATATTTACTAGGGATTCTCGCATACCATTTGAATGAAATAAACATTTAAAAAAAAAACACAAATCCAACCTCCAGATTTTAATTAGGCAAGTGGTATAAAAATAAAAAATAAAATAAAACTGCTGTCAAAGGAGGATTCCACCAAAGTCTTTATTTTTGCATGACTTTTAATTGTAAGCAAGGAAGATCAGTACTCCTGCCTCATATATAAAGATATTTCCCCCCACCCCCACTCCCAAGTAATTCAACAGAAATATGCAGAGAAACCCCAAAATCATGTTTATCATATAGTTTTGAAGGATGAGAAACTTTTCAAGACTATATACATTTTTTATATTTTATTTTTTATATTTAGAATCCCTTGAGATGAGGCTTCATAAGTTGTGCATTCTTCCTTTCTGCAGATTGTTATCCTCATCTTTAAAGTTGTTGTTGCTTCTCCACGTTTCGGCTGACTCATCCAGGTAAGCATTATCTGAAAATAGCGGTTTCAATCTTACCCAAGCAGGCCACAGGATGAGTTTGTGGTAAAACAACAACTATGGAAGGCAATAATTATACAAGACTCGGCATTCCTATCCCGTGGCGGTTAATCACCTGAAGAAGGCCAGAGGATGAGTTGGCTGGAACGTGGTGAAACAGTAAAATCTATGAAGATGAGGATAATAGTCCGCAAGATGAGTGAAAGCCCAATATATACAGACCGTCTAAAAATTAACCATCTATTATTTTAACATATAAATCAGCATAAAAATAGACACTAAATTTTAAGACGGCATTTATTTGTTTGTTTATTAGCTTGGGTGCCCGGCGTTGCCCGGGTGTTTGGAGGTGTGTTGAGGAAAAAAAAAAAGTGGTAGTAGGCAAGCTCGAACCTGTGATACGAAGGCGTGAAAGAAAATCTGACGTCTTACCGCTACTCCATGACGCGACCGGAAGTCTAATGCGTTCAAATTTAACGTGGTCAATCAAAATCAAAAGATGGCGTTGCTTTTAAAGCTCCTACAAAAGCAAAATAGACACAAGGTCGTTTTTAATGTGGGAGAAAACCAACTCCCCCCCCCAAAAGGGACTATTTATTTAGTTGGAATAAATAGTAATTGTCTCAGTATAAAGGGTTTCCCCTACATTGACCTAGGAACAACTACAGAATATTTTCTATTACAATAGAAAAATGCGAGCATGAAAAGTAAGATGGTTAAACTTAAACATGGAAAAGTAAAGGACTAGTTGTTAAAACTGGAAAAGAAAAGGACAAGATTTTCTAGTATAAAATAATTTATAACTTAGACTAGTGCAGCATTAAGAATTGATTATATAATGTTATAAATTGAATTACAAAAAAAATCTTAACGCTGCAATATTTTAAGTCATAAATTTATTTTTACTAGACTATCTTGTCCTTTACTTTTCTATGTTTAAGCTTAACCATATTACTTTTCATGCTCTCATTTTTCTATTGTAATCCATGATTTTTCCAGGCTTCGAGTAAATTCATTTGTTCTGTTTAATTTCAGTCTTATTTTTTTTGGCCCCATAAACATAACATACACATATGTAATAAGAATGGCACTCGTCTGCTTTCAATAAAATCCTCCAATTATCTCCCTTTTATGCTTTCTGTTTCACTTGTTACTTGTCTTTTTGCAACAGCAGTGAATTAGTAGCAACAGTAGTCAATAGAGCGACGTGGTTGCTATGGAAACCAGTTATAACAAACATCGCTCATCTCATTACATTTTTTTTTTTTTTTTACGATTTTGAACACCAGTAAATTTATAACTTTTTTTACTGAAGGAAAATCGAGTTTGTTTTTTTTTTCACAACATAGCTGAGAAGGTGATGTATAAACTGTAATAATTGTTTGAATTTGGTCAAAAAATGAGTGAACGGTGAAGCTTTAAAGCAGTTCTAAATGACTAAAACTGCCTATTAACCATATATTCAAACGCTACCACGTTTGAATGATATTTCCAGTAGTTTCTTCCCCAGAACCGCTAGACTCTGGAATTCCATTCCAGGTCCCTGCTTCCCCAACTGTACTGACATGCAGAAGTTCAAGTGTAACGTGAACTGACATCTTGCTGCCCAAATCCCAACAGAGTGCCCCAGTAGTTGCTGCCCCTGATAGTAGCCCCCTACACCAAAGTGGCAATGTGCCTTGTTTGGGGTGAAAATGTAATTTAAAAAAAAAAAAAAAAAAATATTGGGTCCAATATAATATATTTATTTCTCTAAATTCAGGTTTTCATGTATTATAAATCATAATTTATTATTATTGGTCATAAAAAACATGGAATTTTCAGTTTAAACAACATTTGTCTTAACCCGTTTGTGTTGAGCATCATCCTCACTTTTTATATCTCAGCAGTAGTCTGGCAACATGTAACACACCCGTCCCTGCCGGATCACCAAAGTTAAGCAACGTTGAGCCCAGTCAGTAGTAAATGGAGTATGTGCTTTCCGCTTACCTCGGCATTGTTTCCAGTCGTCCTGGACGTCTTCTTGCCACTGGATTCAAACAGTGCCAATTAAGGAGAGGTCGGGTTGGGGATTGTGTAACTCTTGCCTCAATTACACGTGCAGCTACCCCTACAAGGGGTGTCCTTTGTCTTTTGAGATTGAACGGAGGCATTGAAGTCTGACAGCATGCCAGGGTTCCATTTTCCTTTTAAAGAAATCTTTCTCCATCATTGAAATATACTGATGGAATCTCATCATTCACATCTGAGCTCCAATCTATGCCTTCCGCCTCCGGGTAAACTTTTACGAAAAAAAAAAACACTCGTCTAGCTGAAACCACTATCAATAATTTCCCCCACTCTTTCTCTGTACCTAATCCTATACAAAGATTCCATGAACTGCACTTTCTTAGAACTGACAAAAATAAGAACTAGCGAGAACCATGGAATGAGAAATATATTTAATCAACAAAGGTTTCGATAAAGCTCAAATTTTTTTTTTTTTTCCCTGGATAGCTCAAAAAATCAGGGGGGACACAGAAAAACCATTAACATGCACAAAAATATAAGTTATCAACATTTCTATAAAAATAGTGCCCTTTTTATTTTAAATCTAGAACTTATTCAAACGATAGAAACAAATAAGTATTAATAAATATTCAAAGTAATATTGTGCTACATAGTTCAATACCAATAATGAAATCACATTCAACTGTACACAATACACTGTCATCCTCTTTCTTTATATCCTACTCATATGCATGTGATCGTAGCTGCAAACTAATTTGCATATCGGTTTTGAAAATGGACATTTTATCAATTAACTATTATTGGTTAACATAGGATCACTGTCATCTAATCTCCAGAGCCAGCACAGCCGCCAAATATAAATCCTCAATAGATTGGTGGCGTTAATACATGTGGCCAAACTGATTACGTTTACAGAACTCTTAGCACTAATCCAGCTTCATGATGAGACAGGAATATTGAATAAATCTCAAAAATAATATATATATATCTTTGTGTGATTTGCTCTTTTTTTTTTTTACAGTCACGACTTATCAAGGCCCGTAGGCCACTCCAGGATAAGGGTTAATAGGTATACATAAGTAGTGGAAATTTTATAAATTGTATTACTTAGGGGGATGGTACATCAAGAACTTGTTTACATTGAACTTGAAAACAATCAAATTGTAGTCAGCTGGAAAGCAGCCCATGGAAGAGAGTTCCACAGGCGTGCAGTTCTTAAAGAAACTTTGTTCATGGAATTTACGTTTAGGTTTAGGCATAGATAAACAGTGGAAATTATTGAAAGTGGTTTTGGCTAGACAAGTGTTTTTCGTGAAAGTTGACAAGGGGGGACCATAGATTGGAGCTCAGACGAGCACTTGCCATGAAAATAATGATAAAGCAGAGACAGGTTCCCAACATCTCTTCTGTGGGAAAGAGGTTGCAGGGAAGAAAAAAGGGCATCCACCACTAAGCGACAAAGTCTATTTTGAACTCTATCAAGGCAGGATAAGCTGCTTCTAGCAGCTCCTGCCCAGATGTGGCAAAAGTACTCCATCATTGGCCGTACCTGACTTTTATATAGGTAGATGATCGCATCAGGAGCGAGATATCTACTGGAGTGGTAGAAGGATCTTACGATTTTTCTAGCGGCCTTGGTAACAGATTTGATGTATGTGTTCCATTTCAGAAGCTTGTCAAAACATGCTGTCTCCCTTAAAACTGCATGAATAATTTCACTGAATAACCTCATTATCAAGGAATTAATGAAACGATAATACTTTGCCATTAGTTAAAAACCCTGCTTTCATTCACATATCAAAGGCTTGTAATCTGCCCAACGAGGATAAAATACACTCAATAAAATGCCACAGAATGTTTGAAAGACATAAAGAAAGAAACAATTAAACACAGGAAAAATAAGTCCCAAGAGAAATTTTACTGGTTTCATTCAGATCAAGAGATGTCTTTTTTTCTGAAGACATCGATTGATCTGAATGAACCGGTAAAATCTTGACTTATTTCTTCCAGTGTTTAATTGTTTTTCTTTTATTACATATTTATATAAAACTCAGTCTGATACTCAAATTTATATCTAAATAGCATTGTAATTTTCTAGTTAATCAAATATAAAGTATTTCAGTTTTCTTTGCATAATGAAAAAAGTTCAATGAATTTCATCGATTCTATACTATATCCGGCTATATATATATATATATATATATATATATATATATATATATATATATATACATACAGGGTGACTCATAAAAAAACGGTTCCAGCTCTAATTAGGCCCCGTTTCTCAGTGTTTTGTTCGAATGAAATTAAACTTTGGTCATAACTAGTTTATTATATTCAAAATATCACATCAAAACACTAGGGTTTTTGGCCTTTTTCTCTTTTTTTTCTCCATTCTACAGTATATGTTCTAGGTGGCCTCTTGTTTTTTTTTTTTTTTTAGTCACCTTGTAAGTGTGTGTGTATCGTCCAGTTAGAGAAAATTGACAAACACTGCTAATTTTCTTTGGATAATCATTGAAATATAGAAAAGCATAATTAGGCAGAAAATCTTCCGGTGTGTGTGTGGGGGGGGGTATATGCATTCCATCAAAAAAATAGTAAACAGTTTGTCGATCTTATGCATATGTTTTCTCACTATTTTTTTTTTTTCTTACAAATGAAATAAGCAACAATATGTATTGCCCTTCGTCTGGCTACTTTTGGCTATTTCAGACATTTTCATGGATTAAGGTTTGGTAAGTAATTTCACAAAAAATATTAAAATAATATCGGTATCAGCAGTAATTAATAATTCCTTGAAGATGGCTAGTGAAATATCTAAAAGCACCAAAACAAATGGGAATAAAAACATAGAAACTTGGAATGGTTTCCTTTTATTTATGTGTAAAGACAAAAATATTACTCATGAAAAGCTATCAAATAAAAAATGAAAGATTTCATTGTTGGCTTTATGCAACAAAACTTGTCTAATATGGAAATTATGTGCATCGATGAATGGGTGAAAAAAGCGGATAGACCAACATAAAGACAATCAAATTTTAACATCTCCTCTTTATTATCACAGGACTTCCTCAGAAATTAATAAGATTTTTTTTTTTTTTTTAATCAAAATTTTTTTAATCATTTTTATTTTCCTCTCCAGTTTTTGCTTACCTTGTTTATTTTTTATACCAACATTTTTTTAATAACATCTTTACACTTTCCTGAGGAAGTCTTGCAATAAAGACGAAATAGTAAAAAATTTTTTTTTAAATATCACATAAGTTGATTACATATTTTGCTCTATCTGCGTTTTTACATCGGTTCAGTGGTAATCAATTTTTTTATTTATAATAAATATATATATATATATATATATATATATAATCCTAACAATGAGATGCGTTTGTGGTTTACAGTCTTATAAAATAGTGTTGAGGAAATATTTTTATAAGACAATCCCAGCCAAATAAAATAGTTTTAATAATTTATCTATGCTCTTTAAAATATATATTTAACTCTAATTTTTAATATATGAGCTAAATAGCAAGCTTTATTATTATTTCGTTAAATACAATTCCTGTGAAGATATAATCCATGCATTGAAAATCCATGGATTAAGGAAATAACTTTAAAGTTCTTGTATTCCTGGTTTCATTTATTGTTATAAATTTTTTTTTTTGTCTAAAAATTCTATTTTTACATCACAGAATTTAACTATAAATCCCACTAATATATATATATATATATATGCATGCGCGTGTGTGCGTAGATATGTTTTTTGTAAAAAGCAGATATATTTATTTTCTAGCAAAATAGATTGATTTTTTTTATAGCTTTTTCTTCATATATCAAGAAATCAAAGCTTTTAAGCATAAAAATGAAAAATAAAAAAAAAACTTTTGAAAGCATTCTTTTCGGGGCGATTCCGTTTTTATTTCAAGACTAACACCACAAATACAGGCGTTGCTTGAAAAAAAAAAATCTAAAGGAATATTTTCTAAAGTGTGTGTGTGTGTGTGTGTGTTTGTAAATCTTGATTGTGTAGGTAAATGAAGAAACTGTAGTAAAAATAAATTTTCCTTTTCACTGGAAAATAAAGATATAGTTTCCAGACTCTACCTTTTTCTATTGTCTAATATATATATATATATATATATATATATATATATATATATATATATATAGTGTGTGTGTTCTGTTTGTTTGTTCACAATGACTTCATGGCATATATTATGACGTTATGTAGTGGGTAGTTGTGAAAGTAGATTCCCGGAGCAGCCTGCTAGTGTGTGTGTATATATATATATATATATATGTATGTATGTTTGTATATAGGTAACAAATATAAAAATTAGGTGTCCCTTTAAAAAAAAAAAAAAAAAAAAAAAAAAAGACTAATGTTTTATGTTTATTCTTGATGAAGCTTTGATTTAAAGCGAAATATTGAACCAAAGTATGATTGTGTTATTGTCTGAATTGGACATTCCATAAAAAAGTTCCCACCTTTTTCATATATATATTTCTTATCAAATAATAATCTTCTAAATATACCTCATACACACGTGTTAGATATGGAATCCTCATATCTGAAAATTGAGACAATGTAGGATTTCAAACCGACCGAAAAATATGCTTTTTATTTTTATTTATTTTATTTGTTTATTCATTTTTTGCTGCTTTAGTTGATTATTTTGAGATTGACCAAAGAAATGAAAGACCATTTTTGATTTGGCAACAAATGTTCTTTGACAGCTGCAATTCCCATAATGCAGCTGTTTTGCAATCTTTCAATGAAAATGATACCCCCCCTCCTACATAAAAAAAAAGAAACACGTTCCTTTTCTTTGGTCGATTTAAAATATAATTTTTAACCATATAACAGAATACGCTATTAAATTTCTATTTAAAAAAAAAATTTAAATTTCTATTTTTTTTAAAAAAAAAAAATTAAATTTCTATTTAAAAAACAAAAAAAAAATCAAATTTCTATTTAAAAAACAAAAAAACAAAAAAAAATCAAATTTCTACTTGGATTAACCTCAACGCATTTGAGATGAACAGAAATAAAAAAAATTTTTTTTAAAATATGAAGAGGTAGTTGTCACCTGTTTCTTTGTCACCTGTCGAGAACTCTGTGAAACCATTGGATTCCCAAACCTGGAGAGGGTGAACTCTATGCTTGACAATGTACACAAGCAACAAATAAACTGCAACTAGGTGGCGCTAATAACCAAGAACATGTCAGATTACAGGGAGGAGCAGAAGAAAAATTTGGAGGAAAAAAAAAAGTTCCGTTTTGTCTTTTGTTCTGGAAAGCCAAAAACAACAATTTTCCTCTATAAAACAACCAAACTAAACAAAATGAATAAATATTTGAACAAATATAGAACTTGAAGCATAAACTTTTCCCAACATGGCTGGATTCAATATTAAATAACATTGAAAGGGTTGATGTGCCATAAAACAAACCTGTAATCTGGTAATGACTTGCTTACATCATAAAAATAAACGTATACACTTACCTTCAATAATCACATATTTAAATTTCATGAGCAAGGATGATAGGCTTAATCTCGATAATATCAGATAATAATCAAGAAAAAGAATTTCTTTCACTTTTAATATAGATTAAAAACCTTCCCTTATAAAAACAGAAGGGAGAGTGGTTTTGTTTTTTCGTCTATTGCTTATTGATTAGTTTAGTTTTAATGATTTAAAGTAGTTAATAAAAATTAAATTGCCAAACTTGTTGGTTTCAAATAATTTAAAGAATTTCGATTATTCCAACATTTTTTTTTTTCATTTTGGTTGTTAGACTTACATTTCAACCGCTGTGACCGTCAGCCTTCTTCAGGTGCAGCTTTTTAAATTTGGAAACTAATACAGAATTTCAAACTCAATCAACAAGGGTAGATTGTTCTTATTCTGTCAGTTATGACCCGGTAGAAGTGTTGTGTTTTTCTTAATTATTATCGCTTGCAGTAAGGATTGAACCTTCAACCTCCAGAAGACTGTTATTTATATATAAACTTTGATTAATAATCGGTTCTGTTGTGCTCTTTGTTCACAGTTCAGTTTGAAATTCCGTATAAATTCTCAAGTTCAACATGAAAATTCCAAAGATGCACTTCAAAAAAGTAAGAGGTTACATCAATATCACAAAAAGCGCTCGTATAGCTAAAACCACTATCATCACCAACACTCCATCTGTACTTAAATCTAAATTCCCTGAACAAAGCTTCTTTGCTAGAACTGGCCGCCTGTGGAACTCTGTTCTGGTGGCCTGCTTCCCAGCTGACTAAAACATGGTCGTCTTCAAGTCCTATGTAAACAAGTTTTTGTTGTGCCGTCCCCTTAAATAATCCACCACTAATTATTATTATACAGTCGTCTCAGTGACCACTGTACACTCATTACGCCTTATCCTTGAGTGGCCTTTTGACCTTAATAAGTGGTGACTCCTTTGTTAAATAAAAAAACCTTTTGAAAGTAAGACGTGAATAAGTTTGAGGTATTGTTGCATTTCTACTTGCGATGGTTCTGGTCTAAATGGTAGAGCGTCTAACATCATCAATCTCTAGGATCCGGTTTTGAATCAACTAGGTTTGGCCATGTTGATTAATCTATCTTCCTCTAAGAGTTTTAAAACCTAAAAAAACCTAAAAAGTTAAACGTTTCTGAATTTTTGAGATGAGGATTGGTTATTTGTATTTTTATTCATCAAACTACTGTTCTCATCTTGAGGGTGATTTTCACAACGTTTCAGTCGATATAACCTCCAACCTTCTTCAGGTGTATCTTCTCGAACTCTGGAATATTTCTGTCAAACTCGGGAATTTGGATGGAATTTCGAGTGGAACCCTTTATTTACTTCACGGGGGACCGCATGTTGTTCCATCAGCCATGACTGGACAGAGGTCCTAAGTAATTCGCAAATGTATATTTCGGTCGCCCACACTGAGGATTGAACCTTCAACCTTCAGGAGAATACCACTTTTACAATTGATTTTTCCAAGTACTCTAACCACTGCGCCACGAGTCCTTACAGACATGAAGTAAATAAAGGGTTGCGCTCGAAATTCCGTCGAAATTCCTGAGTTCGATACACCTGAAGAAGGTCGGAGGTTATATCGACCAAAATGTTGTGAAAATCACACTCAAGATGAGAACGGTAGTCTGATGAATAATAATGCAAATAGAAAGTTAAAATCAAGATATCGCTAATATATATATATATATATATACTAGATGTTTTTGTTTAACTCGTCAAAAATCGGCAAAAGTTGTAGTCTGTTGATTTAAAATGAGTGCTTTATGTCAAATTGATGGCTAAAATTAGTGCTATTTTTGGCATTGAATACTAATCCCTATTGATTCCTTACTGTGCATCGAATGGATACCATAATACTTAATTCACTGCATCTTATTATAACAAAGGTCCATACAAAATTTCAGTTAGATTAGACCAGTAGTTTTTGAGAAAGTTGAACGGAACGACTAAGAGAAATATAGTGTGTGTGTGTGAATACGTTTTCTACAGCTGAAACTGAGGTGGTGTTTTAACTCGTAATATGGCGAGCACTTTCCTGAAGAATCTGGCACATTTTCGGGTTTTCTCTATCGTTTCCATAAAACTCTTTTAACCATTCTCACAGCTGCAAGTGTTTAGCATTCAGGTGGAAATTCTCAACGGAATATGCAAGTTCTTTGTTCATTGCAGAATTTTTGGAAATCTGGAGAATGCGGAGAAAAAGTATTACCATCTTTGGAATCTCCGAATCCTATTTAACTCAACAAACGTTAAAAAAAAAATATCACACACACTTGCATACATTATTGCTATTGGCAAATTGCATACCATTTAATCTGTTGGTTAGCACAAACATATTTTGCTTTCAGTAAAAAAACATCATACATATATATCTACTGGCAGACCGCCCGGCATTGCCCGGTCATAAAATACGCATAAATATATTTTAATTCATACAGGAACTGAGGCACGTGTATGTGAGTATTTTTTTCTAAACAGTTCACTTCTTATAAGTAAAAAAAAAAGTACTCAAGCTGAGATCGAAACTAAAGACAGCAACGATAACCATTAGGCCAGCTTGACACGCTCTTTAAAAAATGTTTTCAAACCTACTTATTTTTCACATAAGGAATCTGTCATGTGAACCATTTCTGCATGCGCATTTGTGAAATAGTAAACAGATAAATTAGATGCCCCCCCACAAGTACCAATTTTTAAATGTTGATCCCTTAGCAACTTCTTTTTTTTTTTTTTTTTTTTTTAATGAAACCCAATTAGTTTTCCACGTGTCTGATTATCCTCTATACCAAATTTCAAGTCTGTGGATCAAGAATTCGTTGAGTATATAGGTTGAGAAGTATTCTCACAGACACATTCCCACTTATATATAGATATATAAGTGAGAATGTGTGTGTGTGTGTGTGTGTGTGTGTGTGTGTGTGTGTGAGGATAACTGTTAACCTTTATACTCCACGAATTTTTGATCTACAGACTCGAAATTTGGTATATAGGGTATTCAGATATGTGGAAAATTTTTTAATCGGTTTTCATTTGGAAAAAGGGGGCTGCTAAGGGGTAAAAATTGATATTGGGGAGAGGGGGGTCACTGGATTTTTATCGGTTTTCCAACTGTTTCCCGACTGTGCATGCGCGAATCAGTCACATGACAGATTCTTTATGTTATGAATGAGTAGGTTTGAAAACACTTTTTAAGGGTTGAGTCAAACTGGTTATTGTGCTTGACTCACTATCTTCAGGTTTGGGTTTCAATCTCAGCTCGAGTATTTTTTTTTTTATACAAGACTTGAACTGTTAGAAAAAAAACACTTGCAGGCACATGTTTCGACTTTTTTTTTTTCCGTTTTAATTTTTTTAATTTTTTTTTTTTTTTTAAATGAATTTAACATTAGGTTTAATGTCGGGTAGATGTGCTAGTGTATACATATATGATGCCTTACTTTTCCTTGGGGGATACTTATGATAAAAGAATGGAAATAAGCAACAAACTTATTAAATATTTTATTTGGATGGTCCAATAATGAAAATGTGCTATAGGCTCAACCCCCTCCCTAAATAAAATGCTACCCCTTGAATGGTTAATAAAATTTCTAATCCTTTCTACAATCCAACGATATTCAGTACAAATAAATTTCAGTTGATAACTTACTTGCCCACCAAAACTATTCAAGTCTTTGCATCATTGCATTTAATGATGTGGAGGAACACTTTGGTGAGAGCCTCAGCAGTAAGAGTATAGCGATCATGAATGAACTTCACATTTATCCAATCTTAGACTCCCCTAGATTTTTACCTGTGGTTTCGATTACAACATAGTCTGCAGATTGTTTGAAGATATTATTTAATCAACTAAAGAGGGTCATCAAGAGAGGAGTGTCGGAGAGTTACTAACAATTCTGCACATCGTATCCAGGTGTGCATTGAATGACAAAAAAAAAAAAAAAAAGAACTGTGGGGCATTAATGACTAAACTTTGGTGGACAAGTCAGTTATTATTATAGACTGAAGCTTATTTGTACCCAAATAAAGTTGGTGCAAAAAAAAAAAAAAAATAGTGAATTAAGCGCTTTACCATCAAATCCAGTTTTTGATGTCTGTCCGCATCCGTATTCACTTGCAAAATTTTCTAAGATGAACTAAATTCATAAGCACTCCCTAAAATCAAAGCATACAATGCTAGAACTTTTGAAATTCATTTTTGTTAGTCCATTAATCCCATGGAGATGGGTCTCTATCTCATGAAGTCACATCTTCTGGCGACGTCACTTCCAGTAACGAGTACCGGTGTCCGGGAGTCAGAGATTGGTATGCGGCCAAGCAGGTCATGTGTAAACCCCCAACAGTTGAGGAATGGTATTGCTCAACCTGCCTTGCCTGTAATATATGTGAACACATGTTTGTTTCTAAAAGTCCTGTGTTTCTTTCATTTTGTTACCATTTAACACCATAACAATTTTATAGCGCTCTCCTCTAACATAGTGCTTGTTTTTATTTTTTTATTTATTACATTTTCACCCCAAACAAGGCACATTGCCACTTTGTTGTAGGGGGCTACTATCGGGTACATAAGCATTAGGGGTAACGTGTAGGAAGTTGGGCAGCGAGATGTTGGTTCACGTTGCACTTGAACTTCTGCATGTCAGTGCAGTCGGGGAAGCAGGGACCCGGAAGGGAATTCCAAAGTCTAGCTGTTCTGGGGAAGAAACTACTGGAGTAGAAGGCTCTCTTGCATCTAGAGGTCGCTACTATGAAGGGGTGGGATTTAGCTGCTTGCTATTTCCAAACGCTCACCTATCTAGTGCTACCCAGGTTCAGTGTTTCTTAACTTTGGTGATCAAGTAAAAACCAGTAGGTCGATGTGATTATGTTGTATACTAGTGTTGGGACAATTAATTAGAATTGGGAATCGGAAAAATCAAATCTTTTAGGGTATTGGAATCTGTAAATTTTGTGTCTATTTTCCAATGCCAAAAACGATTCCCTTAACTTAATTATCGTTTTTATTTATTTGATTTTGTCTAAAACTAAATCTTTCACTTCTGGTAGCAATAATAAAAAAACTAATATTTATGAATTTTTTTTTTTTTTTAAATAACTAATATTTATTAAATTTTTTTTTTTTTAAATAACTAATATTTATTAATTTTTTTTTTTAAATAACTAATATTTATTAATTTTTTTTTTAAATAACTAATATTTATTAATTTTTTTTTTAAATAACTAATATTTATTAATTTTTTTTTAAATAACTAATATTTATTAATTTTTTTTTTTAAATAACTAATATTTATTAATTTTTTTTTTTAAATGACTAATATTTATTAATTTTTTTTTAAAATAACTAATATTTATTAATTTTTTTTTAAAATAACTAATATTTATTAAATTTTTTTTTTTAAAATAACTAATATTTATTAATTTTTTTTTTTTAAATAACTAATATTTATTAATTTTTTTTTTAAAATAACTAATATTTATTAATTTTTTTTTTTTAAATAACTAATATTTATTAATTTTTTTTTTAAATAACTAATATTTATTAATTTTTTTTTTTAAATAACTAATATTTATTAATTTTTTTTTTTAAATAACTAATATTTATTAATTCTTTTTTTTAAAATAACTAATATTTATTAATTTTTTTTTTTAAATAACTAATATTTATTAATTTTTTTTTTAAATAACTAATATTTATTAATTTTTTTTTTAAAATAACTAATATTTATTAATTTTTTTTTTAAATAACTAATATTTATTAATTTTTTTTTTAAATAACTAATATTTATTAATTTTTTTTTTAAAATAACTAATATTTATTAATTTTTTTTTTAAAATAACTAATATTTATTAATTTTTTTTTTAAAAATAACTAATATTTATTAATTTTTTTTTTTAAATAACTAATATTTATTCATTTTTTTTTAAATAACTAATATTTATTAATTTTTTTTTTTAAGTAACTAATATTTATTAATTTTTTTTTTTAAATAACTAATATTTATTAATTTTTTTTTAAAATAACTAATATTTATTAATTTTTTTTTAAATAACTAATATTTATTAATTTTTTTTTAAATAACTAATATTTATTAATTTTTTTTTTTAAATAACTAATATTTATTAATTTTTTTTTTAAATAACTAATATTTATTAATTTTTTTTTAAATAACTAATATTTATTAATTTTTTTTTTAAATAACTAATATTTATTAATTTTTTTTTTAAATAATATTTATTAATTTTTTTTTTTAAATAACTAATATTTATTAATTTTTTTTTTTTTAAATAACTAATATTTATTAATTTAAAAAAAATTTTTTTTTAAATAACTAATATTTATTGATTTTTAAAGTACCAGTAAAACTAAAATCTGTAGACCCCCCCTTCCCTCACATACACGTGTGTTTTTATGTTTGAGATAATATATGAACATTTAACATGTGCCTTTACAATAATCGGGTAAAAATAGCAACTTTATTGCTAAATATTTATAAAGAATCAGAATTGGCAATTGTATCAGAATCGGGGGAAAATATTGGAATCGTCCCATCACTGCTGTATGCCTAAAACCTGGAACTATGTGGACGCTCATCTGGGGAAAAGAACAAATCGACGCAATTACTAAAATCTATAGTTTTTACTAAATACGATAAAAATTAGACACTTCGCAAAGACGAACGCCATTCTATACTCTTAGGGGAGGGGGGGGGGGAGACGCACATATACAACATGTCATATCATTGGTAACAACAATGTGATCTATATTTTTGAAAATATGTAGATATAATTGAGTAAAAAAAAAAAAAAAAATCAATTTTTAAATCGCAAAATTTAAAATGAATTAAAATGTCTTGTAAATTTTATGTTTTAAATTGTAGGCACCCCTGGCGTCGCCCCGGTCGTAAAATACGCTTAAATATGATATTTTAATTCACACGGATTTCGTATTTATTATTTATAGAGTCAATTATTTCATATTATATTGTACCCAATATGTAATCATGATTTCGAAAGTAAAAGTACTGACATGCAAAAGTTTAAATGTAATATAAACAAATATCTTGTTAATCTTTCCTAGACATGGCCCCAAATAGTAGCCCCTTGCGTCCAAGTGGCGATATGCTTTATAAGGGGGGGGGGGCATGAGTAAAAAAAAATGATGTAGAAAGGAGTGTGAATTTTATTATATATAAGCTGGTTTCCATGACAACAATATTTTAGATAGACAAGATACAAGCACGTGCGGTCGGACGGTCCTGAGTTTTTATTTTAATACTAGCAGGTCATCCGGCGTTGCCCGGTCATACGATACGCTTTGATATTTTAATTCATGCAGATTATTTATTTTATTATAAAGACAGTTCTCTATCGATTATTATTATATTGAACCTAATAGTTGTGAGATCAAAACTAATATATATATGAAATAAAATGGAGGTAGAAGGACCTGGATACTCAACGTTTCGCCCGATTTATGCGGGCTTCTTCAAGAGGAATGGTCATTGACGAGAGAGTCGGAGGATTGTGGCTATATATATATGATGGGGGAGAGCAACGTGTTTTCCTTATGTAAATTAGATGTCATATATACATGTATAGACATTTTATGAGAGAAAAAACAATTAGAGTAAACTAGTGTAGTGGATTACGTCTAAAAGTTAAAATATCGTAGAGATTAAAAAATATATAGACTTGGGTGCCATCAGCTAGAATCGAAACCAAAACATAGAACTCTCCATCATTCATTATCATTATTAGCCTTTGAAGCAGGCCCATACGCATCCATCATCGTTGAAGACAAGGTGAAAAGCAAGTGCTGTCGGACGGTTCAGAGTTTCATAATTTATATAGATTCCACGTGACCTTGCGATACACGAATTAAATACTCAGATTAAATGACATTCCGAAGTCGAATTACTTAGAAGAGAAATAAATCTGTTATTGTTATATCTTTTTGTTTTGTTTTTTTTTTAAATTTTATTTTAAGTTTTAATCCTCACTCATGTAAACAGAAAGATTAACACGAAGCTTAGAGTGCGGGTGTGGGGGGGGGGATTTATTTTAAATGCTGGTTCAAACCAAACTTTTTGGCTGTATTACAACATGCCTTCGGGACAAGATCAAAATGTAGTATCTGTTCTTCAGATGCTGCACTTCAATTCCTTGTTCTCTGTCAGTGGAGGAGAAATTCTTCACGACTGAGACAATTTTTATCTTTGTTCCTTTTCTCCACGGTAAAAAACGACCCTAGTGTCTAACTCTGTCCCGTGGGGAGGCATTGTAAATAGGAACCCTTTTAAAGTGCCCATTTACTTGCCTCTCCACGAGGGCAGAGTTAGGCACAAGGTCGGTTTTTAATGTGGGGAAAAAAATCCAGCTCCTCAAAATGGGGCATTCTGGATAGGAACAAAAATAAAAATTGCCTCAGTCATGAAGGTTTTCTCCTCGACTGACCGAGGGCAGAAGATGTGAAGTGTAGCATCAGAACAGATACTAAACTGTGATCTTGTTCCGAAGGCCAAGAAACCATTTAATGTTATTCAATGCTGAAGTGTAGTACCTATCGAAAACGATTCATTGAACACAAGTTGCTAGTTGTTCTAGGGGGGGGGAACTGTGAGTTCATACATTTCTGAACACTGTTATTGTATGAATGACAACGACCAATTGAAAAGATTGAACTCTGCACGTTGTTACAGACTACGGGATTTGCTACGTGTTCGGTCAATCACGCTCCTCATTCTTCAAGTACACAATCACTGTATCAGTTTGCTTTCAGAAATTCACGCTAATCCTAATATTATTTCAGGGATCATCAGTTAATTACCATAAAATACTATCTTGGAGATTTAAAAACAGTATTTTATATCATGGTTCCCAAGCAGTGACGTGCAGAGAAATTTTTCAGGGCAAGTGCCTAAGAGGAAAAAAAAACGATGTCTCGGTGAGGCACAGGTTTATAATATATTCCTCTGAAAAGGGCACTTTTAAAACGGGAGAAAAAGGGGCAGGTGCTTGGGCACCCCTAGCCCCCACCCCTTTCTGCACGTCTGTTTCCAAGCAGTATTAATCAAATACAGTTTTAATTTTGCAACAAGTAAACCTGTGTATCTCATTTTCAAAATATATATATATATATATATATATATTTTTTTTTTTTTTTAACATGCAATATATAACAAAGTCTATCTCTTTCTCGTGTTTTTTCTTTGTCATCTGTCTTCCTAAAACATTAATATTCGATTCTACATTTTTGTGGGGGGTTTTTGTGGATCGTTGGAGCATGTTGTTAAGAATAAAATGTAAATTGATTTAATTGCTTCCAGAAAATACTATGACAGGAATTATTTTTTATATGAATATTTTTATAAATATTTTTATTTTCGTTTATAAATATTTATATATTTCGTTTATAAATATTTATAAATAAATTTTATAATATATTACTATTTTCGTCAATACAGATTTACTTTTGTTTGAAGCAAAGAAAAGATTTTAGAAACAGCATAATTTATAACAAAAAAAAAAAAAACTTTCGGGCTACGCCAGACAGGGACAGCTAGAAAAGAGGATTGGGACATTTTTTTTTTTTTTGCCAATAATTGACTTTTTTTAAATTTAAAAATTGTCATTTAACTTCTGACATTAAATGAATTTCAAAAGTTCTAGCACCATTTCTATAACAAAAGTTTTAACTACATATTAAAATAGACATTTTTTTCTGAGACTGTCTTTATTCAATTATAAAAATATTTTATTTTTTATATAAGTAATGGTCGCTTCCATTTTTTATTCAAGAAAAAAATGTACTGTTATTTTCTTTGCTTAGTTGTAAATGTCTTTTATCGAAATTCAACATAAAAATATACAAAAACATAAATATTAAATGAAACATTTTAAAACATGTTTATATATTATACATTCTATTGAGTTTTTTGTTAGCCAGTCAGCTTTCTAGTATCCACTGCACCCTCTTTAATCAGCCAATGAGCAGGTACTTACAGGACAAAGGCCCATTTGACCTCCGGTTGATCCGTTCCTTTGTGTGTGCTATTTAGCGTAGATATCTAGTGTTTGACCGGTTTTAAATCTAGGTTAAGTTTTTTTTTATATGTTAGTTTATATATATATATATATATATATATATTTATATATGTGTGTGTGTGTATGTATGTGTGTGTGATAGGTTATGTTTATTTATTTATTTATTTTATTTATTAAGTTTGTATCATGTATGTGACAGATAATGAAATTGAAAATAACTTGTGCTTTTAACTAAAAAAAAATATTCTGGAATTTAAAAAAATCCACAAAAACTCAGAATTATTCGATCTTACATAAATGTTAAAAATTTTATTGACAATAAATGTTAAAAATTTATAATTTTTTAATAAAATCTTTTCCTTCCATGAAAATTTACGCGTGATAATTTATATCCCTAGTCATTTATGTCATAATATTTTTAAAAAATTATAACTTTTATTCAACAATTAACTTCAGATGAGTTCGTGAAAGGGATCCCTTGGCTTTCTCAGATTTGTTTTTTTTGTTTGTTTTAATTTTTAAAGCCCTGCATAAATTTTGTTACTGTAAAACAGTCATCTATTATATCTATAAAAGTGAGAATCTGTGAGGACACTTCTCAACCTATATACTCAATGAAATTTTGAACTACAGACTTGAAATTTGGTAAAAAGAGTATTCAAACATGTGGAAAACTTTTTAATCCGTTTTCATCCGGTAAAAAGGGTTGCTAAGGGGTTAAAATTTAAAGAATTTGTTTTTTTTAAATTTCTAGGGTTTCTATTTTTCAAGAGTTATCCGATTTTTTATGGATTCTTTCAAATGTCGTTAATTTTTGTAGTTAAAAAATATATTCTTTACTGTCATTGCCCGTCCATACATATTAGCCCAATTTACCTCACAACTGTAAAAACATTTCTTTCTCTAATCTATTATAGAAAAGGGAAAAATGGGTGTTAGTTTGTATGTGGCATTTGTATGTCTTCCAAAAACTTGACAGACACATCGGACTGTGACAAAAATGGTATCAATAGAAAGATCAATCTTTCGGATTAAAAATATCTAAAAATTGGCCAAAAAGATTACTCTTGAGTTGATCAATTGGGCCATTTTCTTTTTTTGCAAAGAGGGGTCAATTTTTAGCGTTGACATTTTTGCAAGTCAGACACCTAGCAATCTCAATGTATGTTTATAAAACGTCATTTCGACCCATCGTGACGTCATACGTCATTGTGGTTGTGACAGCTAGCGGGTTAGCTTTTTTTTCGTCTCCTTTTCCTCTTTTGCATTACAGGCTCAAGTCTACCTGCCCACTGCAACTTTTGATCGAAACAAAAGTTCATTTATTTATTTTTTTTTTACGTTGTTTAATAGCCTTAGAATGCCACCTTTCTACACCCGGGCAATGCCAGGTAACCATGCTAGTAATAAATAAAGAGGAAAGATCATTTAAAAAAATTAATATCTTTTTTAAAAAAAATTGCTTTAAAACGTCCAATCAAAGGCTGTGAAGCAGAAACTCAAAAGGTCTACTTCAACACTTCCTGACAGATAATACTTTGTCCGGCTTGGAATTATTTTCAAACAGCTGTCATCTTAAATGTATGGACAGAAATCTGTATTCATCCATTCTAGTTACCTTTGCTTGGAACGAAAAAATAATCATTTTTGCTATGGACTGATTTAAGTTTCATTTGTCATTAAAGAAAAGGAGAATTAAGGTTAATGATACGATACGTCATATATATATATTTTTTTTACTATCGTTTTAAACCTGAATTTTTTTTTTATTTTTACAAGGTAGTCACCACTTATCAAGGCTCGGTAGCCACTCGGGAATAAGGGTTATTGTGTTTACAGTACGTTAGTATTGGAGATTTGATAAAGTGTCTTACTTAAGGGGGCGGTTTATCAGGAATTTGTTTATGTTGGACTTAGAGGCATCCAGGTTGTAGTCAGGTGGGAAACTGGCAAACAGAACAGAGTTCCACAGGCGTGCACTTCTAAGAAAGAAGCTTTGTTCATGGAATCTACGTTTTGATTGAGGCACAGATAAAGAGTGGGGAAAATTTTTGAAAGTGGTTTCAGCTAGACGGGTGTTTATCGTGAAAGATTGGCGAAGGGTGGACCAGAGATTGGAGCTCAGATGAGCACCTGCCATGGAAGTAACGATAAAACAAAGACCGGTCCGTAACGTCTCTCCTGTGGGAGAGAGGTTGCAGGAAAGAGAAAAAGGCATCCCCCACAAAGCTTATTTTGTACTGTCGAGGCAGGATAGCCTGTTTTCAGCAGCTCCTACCCAGATGTGGCAGCAGTACTCCATCCTTGGACGTACTTGGCTTTTATATAGATAGAGAATTGCATCAGCAGTGAGATCTTCTGGAGTGGTAGAAGGATCCTACCATTTTTTCAGCGACCTTGCCAACTGACTTGATGTACGTTTTCCATTTCAGGTCAGGAGTAAAGGTTAAGCCTAGAAGCTTATAAAAACATGGAGCTTCCCCTAGACGACCATATCCAAATAAAATTGACAAACATTTTTTTTGTTTTTACTAGTGTTTGTCTAAGTGAAAGCAGCAATAACATATTGAGATAATCAATCTTACAGTTTCCACACAAATTATACAGATTAATAGAAAATGAAATTTTCTTGTGTTGGGTACAAGTTAGTTAAGATATATATTTCTCCAATGTTAACTATATTGGATGATTGCCATTTCCTCATCATTTTACTAATTCATTTCTATTCTTTTTACTTACAAAACAGAAGTTTAAAATTATTATATACCTACTAATTTGATATCTGGTTTCTAAGCTATGATCAATGTGTAGTATCTGCTCAATATCATAAAATTATCTTCACAGGGGGATGAGAGTTACAGTTGACCGCCTGGGCTATTTTCACCGGTGAATGCTGATGGGACACTCTGGATGTATGCAAATATAACCAAGATCAACCTCATTTTTTTTTTTTTAAATCACTATAAACTGACCTTGTGCCTATCTTTAATATTGCCAACTAATTTTCATTTTTCTCAACACAAAGCAAGTTATTTCTCATTTCATAAGACAACGGTTTCTTCTTCATTTGTAAATTTATTAAAATCAGCCATGATGGATTACCTTGATAATAAACCCCTAAAATGAGTATTCTTTTTATAAAATTCATAAGGAAATAAAATAATTAAATTTGAAACGAAATTTTTTTTTCTAAAAATTAATATAAGAGGAAGGGGAAAAAAATATCTTGATTCTAGCGCCACCTAGTGTTTAGTGTGCCAAAAAAAGGGAGATAAAAAATTAATCACCCTTTCTCTCAGAAACAAAAATGAATAGAAAGAGAAAAATTTAAAAAAAGAAACAAAAGATGTCCCTTTGAAATAGAGACGGCTTATCTGATGGACAGATTAAAATGAAATTGCCTAAATTTGAAAAAAAAAAAATGATTAAAGAATTTTTTCCTTTTTTTTTTTAAAAAAAAAAATAAATAAATAAAAAATAGTTGTGCTACCGAACAATATGGAAAAATTTTTCTTGTAACGTCCGTACTAGAATATCCCTCATTTTTGATTTAAAATCTTCATACCACTGAATAAAATGTCTTCTACGGTTGGCTTTCTGTTTTTGGCTCATTGCTGCCTCTTTTTCCAAAATGGCTGGCAGCTCGCTCCAATCTTTTATGAACATGAGTGGAGCTTTGGCTTCTTTGAGTAAACGCAGTGGAATATTTTTGGACGCAACGGACGGACCGCAGTTCCCTGGCGTCATTCTATCTTCTATGACAGGGAGAGATCCATAGGAGAGGGCTTCGTAGATCCGGTAGCATTCCGTATTTACACCCACTGGACTAAGCGTCAAGTCGCTTTGGGCCAGGGCCCGCAGATAATCTTCCCGGGAATCATCGGTTTCCTTGGGCACCCATCTGAAAAGAAACATAAGAGAACAATTAATGTGGTCGAAATAATTATGTTTGGATTTTAATCTTTGTAAACCGATATAAAACTGGTGCCGTGTGCGTGTGTCTTAAAAGTTATTCAGCCCTTAAAACTTAAACTCATTGTCATCAAATGTAAAGATGGGTAGATAGTGAACGTGAATATAAACAAAAGTCATTACTTTGGCTCAAGATCGAAAGGTGGAAAAAATGGTTAATATTTATACTTGCTTTCAGTTTATTATTCAATTTGTAAACTTATATATATATATATATATATATATATATATATATTAGAACCCCGGGATACGGCATTAAAAAATTAGTAACAAAATACAGTACAGTATATAATACACACGTATATAATCAAATGACTTTATAAATAACACCACAAGGAGGGGCAAATAACGTAATCAGGAGCCGGAAAACACATCTTAACCTGAAAAAAAAACGTATCCTAGGGTCACCTTATCTCGGGTTTCTAATATATATATATATATATATATATATATATATATATATATAGGCAGCAGGTCATTGTTCAAGCACGTCTGGTTGAACACAAGTTATTCTTTTTTCCGATTTTTCTAGATATCTTTTCCATTCCCCTGGACCCACCTATATAATCAATAAAAAAATATTATAAATACACCAAACTTCAAAGGCAAAGAAAACGATAATCACTCCTGATAATAATCGGATGCACCGATAGAAAGCGCTTGAGAAGAATATGGTTGAACAAGAACTTTTGGGCACCATTTTCTACGACATGCCAGCTGAAATTAAAAATACTACTCGGCAAATGGAAAAGATATCCAGAAAGATTGGAAAAAAAGAATAACTCTGTGTTCAATCAGATGTGCTTAAATATATATATATATATATATATATATAATTTAAAGGATATTAGAATAATAGTCTAAAGAGCTAAGTGTATTTTAATGTAATAGTGAAATTACTAGTTTAATTAAAATACAGGAAATGCTCGTTGTGATAATTGACTTTGTTGTTGTTCCTTCTTATGAAACTGATTTTTAATTTAATTAAATTTTGATTTTTAAATTTTAAAAATTTTAAAACTTTTAAATTATAAATCACATTACTTAATATATATATATATATATATATATATATATATATATATATATATATATATATATATATATATATATCAAGGCAATTCTTAATTGAATTTATAACTTACCTATTAATACCATTTTGCTAACTACTTTCCTCTGAGGATAAGAGCCATTCTTTGAAAGTTTTTCTTGTCGAATAATAAATTGTTGCAATTTCTGATGTATAAAGTTTATATTGAATTTCTTATAGCAATGCTCAATCTCGAATATTGAGCTTCTTCATCTGGTTTGTATTGTCACATTAATATTTACTAGCAGAACCTGTGGAAATTCCACAGGGGACTCATTCATATGTAATATATTGATGTTGGCATTCTGTAGATGTTCAGTGTAAATGGAGACGCTCTGATATTATTGTAGCTTTTTTTTGTGTTAAAACTGTAAAAGTATTTAAGCTAATACGAACGCCCGGTAAAACTCGGTCGAAAAGTATGCTTAAATATGATATTTTAATTCTTGCAGAGTTCAAATATATATTATCATAGAGTTAATCTTCTATCGATTTTTATATAGTATAAAGTTGCGATTTCAAAAATAAAAACTATCCATATGACTTGGATGCATTAGCTTGAATTGAAACCGAAATAAAAACTTTATATATATATATATATATAAAACAGAAGTTCCTTCAGCCGTAATTGTATAAAAACCGTATTTGTATAAAAACAGTTTCTTAAAATGAATGGAATTTTGTCATAAATAATGTATGAAATGTTTTTATTAACACTTGTTATCAAAAACAAATTATTTAAAAATTTGTATAAAAAAGTTTCTTAAAATGAAGGAAAGGAATATATTTTAAACATTTAGAAAATTATTTAAAGAAATGTAAACTATGAAAGTTTATATTATTTTAAAAAAGTAAATTATTTTTCCTTGTGATTATATTTTAAATATTAAAAAAAATATATTTATAGAAATGTAAAAAAAATAAAAGTTTATTATTTTTTTTATTGTACTATTATAAAACAAGAAGTGGTTCCATATGGTTTCGTATTTCGTTTCATGCATTCTGACTTCCGTTCCATATTTAAGTAAACAGTCAACTTCCGGCGTCCTAACTTTGAGTACTTAAATTTTGGATTTAACCTAAAATTCTTGCTGATTGATTTTGTGGATTCTCTTAACGTTCTTATTCTACAATTGCTGCTGCTGCTTATCCTGACCTAGTATGACCCCCCCCACCACCACCACCACATCACCTCATTCAGTATGTAGGAATGGTAAATCTTCTGCGGGATTTGCATATTGCGATTTTAACTGAAAGCAATTTAAACTTCTTCAGAGCCAATCAAGAAGCGGTTTGAATATCAATTAAAGATCCCGAAGAAGCCGCTCGGATAAAACTCAAATCTCTGCAGGTTTTCACAAACGATATTCATGAGCGTATTCTTCCGTTGGTTCCCCGGATGCATTCAACTGATGCTTCAAGATAACTCTTAAGACTTCAGCATCTTCATGAAATCGAGACTTTAAAAAGGTGAGACTATGTTAAAGTGTCCAAATATAACGGGCTCGCATTTTTATTATCAGAAACTCTGTTTCTTACAAGCAACGAGATAAACAGATAAAAGCAGTCAAAATAAATGGGGCACTGTGATGATCGTCTAATCAGTAGAAGGCAAGATTTTGGATGGGTTTCACACTCACGGGACCATAATCCCCCACCTTCATATCAGATTTAAAACTTGATAACAACTTGATTTTAGAAATGTTCTCATGTTTAACTTGCACAGGTTTATTATTTTAATTCTACACAAACTAAATAGTTTGAGCTGAGCCTGGTGAAAGAAATGAAAAAAAAAAAAAAAAAAAAACTTATCACGCCTATCTGTATCGTATATTTTTAAGCCATTCACCATGCGTGGAATATTGTTGCCATACCAACCATTACTCTTTCCCGTTTAGATAAGGTCCCCTCAAAATGGGACCTCTAACTTAATAGGTCCCACACTGTTGTAGGCCTGTGTTTTACAAGTATCTCAACAGCAAAATCTCACCCCTTCGCTGTCCCCAGATTTTGCTTTCTACTCTATTAGTTTCTTTCCTCAAATAGTTGCCATTGCAATTCCCTTCCTGTTTCCCCGACTGTACTGACATACAGAAATTTAAATGTAAGATGAATAAACATTTTACTGCACAACTCCCTCACTTGACTTGGAGTTTATATAAATCGACAACAGAAAGCGGTCAGAGTCAGTCACAGAGCGAGGGCAAGCTGACACATTTTTCTTCATTGCAAAAAACATCCGTACCACATACCTTCACTGATGTCAACACATGTTATACAAAATCAAAAAGGTTGTCTTTGAAGATAAACAAAATATTTTTATTGATCAGCTGTGTTGTGTTTTATTCGCTGCCAGGTGTATATATCGTAGACAATGACAAAAGTTGATTTGGAAATTATATAGACTAAAAAGCACATTGAACGACCGTCCGCAACGAATATATAACACAAATCTGATATTTAATTCACATTTAATTTTACGTCTCATTGGCAATGTGCTTTCGTTGCGATAAATATAAGCAAAAATTAAATTTATTTCATTTTTAACCAAAGTAATAAACTTCAGCAAAAAAAAAAAAAATCAAAATTATTTGATCTAACTAAATGAATGCTGAGGTAAAGTATTTAATAATGAAATTTTCAGTACTAACGTTTGTTAAAAAAAAAATATGCAACTTAAATTACTTCACTAGCCCTTCTGATTTATTCCCAACCTATTGTAAAATAATTTAGAACAAAGATCATGCTGAATAAGCCTTTTATGTATTCCGTCAGTATTGGATCGATTTAGTTGTTTTTGAAAGTATAAAGCAACAACTAGAGGTCAATGCAGAGGATCATATAAGCGCACATGCAAAAAATTGTGCTTCTTTTTTTTAACATGTATGTCCACGGTTTTATCTATTTATTTATTTTTACACAGGAATCACCTCATCAAGGCCTGGAGGCCACTCGAGGATAAGGGTTAGTGGGTATACATTAGTCAATGTGATTATAGCGTAGTTAACATAGGTAGTGGAATTTTTATAAGTTGGATTACATAGAGGGACGGTTCATCAAGAACTTGTTTACATTGGACTTGAAGACAATCAGATTGTAGTTAGCTGGAAAGTAGGCCAATGGAAGAGAGTTCCACAGGCGTGCAGTTCTAAGAAAGAAGCTCTGCTCATAGAATCTACATTTAGGCTTAGGCACAGATAAAGAGTGGGGGGAATTATTGGTAGTGGTTCTGGCTAGACGAGTGTTTTTTGTAAAGTTTGGCAGGAGGGACGGCATAGATTGGAGCTTAAAGGAGCACTTGTCATGAAAATAATGATAAAGCAGAGACAAAGTCACAACATCTCTTCTGTGGGAAAGAGGTTGCAGAGAAGAGAAAAGGGCATCCTCCAGTAAGCTACGAAGTCTATTTTCAACTCTATCAAGGCAGGACAAGACCTTTCTAGCAGCTCCTGCCCAGTCTATTTTGAACTCTGAAGGCAGGATGAAACAATTGTAAACAACAAATAATAGTGACTGACAAATTTGTTTTGTTTATGAATGTTTATTTTCTTTTTTAGATGAGGACTGATAATTAATATCATTTGGATTATTCAGACTACTGTTCTCATTTTCTGTATTATTACACGATACAAGGATACCAAGAATACAATTACAGATTATAATGCCGTTTCTTTACGTATATCTGATACAAAAACGACATTATTTTTGCACCGACCTAATACTTAAAACTTTTACCCAGTTATGACTGATAGAACCAAGAGCATGCTACACCAGTGGGTAAAAAAAAGTTCCCATTGGAAATCTACAAAGAATTTTGTTGTTCAACAGGAAAATTCCTTTTGACAAAAGACACCTGAATTTCAAAGATTACTGTTTTCACCTTGGCTGATAATAGTCTGAATTGAATGTTATTTGCATTAAACCTTTTTGAATTCAAATGCAAAAACTCTGCCAACAGAAAGACAGCATTTTGCTAACAAAGATTCATAGACAGGAACTAAAATCAAAGTGAGGCTGTCGTCGTTGGTAGATTATACATCAAAGAATAGCCATGACAAATAAGGATGAAGGTTGTAGATATTATTATTATTATATTAGCAGGTCGCCCGGCGTTGCCCTGTCATATACTTAAATATGATATTTGATATATGTATTTATTATAATAGACAATTCTCCATCGATAATTATATTGAATCTAATACATAGTAGTGAGATTAAAACTATATATATGACTTTGGTGCCATCAGTTTGAATCGAAACAAAAGCATACAGCTCTACACTCATTCCTTAGCCTCTAAGCCACACCCATACACACATATATATATATATATATATATATATATATATATATATATATATACACTAGCAAAAGTACCCGTCCTTGACTGGGTTCAAAAACAGCCTACAGAAAATGGACTCTGATTTATGAAAGTATGATACATTATGAAAAGGAAGGGTTGTAAAGAGATATCTTCCAATTTTGGTTGGTTGTTTTTGTTTTACGGCATATCAACCTTTTTTAGCTTATTTAATGCCGAATCTAGTTATTTTGAGGAACGATTTTTAATGGAGTATATTTGGGTTTTTTTTAAGTCAGATTCTATTTAACCCATAGTTGGGACCCTAACAGGTACTACCACTCCGGGTCAGAGTGGACCTGGGAGCAATGGCAATTAAAGGGTGGTTCCACACTCCCCAAGGCCCGCAAGGTGGAGCCTCACCATCGGATATAGTTTTAGGTCATATCCAGGACCTTCGAATTTTGGGGGTATCAAAACCAAAGTAAAATATGATGAAAGTAAAAATAAAATAGATAAACTCCATAATTTATTATACCATACCTGTTCACACTGAAATACTTATCACAATATTCTGTGGATCTATATTAAAAAACCTTGTTAAACTTTGACATATTTCCATTCAGGGGCCATTATAGGGGTAAAATTGCCCCCAATCATTCATCCGTTTATTTATTCGCACTTTTCTCAATAACAACGCCTTGAATGTTTTTGATATATTACACAAATATTAGTCATGGTGAAAATAAATTTTTTTCACTTTTGGAGGGGGGACCCCACCCCGCATGCTCGGCTTGTTAAAAGATGGAATCGCCCGATCGTTGACAAGATTTAAGCAAGGGCGGACGGTCCACAGTTTTATAATTATATAGATATAAAGAATAATCAGGGACGCTTGGATGAAAGAGAATTTTTAGTTGAAAAAAAAAAAGAAATGACAATAGACGGAGTGGCTAAGCGACAATGCAGAAAACACACCTTAAAATAAGATGAAAAAAAAAAAATTTTCTGGCTGCAACAACAACAAAAAAAGATAAACAAAAACGCCATTTTTGTTCGTTTTTCTGTTATCGCTTTACCGAAAGACACAACTACAGAGTATTTTGTAAATCAGTTTAGATTCATTTATTTTAATTATTTTCAAATATGGCGTCAATTAATTGAAGACTTTTAAATTTAACGGGTCTTCTCGTGCTATAAACGCTATATTCTGATGATGAATTAAGTCAAAACCTTATACTCGATTCTATAATATATATATATGGAATTGTTTTGCAATTCATATGCAAAACAAGGAAAATAAATTATGATTGAAACATTTTATGGTCGTAAAAAAATGCCAAAAATAAGCTCTGGGTAATATCCTTAATGTACGACCTTAAGGGCAAATGTCACATAGCCTAGTACACAATGCAGGTGATTACCTTTCCAACGAGCATTCATTTGTTAAATTCTGATCAATAGTCTCTGATATTTAGCAATTTTATCTCATATATATATATATATATATATATATATATATATATATATATATATATATATTAGCATGGGTGCCCGGCAATGCCCAGGTATTTGGAGGTGTATGTTGAGCAAAAAAAAAAAAGCGGTCAATTTTTTTAACTTTGACCCCTATTATGACCCCTTAACATTTATTGCTTTGGGCTCAAATCAAGTTATTAAGTTAGGTTCCTTGGACATGGATCTATCGAAAATTTCAAGTGTTTAGACCAAAAATTGTCGGAGGAGTTTGGTAGAGTTCTCAAAGGTTAAATCGTTGAACTTGGACCCTTTAACAGCCAAATTTCTGTCTGAAAACCGATCACAAAGATTTTCCCAAATCTCAGTACCCTGTATATCAGATTTCAAGTCTGTAAACTAAAAATTGACAGTTATTGCGTAGGGAAATGTACACAGACAGACAGACACGCTCACTTTTATAGATATATAGATTTACATACACACACATACCTGCTGGTATACACACACATACCTGCTGGTAGCCAAACAGAATATTGAAATGCTCATATCTTTGGTTCTGTGGGACAAAACTACATGAAAATTTGGAGGCTTTTTGAAGATTATAATCCTATTCTATGTCTTGAGTTGTAAGCCCTGTTTAGTTTTTGAAGAGTTTCCGATGGGAAGTTATTCTATACAAGTTCTGGAGATGACGAATTCTCAGTGGACAGCTGTTCTTCTGTACAGACTCTACTAAACTCCTCCGTC
This sequence comes from Euprymna scolopes, assembly GCF_053919585.1. Lineage (NCBI taxonomy): Eukaryota > Metazoa > Mollusca > Cephalopoda > Sepiida > Sepiolidae > Euprymna > Euprymna scolopes. The sequence goes on from NC_136505.1 coordinate 105,087,045, forward strand.
AGTTTTTGGTCTAAACACATGTTAGATGTAGGTTACCTGAACACAAGTCAAACTTTTTAACATATATCTTGAGTTGAAAGCCATGTTTAGTTTCAGAACAGTTTCCAATGGTTAGTTGTTCTTTACAAGTCCTGGAGACGACTGGTTCTCAGTAGACAGTTCATTTTGCAGCCAAAGAGAAAAAGATTTTTTCCGTGTTGACACGAAGAAAATATATGCAAGGTTGCTGAAAAAGGTTTGATTTTTATGGAGCAATTCTGGTTTCTGATTGGTTGATAGCGGAACGCAAATTAATTTGATTCGCCAGTTCCTAGCAGCAGCATTTATAAATAGAATCTCCCAACTCTGAGGGAGCATACCCCGCTTATGAGTCAAAAATATTGCAACAATATATATATATATATATAAATTATTTACGATAATAATTATTAAATGCCTACAGACACTGTTTCCTCCTTTCGGGAATCATCATAATGGAAAAAATCTGAATTAAAACAAAAGTACGATTTTGATCAAAGTTAACACTTTTATACAACCTAACCTCACAAGTGCATTTGAGAAGTTTTATCATCACACAAGCTAAGAATTCTTTTATAAGACAGATGCGCGTTCATAATGAATGTTTCTTTTAAGAGCACAATTGACGCGTGATACTTAACGTTTGTACGGTTAACAATGATTCAAGTGATTATGTAAAAATAGTTTCATAAAAATCTGCAGGATAAGACAGGGTTGCATTTGAAATGAATTTTTCTGTTTAGAATTGAACCATGATGATTGACTTTTGTATTTTAAGGTCAGGTGTTTTTCTGAGAATCCAGCACACTGGGATAAACACAAACAAAATGTCTGAACAGCTCTTATAAAAGAGAACAAGATTTATATTTGCTTACAAATAAATGCATCAGAATATGCACACATGCAAAAGATTCCTTATATATATATGTAATATTGGGAATCCCAGCTTAATTGCTATATAGGTAGTTTTAGAAGTAGAAAGTTATGTAAGTATATTTTCATTTCCCATCAGCGAGTTGGTAGGGTCACAAAAGGTTAGGTTTGACAGGCATCAACCTACAGAGAATGCACCGGAAATTAGGGGTGACATGGGAATTGTGGTCATAGGCTTCCGGTTGACGACCACATGGGCTGAGAGTGGTTTAGGCAGCAAAAGGAGCAGATCAGAGATTTCAGGTCTCTGCCGACAATCAAGGTCCGAGATGATAGGCTTGCCTTTAAATAAAAGATTGAAGCTTCAAATCCATCTTGTTGTTTATCGATGTATCTGTCTGCAGTGACTACTTCCCAATTAGATGGCTGACCAGAAGGCATCATCCGCTGGCCAAGGCAACCAGGTATGTACGCATTATACATGGCACATACACGTCTCGAAGACTTTCAAGACAAGAAACGGTGTAAGGATAAGAACACACACACATATAACAGTGAACTGCACGTAACATACGTAAGAGCATACACATATATGTAAGAACACAGACTCTTAAAAGTACCCGTAAATTTAACAAGAAACAAGTAAAAGCAAACGTAACAAACGTTTAGTTAATAATAATTAAATAATAATAAACAGGATAGCAAACATTTACGGTAACATATATATATAGTTTTTAAAATACAATTATCAAAATGCACTTATGTATAAATAAGTCAATACATTCAAAAAGTATCGCGAACAAACAACACACACGTGTGTGCATATATATATATATATATATATTTAGTAGAAATGGGAATTAATAAAAACTGAAGAAAGTGCTCAATACTGTTGTAGAGCAAATATGCGCTCTATTTTTTATTACCGTATCTTTCTGTAAAGTTACATTATTGTTTCGGCTACTCGGCCGTTTTTTTGGCCGTCTGTAGTGTCCTCAGACTTTTACAGAAATGTTCTGAGGACGCTACAGATGGCCAAAAAAACGGCCGAGTAGCCGAAACAATAATGTAACTTAACAGAAAGATACGGTAATAAAAAATAAAACGTGTATGTATATATATATATATATATATATAAAGCAGATGTAACAAACATTTGCAGTGATCTAATCACGTGTTGACAGAACCGGTCATATGATGAGGAGACAACTAGGTGCATGTTAATAAAAATTAATCTGCGCAGATAGGAACAGTTAACAATAAATAATATCACCTGAAGAGAAGAAATGAACCTGTGGGTCACGTCCTTCTTTAATATTTGCAAGCACGTGGCTAAAATCAATCAATTGTTGACCATGTGACCAAAAATACAAACTGAAGTTTATTTTCTACGAAATGTTGTTTGATTTCCAAAAGGATTGTAAATTCCAAACTTGGATTAAAAAAAACAATTTTTTTAATTTATTTTTTGGTGTGTGAGTTGGAGGAATAATCCTTTATGAAAACTTGTAGGTTAACAATTTTGTCATATATATACATTTTTTTTTTGTATATTATAGCAATCCAGAATTTACAGGAAAATTATATAAAAAAAACAATTTAAGATCTTAAAAAGTGTACGAGGTGCCTTCAATAAGTTTCCAGACTCTTCGCATTGGTAGTACACACATTAAACTCTAGTCCCCTTCGAAGTAATCTCCTTCAGCTGCAATGCATTTGTATAGTTTCAACAACTTCTGGAAGCCCCCCCCCCAGAAAATCCTCTTGCATGAGCATGTCAATGACCTTCATCGCAGCCTCTTTCATCTCAATCGACTCAAAGACAACCTTTAAGGTTTTCCACGAGCTTAGGAACTAACCAAAAATCACATGGAGCAAGGTATGAACTGCAGGATCCGAATTGATCAGTTCGACAAACTTTGCACAAATTTTTTGTATCTTCAAAGAACATGGAAAGCGTAGCTGGCTACGCTTTCCATGTTCTTTGAAGATACAAAAAATATTTTGAACCCTCACCCTCATCGGAGAAGTCGACCGAAATTTTTATTCTTTAATTTAAAGCATCAGTAGGGCAGTCAAGGCATTTTCCTTGTCGTAAATAATTAGCCTGCTAGTGGAGGAATTATTTACTGTTTGCGAATTGATTTTGCCTGCCATTTAACAATAACGTCTTAAAGTTTACCTACTTATGTTGTATAGGGGTCCATATTGGAGATCATATTAACGGTAACGTTAGTGACAATACTGAGGGAAACATTCATAACCGGTTGAGATGATAAGAGAGAGAGAGAGAGAGAGAGAGAGAGAGAGGTACATTTATTATAAGAATTACAAAAAGTTCATAATAACGATGAGGGAAACAACGTTCATATTAAGGATGTTTCACACATTACCTTTTGCTGTTGAATGATGACACGACACAGTTTTACAAAAACATGATGATAACTTCTTTATTATGTGATCGATCGGTCAAATGATGATGACGTCAAGGAATTCAAATTCGTACTACATGATTAAACGTTCTCCCTTCGCTTCTAAAGGGACCCTCCTCTGATCATGTCATGACTGTTCGACCGACGCTGCTGACTGTTCGATCCGGACTCAACTGCCTCTGATCTTCGACTCTCTGCTAATCCTAGCTCCTATTATTGAGAATTCCTTTTTTCTATGACGTCAGACGTGTGGTTTCAAACGTGATCGAATCACATGGCTTAAACATATGTGGTTCGTCACATGTTCCCAAAACACACTTCTGCAGACAAAGAATTCTCACTAACCTATTTGTCAATCTATTTTTAAATTGTATTGGTCATTATTTTTTTTTCTGACCTTTTTTTAATTCAATTTCCACAAAAGAATGAACAATTAAATTCTTTTTACAAATAAACATATCTAAACTATTTTATATAAAATTTAATAATAGTTAAATTTTAGCATTTCATTTTCTGAATCTATTTCTGAACCTTGCTTGCAAAGTTCGAATCTCGGTCTATCCCAATCTCATTTTCCATTTATCTAATGTTTTTCTCACTTACAAGAAAAGGTTACCCTTTTCTTGTAACAGTTAGAGGGGAATTTAGCACGGTTCGTTTCGTTTAAAATATTTATTATTTTCATTTTGTTTGGACAAAAACAAAACAAAACTTTTTGTATCGTTTCATTCATTTTTTTTCATTTTGCTTCGCATAAGTATTTAATTACAACCAGAATGTGGCAAAAGAGACCAAGAATCTATGAAACATGTAAAGTTATAATTAGGGCAACCGAAAAATTGCGTTTATTAATCAGGGAAAGTAATTTGACAAAGTAATTACATAAAAAAAATGTCATAAATCAATCAAAATATTCAAATTTTCACGTTATAACAACATTCAATAAACATTAATTGCAACTTTTTAGGTTGCCATAATTATAATAAAAACCGAACGAAACGAAGCTTTGCTAAAACGAAATGAAGCGAACGAAATACGTTTTGTAAAGTTTTTTTTTACGGAAGTCTGAACCCCCGCTACGCCCTTGTCTTTGTCCGAATAATCTAAATGTTTATATCTGACTTGACTTACTTATTCCTCCAACTAATTGCTAAAAAAGTTTAGATTATTATGAGTAGATTAAATGGACGTATCTTAACAGTAAATTAAATGGACGCATCTTAATATACGTCTCGATTATCTAAAACCCCTAATAAAAAAAAACTATGACACATGAAAAGTTATAATTAGAGTCACAAAAATTGCACTTATAAATCAGGTTTAGTATTTATAAAAAATTTCATAAATCAAAATATTTAACTTTCACGTTATAAAAACATTCGATGAGCTTTAATTGCAATTTTTACGTTAACTCTAATTATAATAAAAAAAAAAACTTTAATAAAATGAAACGAAAGAAACACATTTTGTAAAAATTTTGCTACGAAAGTTAGCATCCCTCTTTTTTGCTCCTTTCTGGATACACTATTTTTTTTTTTTTTTAAATCATCTCATGTGTTATTTTTAATGAGTACAATGTGAATCCTGCAACTAAATTATGTCTAAGTGATTCCTGACACCCCGGAGATTAACCAGCTGATGCGCATCTATAGCAAGAGCTATCAAGGGGTTAAAAGTATGCGTTTATGCTTTAAATATAGAAACTACCAGCCAGATAGAAAATTACCTCCACTTAATGGTTATCAGATGTGTAAATATGTAAACATTTGCATTCAAAACCTGTGGAATTAGAAAAGTAGATCCCCCAACTTAATTTTTTTTCTTATTTTTCCAACTAGAATTCAGCAACATTTAAAAGATCCACCCGCTTGTTTTCGGTCCCCATCAAACCGGAAAACAGTGGGCGGTCTACCATCTAGAAAGTCCTACTAACACTTTTTTTTTTCTTTTGAACTTTTTCCCCCCTCACTCAACGCCAAAGAAATCATGTTCTATTTAATAACTAGCCTGGGTGCCCGGCGTTGCCCAGATGTTTGTAGGTGCCTGTTAAACAAAAAAAAAAAAAATTGGAGTAGGCAGGCAGGTTCGAACCTGTGACACGAAGGCAGAACAGAAAATAGAGGTGTGTGTAAAGGTGTTGGTTGAGCGCAAAAAAAAAAAAAGGGAAAATTGCAAGCGCAAAAACAAAAAAAAAGGAAAATTGCAAGCACAAAAAAAAAAAAGTTTGTAGACAGGCAAGCTTGAACCCATACCACGAGGGAGGAAAAGAAAGTGAAAAAAAAAAAAAATGTAACGTCCATTGCGTCCATCTCCAAAACAGAAGTTATGAAAGTTTAAATTAAGGCTAGTCAATTGGAAAGAGGGTATGACTTTCGAAAATATCGGCGAAAAAAGCGACCCCTCCCTGTAGAAAAGTGCCCAGTTGAGAGTGAAGGAATTAATGTTTTTATCCAATTTTTAGATATTTATCGTCCAAAGGGTCGAGCTTCAAAATGATACCAATCTCGTGAAAATCTGTTGCCTCTGTCAAAAGTTTTAGGCAAACATACATTTAAACAGAGATCTATATTATAGATAACTAGCAGGGAGATCCGATGTTGCCCAAATTTTCTACGTTTTCAATACTTCTATCATCATGGAAATCTGAAATTACGCATTATTCGATCAAATCGATTGATTGCTTGCTCTAGATGGGAAGCCACCATGGTGCACGTTCATATGCCTCCCTGCAGTGACTTAGTCCACAAAACATTATAGTCTACATTGCACTGTAGAGAACCTACTGTTTATTTTATGAAATTATTTTTATACAATGGCTGAAATTGAAGTTTCAAATGTAAAAGTCAAGTATCCTCATCTAATTGTGCTCTAAACAGAAACATCTATTTTGAACACACACCTGTCTTATCTTAATAAAGAACTTACTGTTGATTTTATATGCCTGGCACTTCTGCTTGTGCGGTAATAAAACTTTTCAAATGCAATTGTCAATGTTAGGCTGTACAAAGGTGTAACTTTGGTCAAAATAGGATTGTTCCTCCTGAAATCGGATTTTTGGGATTATCAATTTTATTTTACTTATCGGAAGTATGCTGATACAATGAACACTCCCAGACATAAAGTACCTTTGTATGAAATTTAAAACATTTAGAGTCCATATGGAATGACCTTACACACAGACAAAATACCTTTTATATATGAGTATAGATAGATAAATAACTATTAATGTTGGTCTATACAGAATCGTTGACATCCAATTTATTTCTTCATATTTGTCTCTTATCACTCAAGAAAAACTGGGAACAATTTCATCGGGACTCATCATTAGGATTATAATAACCAGGATATAATATCTAATGTAAATCCTTTAAGCATAAAATTTTATTACGATCATTAAAAGACAAACAAAAAAACAAACAAAACAAAAAAAAACGTTGGCTCAAAATGGTTTCTAACAACTGAAGTTTGTTTCAATATTGTCGCCATCCAACTTAGAAATAAATAAGATACTTACTCTTTGCGAACTCTGTGATAGCACCGATTTCCATATGGACTGGACTGAAGCATTTTGCCTAAGGTTTCACGAGAAGAGTTTGGATATATCGTACCGAGGAAATTACACAAATATTTGCGGTGCGTTTCCATTGGAAGATGGGCACTGTCCACTTTAGGAAAATCCCGATATCTGTTGAAAAAAAGAAAGAAAAAAACATGTTAATAAAATAAATTTTATAACTTTTGAGAATTTTATGAATTATGCAAACAAAATTTTGACCATCTTTTTTTTTTTTGTCTGTTTTGCTATTTTTATGCTGCATTATGTGTGTGTATGTAGTATCTACGTTCAAATACAGGTGGGTAGTATCTACGTTCAAATACAGGTGTGTAGTATCTACGTTCAAATACAGGTGGGTAGTATCTACGTTCAAATACAGGTGTGTAGTATCTACGTTCAAATACAGGTGTGTAGTATCTACGTTCAAATGCAGGTGTGTAGTATCTACGTTCAAATACATGTGTGTAGTATCTACGTTCAAATACAGGTGTGTAGTATCTACGTTCAAATACAGGTGTCACTTTTTGCCACACCTTCGTGAGATGAAGAAGAACGATGAGAAGGGGTGAAAGGTGATAAAACGATGACAAGAGAGTGTGATGACGATAAAACGATGAGAAGCAGATGAAGGGGAAAAAACGATGAGAAGGGGGGAGGAAGAGGATAAAACGAGGAGAAGGGAGACGAAGGGGGAAAAACGATAACAAAAGGGTGCGACAAAGGGGATAAACGAGAAGGGGGTGGCGGAGACGAAGGGGATAGAACGACGAGAAACGGTGGGGGGAATGAAGGGGATAAAACGACGAGAAACGGGGGGGGATGAAGGGGATAGAACGACGAGAAATGGGGGAGGATGAAGATCATAGAACGACGAGAAACGGGGGGGGGGGTAAAGGGGATAGAACGACGAGAAACGGGGGAGGATGAAGATGATAGAACGACGAGAAACGGGGGGGGGGTAAAGGGGATAGAACGACGAGAAACAGGGGGAACGAAAGGGATAGAACGATGAGAAGGGGGGGCGAAGGGGATAGAACGACAAAGGGGAGATGAACTGTCTTCTGATTATGATTTAATTACAAGATCTGTCATGTGAATTCTGACCAAACACATGTTAGGTTGACAAATTTGTTGAAGGCACTACATTGCACAGATTATCCTAAGAATAGATGACATTATTACAGTCAGCTGAAGCATTCATCCTCTTTGATAGACTGTTGCAGAAGCATGAGTATCTTCGCTGACCACAAAAACAAAAAAAAAAACTTGGAAACAAATCACTAGACAAGACCTGTACAGCAGGCATAACAAACTCGGTCATGTGAGAACTATAGAAACCAGTTGTGTTATATTAATCGTTTTTTTTTCTTTTTTACATGGAGCTCACCACTTATCAAGGCCTGGAAGCCACTCGGGGATAAGTGTAATTGCGTGTACAGTAATCAATGGGATAGTATTGTAGTAATCGTTAGTATTGGAGATTTGATAAAGTGTCTTACTTTAGGGGGCAGTTCATCAGGAATTTGTTTATGTTGGACTTGAAGACATCCAAGTTGTAGTCAGGTGGGAAACAGGCAAACGGAAGAGAGTTCCGCAGGCATGCACTGTTAAGACAGAACCTTTGTTCATGGAATCTACGTTTGGATTTAGGCACAGATAAAGAGAGGGGAAAATTAATGACAGTGGTTTCAGCTAGACGGGTGTTTTTCGTGAAAGATTGGCGAGGGTGGACCAGAGATTGGAGCTCAGACGAGCACTTGCCATGGAAATAACGATAAAACAAAGATAGGCTTGCAATGTCTCTTCTGAGGGAGAGAGGTTGCAGGGAAGAGAAAAGAGCATCCCCCACTAAGCCACAAAGTCTATTTTGTACTCTGTCAAGGCAGGATAGGCTGTTTTTAGCAGCTCCTGCCCATATGTTTCTTCAGATCGTTTCTTGTTAAACGACACGTTTAACAATACAATTGTAATGAGAAAAAAATGTTCGATTGCATGAAATAGTCATGTTTGCTTTATTTTAAAATAGAATTTTGTAAAATTCGATTAAGTTTTCCCTTATTTTAATTCGGATTTTAAAACATAATCAAAAATTGATATTTTAGGATTAATGTTTATTCTCGATTAATTTTAAAAGTTTACATAAAAATGGTCTTTTCTTTGACATGCTTTTTTTTTTTTTCAATAAAATATGTTATATGAAAACATTTTGATTATATTTTAGTTTTTACTTTAAAATGTTTTTTTTTTTTTTTTCAAAATGGTTATATATAATATGAATATATTATCTAAAAGGTTACATAAAAATATTCTTTTCTTTGAAATGTTTTTATTAATAAAAATGTATCCAATAAAGAATATTCCCAATAAAATTGACCAATGTTTGCATCAGGTTTCTGAATTTTTGAGATGAGGAGTGATTATTCATCTTATTTGGATTCTTCGGACTACTGCTCTCATCTTGAGTGTTATTTTTCACAACGTTTCAATCAGTGTAATCTATGACCTTCTTCAGTTGTATATTGTTGAACTCCGGAATTTGGACAGAATTTCAAACAGAACGCATTATTTACTTCATTGGCGTAACATGTTTACGTTCCATCAACCATGACTGGATAGACGTCCTAAGTAATTCGCAATTGTATTTCTGTTCGCCCACACTGAGAATTGAACCTTCAACCTTCAGGAGAATATCACTTTTACAGTTAATTGTTTTCCAAGTACTGTAACTGCACCATGGATCTTCACGTTTGAAATTCTGTCCAAATTCCCAAATTCAATAGAAACATCCTGGAGTTCGACAAGATACATCTGAAGAAGGTCGGAGATTATATCGACCTGAGGTTGTGGAAATGACACTCAAAGTGAGAACAGTAGTCTGAAGAATCCAAATAATGTTTGCATTCAGTTTTGAGATATGTTTGTTAATTTTTGCAAGTCTGTTGTTGGTGGAGAAGTCAAACTAACACATTATAGCTTGCATTAAAAA
>NC_136505.1:105101909-105141909 GCF_053919585.1 Euprymna scolopes
AACGAGTAAATAAACGAGCAATTGACGTCACCTAACCACCACAATCAGCCGGGAATCTCTGAGTGCTAGATAGTGAAGAGTGGGGCACCGGAGGGGGGGAGGCCAGACTAAAAAGGAAATCCTAAATGCGGAAGTCAAGAAATCACGTCACTTCCGTTGGAAAGCAGTCCTATCTTTGTTCGCCTGCAGACACCGATCTGAACGGATAGAAAAATGCAGCGGTTGCGGTTACTCCAACAGGAAGGTGATGACAGTGGGCACAGATGGACAAAAGTCGGCCTCTCAGTCTATGTAAATGGTATCTCTCTCTCTCTCTCTCTCTCTCTCTCTCTCTCTCTCTCTCTCTCTCTCTCTCTCCAATTCATTCCTTCTCTCTCTGCCTCTCTCTCGTATCACATTCTGTGAAATTAACTTTTTCTTCTCTTAAAGAAACGTTGTCAGCCTGTCTCTGCTCTAACATTATTTTCATGGCAAGTGCTCGTCTGAGCTTTAATCTATGCCGTCCCTTACCAAACTTTCACGAAATAACACTCAACTAGCTACAACCACTATCAACAATTTCCCCCGTCCTCTATCTGTGCCTAAATCTAAACGCAGATTGCGTGAACAGAACTGCCTGCCTGTGGAACTGTTCTCTGGCGTGCTTCTTGGTTGACTACAATATTGTAGCCTTCAAGTCCAATATAAGCAAGTTCTTGTTGAGCCGTTACCTTAAATAATCAAATTCTACCTAATTTACACCATAAAGGGCTACTACACTACCACCTAACATTCATTAACCTTTATCCTTGAGTGGCTTTCAGGCAATGATAAGTGATGACCGACCCCCTTGTAAAAAAAAAAAATTTTTTAAATAAAAAATCGGTGTCCGCATGAATCTTGATCAACAAGCAAGGAAGAGGAGCTGACAGAGCGAGCATTAATGAAACCTGGCTTATAACGAAGATGCACAGGAGCATCTTCGTTATGCCCCATGACAGTAAGAGTATACAAGTTAAGAAGCTCAAGGAACTGACAAAGACAAGCGACACTGCGAAACATATTCCTTACACAAAACTAATGTTAAGAAATGGATACGACAAAAATGAAAATGCACTGCTCTATACAAGGATTGAACTCACAACATTCAAATAATGAAACTTTTGCAATTAACAAATATATGCTTCCACCAGTTGCAAGCATGTATTATGATAAACGAATAGATACTAAACTTCCCCTCAAAAATGGAGGAGGTAATTCCTGAAAGGATGGTATCATAACCACAGAACAGATACATCCTTGAATTGAGCATTAAGAGATAGGGCAATGACACAATTTAATAGAAGTGATAATATAGTCTCGCCTTCAGACAGATATCAAATCTCTGTTAGTAATAGACATCCTGGATCAGTTTTTTAAAATTTATCGCCCTCTTCAAGTTATTAATGCTGAAACCACTCCTGTTGTAGACGACTAATCGAACATACGTTGCTATTTGAATGATAATTAAAGGAATTGAGGGTTAATACCTTTAACAACAATATTAGTGCATAAATGAGCAGAATCCATATGAGAGAATTTGAATGCAGCATAATATTGCGATCTGTTAAATCTGTTTTTTGTAGCGAAAAAAGTACGGAGAGAAAATATTGACTGTTAGTCACTAAAAGAGTTCGGCAACGTGCCTTGCATGTGGACAAAGAAATGAAACAGAGCCGCTAGCATTTGTAGCGGCCACAGTATTATGACACATATGCAAATGACCGAGCCAGTGTGCAAAGTGACATCACAGCAAAGGAAGAGAAGGGAAAGAAAAAGAGAAAAAATGGACACATGAATGGAAAGCAACGGGAACACACATGGGCGGCAGAGGACAGAAAAAAAGTGTGGCCAATATGAGAAGGACATGTGGCTCTGTGATAGCATGAAAGACTTTTTAGCATGTGTTGAGATGGCAGGGTTTTGTTAACTATATGGCAAACTAAGAGACTTTTAAAATAATTTGCAATGCGTTGTTGGAAAGTACTGGTAATATATGCCTTTTGTAAAAACTGAAAGAAAAAAAAGTTGAGTCGAGTTTCTTTTTTTTTTTTCTTTGTGAGACACAAACCTTACAGAAAAGTCTCACTTCAGCATGATTTTGAGCTTTTAATAGATTGCTGATGATGGTTTCACTAAATAGGTTATTTCAGTTGTCAGGATTACCAAAAAGTGATGTTAATTTACATGTATTAAACACCTGGATGATGGTTTAAGCTTAGTATATGTTCAGATACTGCATTTCATCTTTTCTGTTCTGTAGACAATGTATGACGAGCCAAACGCTATCACGTCTAATGCCCAAATGACACTGTGCCTGCGTGTTGGTACAGGAAATCCGGTTTGTACTCATTTGCATTTGCATTAGTTTGCGCCCTCGCAGATATAAAAGACGTCGGGGGTTTTTTTTTTGGGGGGGGGGCAGCAGTATTTTGTTGTTTGTTTCAGAAAGAGGACGAAGAAGGGAAATACTCAGTGTCCCGGATTGAGGTCAGGAAGAAAGGAGCAGTAAGAAGAAAAACTGAAAATAGAACATTTTGCTTCATGTTCTGAGTCAACTAGGGAGGAATCCTTCTGGACTGTGGTATTTTTTTTTATTTTTGTTCCAATTTAGAGTACTCCTTTTTGAGTAACAGGATTTTGTACATATTAAAAACAGATGTCTAACTCTGCCCTTGTGGGAAGCTAAGTAAAGAGAGATCATATGAATTGTCAACATCTGTATATATATAAAAAAAAAAAAACAGATGTGTGTGTGAAAATATTTAACCGATAAACTATTAAACTATTGATCATAAAACACTGAAACTAACAAGAAATAGTAATCCTACATCAAAGATGGTTTATAAAAGTAAAATAATGCTTACAGAAATATTTTGACAAGTTAAAGTACAAAATGTTAATTTCAACTTGCTGACATATTTCTATTACTGTTGCCCATGCGCAAATTCATTCGTAGCTTAAAGTTTGAGGTGGTTTAATTTTAAATTTTTCTTATCAATTTGTCAATAGCTCAAATGTTAGGGAACGCGGCTGAAGTGCTAAATGTTTTGAGTTTGATTCTAGCTGATAACGTGCAAGTTTTTTTTTTTTACTTTTAATCGATAACGTGCAAGTTTTTTTTTTTTTACTTTTGAATTAGTGTTGGGACGATTAATCGGAATCGGAAACATCAGAGTTTTGGGGGGTATCGGAATTGGCATCGGAAAAATTTGTGCCTATTTATTGATGCCAAAACCGAATTTCTTTAATTATCTTTTATTTTTTATTTGATTTTGGTTTAAGAAACATCTTCCACTGCTTGTATAATAATAAAAAATATTTATAGATTTTTAAACTTCCAGTAAGATTAAAATCTCTAGATCATCCCCTCACAAGTGTGTTTTTATGTCTGAGAAAATATATTCACATTTAAGATGTGTTTTTACAGTAATCGGGACAAAATAACACTTTTATAGTTAAATATTTACAGATTTATAAAGAATCGGAATCAGTAATTGTATCGGAATCGGGGAAAAATATTGGAATCGTCCCATCACTAATTTTAACTGAAGTTTTTTTTCCTTTTAACTTGTCTTCCTACATGTTTGATATCACACAAAGAAAACGTCTATTATGTGAGGAAACCCATGTCTCAAGGCACTCTGGATACAGAGAAACATAAAAGTTGTTTCAGTTGAGAAGTTATAGTTAAATATTTAGAGATTTATAAAGAATCAGAATCAGGATTTTAATACGGACGGTAAATGTATCGGAATCGGAGAAAAATATTGGAATCGTCCCATTTATATATATATATATATATATTTTAAATAGAGATTTAGCTCTGTAATAATAAATACTTAATCTGCATAAATTCAACTATATTTAAGCATATTTTACCACCGGGTAAGGCCGAGCACCCCCCCCCCACTAGCCATAGAATAAAGCTGCCTGTGATCACCCTTTTTGGGGCTGTTTTATTTCGACCCTCAAGTTGAATACTGAATATCTGTACCCACTTAGGTCATCGTAGATGTTTTTGCATGTTGCCTTTCAATGGATTTGAACACGCACTGCTGATTTCGTAACCATTCGAGCTAACATTACGCTAAATACATGATCGGAATAGAAGCAAAACATTGTTAGATGACGTCATAAGGAATTTTATCCGTAATAAACAAAGATAAAAATGCATCGAGCGGAAAAAGTTTTTAAAAAAAGAAAAAAAAAAGATGTTTAACGATAGACAAATGGCGGGGAAAAAACTGGTTAAGTTTCTAAAACTTCTAAAAGCTTTCAGGATGAACTGAAGAATTTGGGGTTTGTTTTTATTTTAAGTGCCTTGCAGAGCATCCACATTCGCAGCATGAAGATTTTAGAGAAGAATGGAATAAATAAATGGTAAGTGCATTCCACCAACACGATCGTTATCCTTCAACCCCATCATTCTTTCTCAAATTTTAAATAGAGGATGGGGAGACAAATTTACAGCAATCGGCTGTGCTGATTGGATAAACGAACAAAATAAAGTTAAAATCTTAACACCTGACATAGTTGAAAGAGAGAGAGGGAGGAACAGAACAAATAAAGAGGGGTAAGAGAGGCAGAAAAAGATGAAAAAGGGGAAAGGGAATAGATAAGACATACACCTTCACAAAAGAACTAAGCGCTTCCGGCAGAGATAATGTGAATGCAAACATATATAAGTATTATAATTTACATTTGTAGCGAGAGGAATAGTATTTAATTAAGAGGTTTCGACTGGTAACCAAACTTTCAGGTTTTGAATCTCAGCTTGAAACACTGGCCACATTAGAAATATAATACAGCAAAACAGTTGTCTGTGGATAACTGCGTCTCTCTCATATATATATATATATATATATATATATATATATATATATATATATATATATATATATGCGTAGATCATCATATAATAATTAGATCACTCTGACAGATGTTAAAAACATTTTAAAATAAATGTTTAAATTTCAACAATATTTCTTGCAGTTGACGGTGGCCGGATGGATTTGGTCTTTGCTAATGGAGTCGGAGATGGCTTCGTTGCTGGGTTCGAATCCTCTGCTGATTCTCGAAAGGATGAAACACTTGCACTGATGATTCCCGAAAGGATGAAACACTAGTGTCTGTGGGTATTTAATAATCATTACAGTAAATAATTATATATATTATATTTAAAAAAAACAAAAAAAAACAATTATATTTTAAAAAAGCACACACACACATATATATATATATATATATATATATATATATATATATATATATATATATACTAGCAGGGGTGCCCGGCGTTGCTCGGGTGTTTGGAGGTGTGCAAAAAAAAGCAAAAAAACAAAAAAAATGGTTAATTTTTTAAAACTTTGACCCCTATTATGACCTCTTAAAATTTATTGTTTCGGGCTCAAATAACTTTATTAAGTTAGATCCAGGTTCAAGGAACCTATATCTAAAATTTCAAGTGTCTAGACCCAAAATTGTCGCAGGAGTTTGGTAGAGTTCTTAAAGGTCAAATCGTTGAAATTTGACCCCTTAACAGCCAAATTTCTGGCTGACACCCGTCACATCGATTTTCCCAAATCTCAGTACCCGGTATTTCAAATTTCGAGTCTATAGACTAAAAATTGACAGAGTTATTGCGTAGGGAAATGTACACAGACAGACAGACAGACAGACACGTTCACTTATATATATATATATATATGTATATAACAGACAAAGAAAATGGGAAATAAAGAAAAACCGGAACAACACCCATTAATGCTATATTTACTTTCATTGCCCATAATAAAAGAAGAGAAGAAATTGAGACAATCTATATATAAAGCTGAACGTCTGTGTGTGTGTCTGGTCACGAATAGGCTCCTATATGGTTGACTATTATAGAAAACTGATCACATATGATAGATGTATCGAGACACAGGAATGGATATGTTTGATCTGGCATAATGATGATTCATTAAAATTGTGAGGTCTGCATAAGCGCCTGGCTCACAAAGTATGGAAATAAAAAATTTAAAAATTAAAAAAAAAAAAACGTTTACAAGTGTTTTTGATATAGATGTACATTTTTTTTTTTTAAATTACATTTTCACCCAAAACAAGGCACATTGCCACTTTGATGTAGGGGGCCACTATTAGGGACACCGGCTACAGGGGTACTAGGTGGGGAGTTGGGCAGCAAGATATCAATTCACGTTACACTTGAACTTCTGCATGTCAGTACAGTTGGGGAAGCAGGAACCTGACAGTCTAGCGGTTCTGGGGAAGAAACTACTGGAGTAGAAGGCTCTCTTACATCTAGGGATCTCTACTGTGAAGGGGTGGGATTGTACTGCTTGTCGAGTTTGTCGGGGGTATTTTCGTAGAGGGGGTACAAGTGCTTGCAGCTTGTTGGAACATACACCGTTAAAGTACTTGTAGAACAGACAGAGGGATGCTACGTTGCGTCGATGGGACAGAGGCTGAAGCTTGAATGACAGTTCAGGACATATTAGATTGGCGACTCTCTTTTGAACCTTGTCTAGGAGTGAGAGACACCGAGATGCACCGGCCCAAATATGACAGCAATACTCCATACATGGGCGAATGGTGGCCTTATAAAGGTACAGGATACTTTCAGGGGTCAGTAGCTTTCTAGCACGGTAGAGAGAACCTACCTTTTTCGCAGCGGTCCTGGTAATACTCTCAATGTAATTGTTCCAATTCATGTTTCCTGTGAACGTTAGGCCGAGGAGTTTAAAAGATGTGCTTTCAGATAAAGAGTCTTTGGCCATTGCTATTCCTGGTAGAGAAGGTTTCTTGTAGTTATTGAGGGAAACAAGTTTAGTCTTGGCAGCATTGAATGTGACCATCCATTTTTGTCCCCATCCCACTACAGATCGGAGGTCATTCTCAAGTGTTTCTGCCATTTTTTTAGATATGTGTTCCTTTGTTTTCCTGTCATGTATGTTATAGAGTGTGGTGTCATCAGCATACATACCCATCTCACAGACAATTTTGTCAGGGAAGTCATTTATGAATATTAGGAATAATAGAGGTCCAAGGATAGACCCCTGAGGCACTCCCGCATTTATATCATATTGTTTCGATGTACAGCCATCAAGGACAACCTGGATTTTTCCCTTATCTAAGAAGGATTTAATTATGTTAAGTATTCTTCCAGTGATACCGTATGATCTGATTTTCCTGAGAAGACCTTCATGCCATACCCTGTCAAAAAGCCTTAGATATATCTAGAGCTACCGCTCTAGCCTCCCCTGCTTTGTCAAGTGAATGGTATATACGCTCGGAGATTACAGTTAGAATGTCTGCTGTAGAACAGGCTTGTCTAAATCCATATTGTTGGTCAGTCAGAAGTTTAGCATCTGTAAGGTGATGGACTAGAGCTTGGTTAATTATGAACTCAAATATTTTGGCAAAAAGTGGGAGGAGGCTAATGGGGCAGTAATTTGTTGGGTCAGTTCTTTTGCCAGAATTCTTGAGAACTGGTACCACAGAAGCAGTTTTCCAGTAGGCAAGAAAGCAAGATTTATTAAGGCATTTGTTGTAAAGTTTGGAGAGGATTGGAGCTACTTCGGCGGAGTAATTTTTGATAGCACAGCCCAGATGAGATCAGGTCCGCATGCTTTTGCAATGTCAAGATTTTTTATAATGGCATGCACTTGAGAAGGGGTGATTTTCAGATCGTCAAGTGCGACATCTGTCCGCAAAGGAAAGTCTGGGAGAGGGTGGTTAGCAGGGTCTAGTGTGAAGTTGGAGGCAAACCGACTGGCAAGCATGTTAGCTTTCTCGGTTGCTGAGCAAACAACTTCATGATTGTTGGGTAGTAGGGGAATTGTTGATTGCCCATTATTTACTACACTGTTGTAGATTTTCCAGAAGTCACGGGTTCCTAATTCTGAGCTTCGATGCGTTTTTGGGTGGTTTCAGTCAATTCTCTCTTAGCTGTCGCTATTTCTTTCTTAACGTTACTTCTAGCTTCTATATACTTCTGTCTGTTTGAACTGGATGTATGTCGGTTAAATCTGTGGTACGCATGCTGCCTTTGCGCGATAGCAGCTGCACATGTGGAAGTAAACCATTGGGGAGAGTGGGGCTTGCTATAAAATTTCCGTGTGGGGACATGTGCTTCAATTGCTGTTTTGAACCATTCAGTAGTCTCATTTGCGCATTGTTCAGCAGGAAGTGAAAAGATATTTCACCATAGGGCGTCTCTAATGAGATCCCTGATGGCTTCCCAGTCGGCCTTTTTATAATATCTCGTTGTTTTGAGCAATGGTTCTTCCATTTTTGGTTCTAGGGTTTAGAGTGATTTCAACTATTATCACTACATGATCAGCATTCTCAAGTGGGCTGTGGGCGTTCGTAACACAATCGTCAGGAACTGTGGTCAGAAACAGATCTAAAAGTGATGCGTGTTGCTCTTACTGGTCAGGGAAACAGGTTGGAAATGTAACCGTCTGTGATAGTGAATGAGATATTGAGAAGCTATGCGTTGTGGCACCAGCTGCGTCTGTGTAATTTGAGAATCCAATCCAGTTACTGTGGTGGACATTGAAGTCACCAAATACATGAACTTGTGCGCTAGTGTTGAGAGAAAGTGCTGTATCTATGATGTCAGAGACTTTGTTTATTAGGGTACGGTCCTGGGTCGAGGGAGAGCGGTAGAGGAAATAAAAGCAACTAATGTTATGTTGCATGTTAAGTCTAAAGCACATAAAGGCTTGATCGTCCGATTCTAGTTTAGTTTCTCTAGTCAAGGGGAGGGTGTTTCGAATATAGACTCCAAGCCCGTGCATATGTCTGTCAGAGTCCGTACGGCAGAGTGGGAGATATCTGGGCATGTTAAAGTAGTTAGAGGGGATGGAGGAGTGTAGGTTAGTCTCACTTAGTGTAAAGATATCCGGGATGTTTGTTAGGAGAAATGCTTAAACATCATTTAAATTAGTTCTAAGCCCACTTAACCATATATTCACACATGGTAGTGTTTTAATGATAAACAAATGAAAAAAATCTATATTCCAAAGTTCATGATGTTGACCATCTTACAATTTATTCCTTTAATCACGTTGACATTTATAATTCTTGACAGTAACTGTTTCATAGCACAAAATCATTCATTTAATTATTATATCAATCAATGAATCTATTTTGCCCTTAGCTCATCAGAAGAAATAGCAAATATGAATCCACCAAAATAAAATAAAATGCATTTAGGTATGACTAGCATGGGTGTCCGGCGTTGCCCAGGTGTTTGGAAGTGTGTGCTGAGCAAAAGCAAAAAGTGGTAGTAGGCAGGTAGGCTCGAACCCGTACCGTAAAATAGGAAAAGAACGTGAAAAAAAAACAAAAAAAAAAAACAACCTGACGTCTTTGCTGTTGCACCCATCGGCAAACCGGAAGTGACGTAGGTTTAAATGACTAAAACTGCCACTTAACTTTGAATGATAAAAGGATAAACGAATAAACACAAAATAAAATTCATGAAGAATACGTGCATTCGTGTAACTTATTCATCAATCATATATAATTTTCTATCTCTGGCAACATGTTTTTTCCTATTTGTGACATTAATATACGGACTGGAACGATAAAATTGTCGCCCTAGATTAAAACCGGTTTTTTTTTGTGCTGCAGACCATCTACCAGTTGGAAAGTTGGAAAGTTGTGTACAGATCCCAACAGCAAGAGGAGCCTTCTATCATGTCTGAAAGTGACACAATGTTCAACAAGCGAAATTGGAGATGCGCCGCTGTACAGCTCATGCTCTTTACTGATCCAAGTTATGACAGCAGGACCATTGCCAGCACCCTCAAAATGCATCGCTGGATTGCCACAAATAACAGGGACATGACCAGGGTGATGAAAACAAAGCTTTTGGCCACAGTTATGATAATAAATGTGGTTTCAAGTGAGCGCCACATCATGCCACCTCACATCTTTGAAGTGTGGTGATCCCTTGGTGCAATCAGCTGGCCGCTGGCAGACGCTGGGTGTGGCAGCAGGACTGTATGCCATCCTACAAGTCGAGAGACCCAGGTTTGGCTTCAGAAGGAGTGCTACAACTTTATACCCTTTTCTCACTGACACCTCTCCTCTCCTGAACCTGCCGGACTACTTCGTTAGGTCATACATCGAGAACATCACCAACATGACCTCCAACAACATCAAAACCACCCTGATCACTGCCATTTGTTGAGCTCTCACCGGCACTTGTGAAAAAGGCATGCTACTTGTTCCAGACCCATATTGAGCCAGTGATTGAGGTTGAAGGCAGCTACATTGAACAGATGTCAGCTCTACTACATAATCAAGTTACCTGAATTGATTTTTTGCAATAAAACTTTTAAAATAAAGCTGCAGTGTTGTTGTCTTTAGGGGGGAACAACGTTCCATCTTATATTCCTTTAGTATTCGAGTCTATTATTTCCTCCTTATTAGGGAAACAAGATGGCATGCATGATGTCTTTTACATGTTCTTCACAAACTGTTTATCTAATAATAAATGTTCGCTTGCATATTACCAGCAGGCCACCTGGCATTGCCCGGTCATAAAATACGCTTAAATATATTTTGATTAATGCAGATTTCGTATTTATTATTATACTAACCTGGATGCCCGGTGTTGCCTGGGTGTTTGGAGGTGTGTGTTGAGCAAAAAAAAAAAAAAAAAAAAAAAGTGGTAGTAGGCAGACAGGTTCGAACCTGTACCACAAAGGAGGAAAAAAAATGTGAAAAAAAAAAAAAAAAAAAAAAACATGACATCTTTGCTATTGTGCCCATCACCAAAGTGGAAATGATGTAGGTGTAAATTAAAGCTAGATAATCGAATAAAAAAACGGGATGACTTTCGAAAATAGCGGCGAAAAAAGCGACCCCTCCCTGTAGAAAAGTGTCCAGTTGAGAGTGAAGGAATTAATGTTTTCAGCCAATTTTTCGATATTTGTCGTCCGAAGGGTCAAGCTTCAAAACGATACTGATCCTGCAAAAATTTGTCACCTCTGTCAACAGTTTTAAACAGACATACATACATTTAAACAGACAGGTGAATTTATTTTATTATATTGGACCCAATATATAGTAATAATTTAAAAAGTAAAAAAAAAAAAAATGTGTGCGCCACCACCAATAATTGAAACTAAAACGTTTAGCTTAACATTTTACTTTTTCCTTTGACGTTAATGCCCGAGCTATAAAGACACGTTTGCTGCAAGGTTAAAAATTAAAACATGAACCAATAGCTATTACATTATGCATGCATATTCATAATTTGACCTTCACCTAGCAAATTCCATTTTTTCAATTTTCACACCGATTTTCCCCAGCTAAAATCCAAATATAAGGTTTCGCATGGGTTCGAATACCCTATATATTAAGTTTCAGGTCTGTAGACCAAAAACTGACAGAGGAGTTTGGTAGGCAACATTTTTTTAAACAAATATATATACGCAAAAGGAAAAGTTATAAACTTTGTGATTAGGTTTGAGGGGCCAAGTTGAGAAAGTTTTTTTTTTTAATTTTTAAAAGAGGAGGGGGGTTATATCGTTTTAGAAAATAAAAAGGGAGAGAGGAGAAATACGGAGGAATTATTTGGGAATGAAAGAAAATAAGGGCTAAATGAGAGGTTCGAAGTCAGACAAAGGGACAGTGATAATGGAGATCCTGGCGATAGGCAAAGAATTAAGTTAACCCAAGTGAAAGGGACACGAAGAGAGACATAGAAGGAGAGGCAGATGAACAAAGGGTGAAGAGAAGAAAGAACGAGCCGAAGACGGGAGAGAAAATTATAGACAAAATAACGTGAGAGAGAGGGAAAGAGAGATTTGGACAGGGTGAGAGAGAGATAGTTGTAGACGCTGTAACATAACTGTGAAATGACGTCATGATAAGTAAAAAGAAGACTATAAAAAGGAGAGCACGAGAAGACGGTCACAGATATGTTGAACACGTCTGAGGAGGCGATCATGTGGGTGACGTCATAGCCGTAACGAGAAGTCACGCGTGACGGCAGAATGAGGAATAAAAGTCTTTTCTTAAAACCTAAAACAGCGAGTTGAAGTTATTTCCTATTCTTTATCTCCTTTTGCGACTGAGGCTACAACGTGTTGGGTAACGTTACAAGAGAGAGAGAGAGAGAGAGAGAGAGAGAGAGAGAGAGAGAGAGAGAGAGAGAGAGAGAAACACTGCCAAGAAACAGATAAAAAAAAAATCATTTTAAAAAATCGATAGGTTTGGCTATAAGAAGCTAAAAAACTGGACGTTGTCCAAAAATTTTGAACAAATGTTTGCTTTTGAAGCGTCCATTTTTAAACACCGATACGTTTGCAATCGCAGCATCCGTTAACGTAAACATGCTGTTCTTTACCTCCCAATCTTTGCGTTATGAGTTAACCCCCGTCTGCAGTAGATCATTTTGCAGGATGTCAATTAGAATCAATTGGTCAGTAATTGTAATTTATGATCGCACAAGTCGGATAAAGAGGAGGAGGGGGGAGGAGACTGGACTTTGTAGAACAAGAAGGAAATTCTGCGCAGAAAAAATCTAACTCCTCTTCCTCCTTCGCCTCCTCCTCTCTGCCGATCGGGCTCGTCTTCTCTGTTGCACAGTGTGTTCAGATTTTTGATTTAAAAGCGTCAAACGTTCCCATTCATCACGTTTGAGCATTTGACAATGGATATAAGTTACTTCCTTATTGCAATAACACGGAAAACACTTCCTGCCCTTTCTAACCTCCGTCTCCGTTTTTTTTTTTTCTTTTTTTTTTTTTTATGCTTGGCTTTGTCAAAGAAAAGCCAATAAATAAAATTGGTTTCAGATTTAGGGCCAGACAATCTATTTCGGTCCGTGCCTGCTCACTTTCAAAACCAACGTTTGGCAAAAGTAACACTTGTAATCTAATATATATATATATATATATATATATATATATATATATATATATATATATATATATATATATATATATATATATATATATATATACACACACACTAGCATTTCATCCCGGCGTTGTTGTCCGGGTGTTTGGAGGTGTATGTTGAGCAAAAAAAAAAAAAAAAAAAAAAAAAAAAAAAAGCGGTCAATTTTTTTTAACTTTGACCTCTATTATGACCCCTTAACATTTATTGTTTTGGGTTCAAATCAAGTTATTAAGTTAGATCCATGTCCAAGGAACCTATATCTAAAATTTCAAGTTTTTAGACCCCAAATTGTTGTCGGAGAAGTTTGGTAGAGTTCTCAAAGGTCAAATCGTTGAACTTTGACCCTTTAACAGCCAAATTTCTGGCCGAAAACCGATCACAAGGATTTTTCTAAATCTCAGTACCCCGTACATCAAATTTCGAGTCTGTGGACTTAAAATTGACAGAGTTATTGCGTAGGGAAATGTACACAGACACACACACAGACACGTTCACTTTATATATATATATATATATATATATATATATATATATATATATATATATATATATATATATATATATATAGATATATATATAGATATAGATATATATATATATATATATAGAGAGAGAGAGAGAGATAAATGAAAACTGTAATAAACCAAAATTTACATGTAAAATTTATTTTTCGACAGAATATCTTCAATAAACAAAAATCCTTTTACCCCAGAATTTCAAAGAATGCAAAAGAAGGATCTTGCATTCTTTGAAATTCTGTGGAAAAAGGATATTTTTAACCGTTTTTGTTTATTGGAGGTATTCCGTTAACAAATAAATGTTACCAATAAATTGTGGTTTAGTTTTCATTTATGACTCTCATAATAAGCTCTACGTCCTACTGTCATATTGAGCGTTTTTACTTGGTTGGGATTAAACATTAATACTTACATTGCACTGAAGTTTACATTTGCTTTTGCCTAGTTAACTTATCCTATTTATTGCATTATATATACATATATATATATATATATATATATATATATATATACATATACACACACACACACAGAATAAATGACAAAAAATTATATTCCAAAATTCATGATGTTGACCATCTTATAATTTATTCCTTTAATTCAGTTGACTTCTACAATTCTTAACAGTATCTGTTTCATAGCGCAAAATCAATCACTTAATTCTTATATCAATCAGTGAATCTATTATGCCCTTAACTCATCAGAAGAAATAGCAACACTCAATCCGTCAAAAGGAATTGAAATGTTATTTGACATAATTAAAATCCGAAAATTGGAAGAGAAGCTGTAAATACCTTTTTCTTTTTTTTTTTCTATGGCGTAATTGGTTTTCTTTCACTTTCTTTTCCGCCTTCGCATCACGGGTTCGAGCTTGCCTGCCTACAACCACTGTTGTTTTTATCTTTTTGCTCAATACACACCTCCAAACACCCAGGCAACACCGGGCATGCAGGTTAATATTTTATAATCATCCTTTGAAAATATACGTTTTATTTTTTATTACCGTATCTTTCTGTTGAGTTACATTATTGTTTCAGCTACCCAGTCGTTTTTTTTTTTTTGCCGTCTGTAGCTTCATCAGACTTTTACGTTTCTGTAAAAGTCTGAGGAAGCTACAGACGGCAAAAAAAAAACGGCCGGGTAGCTGAAACAATAATGTAACTCAACAGAAAGATACGGTAATAAAAAATAAAACGCATATTTGCTCTACAACAGTATTGAGCACTTTCTTCAGTTTTTATAAATTACCATATATACACACACACACACAGGGTGACCCCCCCCCCCAAAAAAAAAGCTAAATGGAGGCCATCTAGAACATATGCCGTAGAACGGAGAAAAAAAGGTCAAATGCCCTAATGTTTTCATGTGAGGTTTTGAATATAATAAACTAGTTATGACCAAAGTTTCATTTGATTCGGACAAAACACTAAGAAACGGGGCCTAATTAGAGTTGGTACCCGTTTTTTTGGGGGGGGGGGTTTCACCATGTATATGTTCTACCCCCTTCTTGAAGTGTATTGACAGGAAGCTTCACATGCCTCCCCACAGTGACTTCGTTCATAATACATTGTAGTCTACATTGCACTGTAGAGAATTACTAATTTATAAAATTATTTGTAAATAATGGTTTTACTTAAATTTTAAAATGCAAATGTCAAGTAATATGGTTCAATTTTAAACAAACATTCATGACGAACGCGCCCCTGTCTTATTAAAGAACCAACTGTTGATTTTATAAAATTATTTTTACATAATCTCTTGAATTCAAGTTAAACGTACAAAAGTCAAGTATCGTGGTTCAATTGTGCTCTAAAAAAGAAACATTCATTTCGAACGCACTCCTTTCTTAAAAAGAATGTATAGCGGATTTCTAGGTTGGGCTTTTCTGCTTGTGCGGTGATAAAACTTTTCAAATGCACTCGTGATGTTAA
Source organism: Euprymna scolopes (assembly GCF_053919585.1). Lineage (NCBI taxonomy): Eukaryota > Metazoa > Mollusca > Cephalopoda > Sepiida > Sepiolidae > Euprymna > Euprymna scolopes. The sequence continues at coordinate 105,117,310 of NC_136505.1, forward strand.
GTTGTATAAGTATTAGCTTTGGTCAAAATCGAACTTCCTTCTTGAATTAGATTTTTTTCAATACTTATCAGGCGCTTTAAGATATAAAACCTGTGTAAGAACACTCTCACACACATCAAGCACCATTGTATGCAATTAAAAAAGAATCAGGCCAGTCATTTCAAAGTTCATAGGGTACGAACTCGCATACACACACAAAGTTCCTTTTATATATATATATATATATATATATATATATATATATATATATATATATATATATATATACAAATAATTTGTATATATATGTATATATATATATATATACACACATACAAATAATTTAATATTTATTTAAAAAAATATCGTTAATAAAACCCCTTCAAGAAAATAAAGTTGAGCCGCTTTAGGGAATTAAGAAAAAGCAATATTCAAATGCAATATCCCGACTTCCTGTCGTTGAATACTCTGACTGTTTACAGTTTATGTCCACTGATTTGACATCTGGAGATATTTAATTTCCCTCAGTTCTTGTATTAATTTCTAGTAGTCTGAACCTAGCCTACAAAGTCAAGGGTGACACTGTGACTGGGTCCGAATCCCCTGACTGGCAGTGATTATCAATTCCTATACTGATGATTGTGTAAGTATGAAACGCTAGTGTCTGAAGGTATAAAAATATTTGTATTTTGGATTCTTCAGACTACTGTTCTCATCTTTGTTGTCATTTTCACAATGTTTTGGTTAATGTAACCTCCGACTTTCTTCAGGTGTATCTTGTCAGGCTCGGGAATTTGAACGAATTTCGAATGGAACTCTTTATTTACTTGACGAGGGTAGCACACTCTTTCTGTATGCCATATAAACGTAAACAGCGCCGCATATTAGCACTTCCGGGGCATCGCTAAATTGCCTGAGCAAGAAGATTATTATTATCATAGTGTAGTGGAATTAGATTTGTTTTAAAGAGAAAGATTCAATTCAAGGACAAATATGGTTAAATGACGTTTTAGGAATTTAACTTGACTAGATTCTATAAATAAATAACAAGAAGGAATTTTAGATAAATAAAAACAAATATGTTTTCGGAAAAAGGAATGTTTTCATAACTAGCACAAACAATAATTTAAAAATTGGTATGACCTCTAAAGTCTGATGTAGAGGTCACTGTAGGATGATTTGGATCTTAGTAGAGACACGTATCAGTCAAGAGTTGGAAGTCGGTTGAGAAGAAGAACAGTGTGTGAATAATTGTGTGGTGTCATCATTGTTACTGTCATCTATATATATATAAAAGCAAAAATGTATGTATGTATGTATGTATGTATGTATGTATGTACGTACGTACGCTTTTCCTCGATGTCCACAAAAGGCTTCTTTCAGAGAAGCGCTCGCTCGGTTCACAACTTCTTAAAACTTTTTATATCATCTATAAATTGTAATATCTCAGAGTTACCCACGGAGCTCGCCTCTCTATTTAATTTTATTGACTTTCAAACGTTAATTATTCCACATTTCCGGCACGCGTTACATTCGGTTTTCGGTATAAAAAAAAGCAAAACTCGACTCTAATCACTGGCCGAAAGTTTTAGGCAGACACACATACATACATTTAGACAGACAGGTGAGATTTATATTATAGACTAGTGAGGGGTACCCGGCGTTGCCCGGGTGTTTGTAGGTGTGTGTGAAAAAAAAAAAAAAAAAACAGGTGACGACGCGCAGTTGGAAAATAGTAAAGTGTGAAAAAAAAAAACGCGTGCCGATGCTGGAAAAGTGTAATATCTGTTCCGACAGATACTGCAAGCTATGACTAGCTAGGACTAGCTATGACTAGCAAAAACCAGATGTGGGGGCAACCCCACATTCTTGACCTTTAACCAGCTCCCATTTCCCTCCTCTCGGGAGCTGGTCCCCTTTTTTCCCTTCCCCCTCCCTTGACTCCTCACAATAAAAATTGGCCTTGTGCCTAATTTGCTCGGTGGGGGAGCAAATAAATACAACTGGCCAAAAGCCAGTGGTCTCTAGAGAGCTAAGTAACGTTTGTTCAATGTCGACTTCGTCATATCAGACGGTAGCTTTTATTTTGAGACGAGACGCTCCCCCTAATAAACAGGGAGCGGGTTTTTAAAAACAAACAAACCGATTTATTTACCTCATTAAAAACTGTCCTGCAGAAAATGCTAACTGCTGAATAGCTATCGCCGTCACGTCAATCAAAAACACGCATCTGTTTTTTTCACACTTTACTATTTTCCAACTGCGCGTCGTCACCTGTTTTTTTTGTTTTTTTTACACACACCAACAAACACCCGGGCAACGCCGGGTACCCCTCGCTAGTCTATAATATAAATCTCACCTGTCTGTCTAAATGTATGTATGTGTGTCTGCCTAAAACTTTCGACAGAGGCGACGGATTTTCACGAGATTGGTCTCATTTTGAAGCTTGACCCTTCGAACGATAAATATAAAAAAAATTGGCTAAAAGCATCAATTCCTTCACCCTCAACTGGCCACTTTTCTACAGGGAGGAGTCGCTTTTTTCACCAATATTTTCGAAAGTCATCCCTCTTTTCCATTGACTAGCCTTAATTTAAACCTACGTCACTTCCGGCTTGGCGATGGGTGCAATAGAAAAGACGTCACGTTTTTTTTTTTGTTTTTTTTTTCACATTCTGTTTTTTCCTGTGCGGTACGGGTTCAAGCCTGCCTGCCTACTACCACTTTTTTTTTTTTTTTTTTTTTTGCTCAACACACACCTCCAAACACCCGGGCAACGTCGGGCATCCAGGCTAGTATAAAATGTTTATCGAACTCTTAAATGCTTACAAACTATTATATAGACCGTTGGTATTATATACACTCCCCCTCTTCTTCACCAAAGAACGTTTATCTAACTCTCCATCAATGGAACATTGTCTCCCCTCGTCGCTTGAATCCCCCTCCATGTACAAGTATGTGTTATTCCCTAAAAATAACTTGTTGATATGTCTATGTCATCGTTTCAGTTCAGCTCAAGCAAAGCATTGTTCATCGCAAAAGTTATATACACACTAGCATCTATTCATCGATAATTTGATAGGCCGCTATCACATAACAGTATAAAAATAATTTGTTAAATCTTCTTATATTTTTTTATTCTAAAACATTATACCGTTATATATTTTTTGCTTCTGAATAAATATTAATAATTGGTTTTCCCGACAAAGCCGTGATTGAACCTAGTAATTTACTTCCGTTCGTCTGTTTGCACTTTTCTCAATAATCACGCCTTGGATTTTTTTTTTATTTTGCACAAACATTAGTCATGGTGAAAGTAAATTTTTTTTCACTTGTGAAGGAGGATCCCACATGCCATGCTTTTTTTTTTTTTTTTGAATACTTGGGCAGTAATATTTTATGCTTAAGCAATCATCAGTGCAAGAAATGCTAATTTCTGTTGATAACGGGATTTGAACCCGGTCAACAAAGTCAACCTTGGCTTTGCAGTTTAGCACTTTTCCCTTTAACTGACACCTGAGTAAGGCTGGATATGTCAGCTAATCATGTATCAAATTTGGGGGAGAGGCGAGTATAGAGGGGTGTACAACTTTCTCAAACTTTGTTCTGATTGTGTAACCCCGCCCCCACATAAACACACACACCACATAAACACACACATCAATGAAATAAAAACCAAAAATTTTTTCGTGTCTCCAGATGAAACATTTTCACCGCCATTTCCGTGTTGATTATTGCACTGGAAATCTTGTATTATTTTTTCAGTTCATTTGGGAGATGAACAGTTGAGCTTGTCATATTTACGTTTTTGTTTTTTTTTGTTTTTTTTTAACAGAATAAAGAAGGGATCTAAGGAAGAACAAAACCTACAATTTGTGTGCTATTGGATAAAAAAAAGGATGAATGGACAAAAGACAATAACGATCTTGCCTGTCAGTATTTTCTGAATGATTCCGTGTGTGATAATTTACCTTTTTTTTTAAGACGAAAGTTGAAGAATAAAAATCGAAATATGTCCATTCGATCTATGCGGTTAGTGAGAAAACTTATTTCAACAGACAAACGAAAATTCTATTCGAAACTCGTGCATAACAGACAAACGAAAATATTATTTCAAACCCAAGCGTGACAGATCGACTGAAATGCTATTTCAAAATCGAGCATGACAAACAAACAAAAATGTTATTTCATATTCAAGCATAACAGACAAAAATTCGAACATAACAGACAAATAAAAATGCTATTTAAAATTCGAGCATAACAGACAAACGTAAATGCTATTTCCAAATTCGAACATAACAAAAATGTTATTTCAAAATTCGAGCATAACAGGCAGACGAAAATATTATTTAAAATCCGAGCATTACAGACAAAAATCTTATTTAAAATCCGAGCATAACAGACAGACAAAAAAAATATTTAAAATCCGAGCATAACAGACAGACAAAAATGCTATTTCAAATTCGAGCGTAATAGATAAATGAAAATGCTATTTCAAAATGACGGCGTGAGATTTTGCCATTCTAGCAAAGAGGTTTCAACATCCTTCAACATTCATCGCCATTGTATTCCCAAATAGTTACTCATCTCGCACTGACTAAGCTCAACGTTGCTTATCTTCGGTGATCTAAGAAGAACCGGTGTGTCATCGTGTTTATGCCGTATATATTGAAACATGACATGCCATCTCATCGTACAAAAATACTTGGACTTAGCCCCATCAAGATCCGTTCACTGAAAAACTGCAAATTGTATATTTAATAACAAAAATGCTATTTTAAGCATGATAGGTTGACGGACAGACAAAGCCTCTCACAAAGATACCAGTTCGCAAAAAAAATGAAAGAAATTTTAAAAATAAACAAACGAAAGTTATAGCGACTTTATTTTAAGCATTTTTTTTTTTTTTTTTTTTTGTATGTGTGAGTGTGGGATTGTTGATTGTTGCATAATTTGGTGAATGGGTTAGTTAGATGTCATCAGAAGCAATAAGTTTATATAGACATTAAATAAGTAACCCAAGAAAAGGATGTTCTGTATATATATATATATATATATATATATATATATATATATATATATATATATATATATATATATATATATACACACACACACATACAGAGATTTACAACCTACCTCCGAAATACACACAAAAAACCCTGACTTTTCTCACAAAAATTATCGAGGTAGACGCTTTGATTCTGTTTTATTATGATCAGTATAGCAATTTTAAGCGGGTCAATTGGAGTGATTTTTTTTGGGGGGGGGGAATGTCAACTAATGAAGCGATCAGAAAAAACATCCTTCTAGCAAATAGGAACAAAATGATCACTCGGTGCATAGTGTTTAATTTGGAAAAAGAAACATATATATATATATATATATATACATACACACACACATACACACACACACAGTATACATTAGCTAAGATGATTTTGTAGTTTGCTTTAAAGCATTGGGTGAAGTGGAAAAATGCTGTGTTTGGGGGGGGGCTATGACAATGGCAGTTTATGAAAACGGTCTATGTAGTAAAATAAATAATTGATAATTTTTTTAAAAAATGTCAATTATTTTCAATTATATATATTATTCCCAAACATAGTGTGCCACATAAGATGATAGGTGGGTGTGAATTTCCCCAAAATTTGGAGAATATATTTCTTTGTCAAGGGAGGAAAGGAAACGTAAACAGCTCTTGGACGTGGTTACATTTTGTTTGTGCCGTTGACGTATGTTGAATTTATATATATATATATATATATATATATATATATATATATATATATATATATATATATACACACACACTAGCAAAAGTACCCCTCGTTGACTGGGTTCAAAAACAGCCTACAGAAAATGGACTCTGATTTATGAAAGTATGATAGGTTATGAAAAGGAAGAGTTGTAAAGAGATAGCTTCGAAATTGGAGGTATCAAAACCAAAGCAAAACATGATGAAAGTAAAAATAAAATAGATAAACCCCATAATTCATTATACCATACCTGTTCACACTGAAACACTTATCACAATATTCTGTGGATCTATATTAAAAAACCTTGTTAAACTTTGTGACATATTTCCATTCTATGGAGGTCAGGTGCGAACGAACACCCCATAATTTTATTATACCATATTTCTTCAAACTGAAACATAATTATCAAAGTATACTTAAGCAGATAGATCTGAAAAATCTTTATTAAAGTTTGTGCCTATTTCCATTCCATGGAGGCCAGGCGCGAATGCAGACCCTACAATTTTATTATACCATCCCTATTTAAGTTAAAACATACTCATCAAAGCATTATAATGTACACCTATATCAAAAACACTTGTAAACGTTTTTTTTTTTAGTTTTTAAATTTTTTATTTCCATACTTTGTGGACCAGGCGCGAACGCAGACCCCACAATTTTAATGAATCACTGTTCTCCCAAATCAAACATACCCATTCCTGTGTCTCGATACATCTATCATTATATGTAATCAGTTTTTTAAAATAGTCAACCATATAGGAGCCTATTCGTGACCAGACACACACAAACATTCAGCTTTATATATATATATATATATATATATATATATATATATACATACACATATATATATATATACATACACACTCCTATAAATTTGTTTTTTGTGGATTAATAATCATTTTAAAAACCCTTTTGTTCTATACAATTAAAAAAATATATATAGCTTTGTTATATATGGGCTGTGAAATTGCATTGATCTGCAAAAGATCTAGCTAATTTGCATATTCTTTTAAATATTCATTTTGATTAATTCCCTATCAGTTTTTTTCGGTTTTCTTATGGGATTATCAGCTTTATATTAAGACCGGCCAAGTAATTCCCAAGAAAAAGTAGAACGGACAGGTAGACAGACAGATAAATATAATATAGATATTTTCACATCAACTGTAAGACAATAGCAAGAGAGATACAAGTAACATGATACATAAAGGGAATTAAAACTAAAAGCGTAAGTTAATGTACACACTAATGTCCAAAGATAATTGATAAGAAATACATGTACTGTCAGGGTAAACAAATAAATGTCATATGCATGGGCAATGTATATATCTATAAAAGTGAAAATGTGTGTCTGTGTACATTTTCCTACCAAATAACTCTGTCAATTTTCGGTCTACACACTCGAAATTTGGCATAAGGAGTATTGAGATTTGGGAAATTTTTTTTAATCCATTTTCGGCCAGAAATTTTGCTGTCAAGGGGTCAAAGTTCAACGATTTGACCTTTGAGAACTCTACCAAACTCCTCCGCCAATTTTGGGTCTGAACACTTGAAATTTTAGAATTGGGTTACTTGGACATGGATCAAATTTTTTAATTCAGTTTGAGCCCAAAACAATAAATGTTAAAGGGTCAAAATTGGGATGAAAGTTTTTTAAAAAAATTGACGCCTGCGGTCTCTACCAACTTTCTCTATGGTAGTTAAGGGAGACTATTATATGGAAAGGCATTACCGTACATATTCACACTTTTTAATATATACATAGGTACGTAAAGTTATGAACAGTACACTGGGCCCGACCAAAGCCGGGTGGAACTGCTAGTGTAATAAACTTACATTTTGCTGAATATGTTCTGAGAGTGAGTGACTGTGAAATGAAGGAGTCCAAAAACAACCATAATCAGGATTAGTGAAAGGCTAGCCAAGATGGCAGCCTGCTGAACCACATCCAATGTCTTGAACGTCCAACCCAAAAAGAAAAAGCTATATAGTTTTTAAATTTGTATGTATGCCAGTGGTATTACCACTAGACAAGTTTAACTGGCTTATTCCAAAGGAGGAAGTGTCAAGGGAAATATTAAATTCACAAACGGTCCCCAGTCGCATGTATATTTCAGTCAAGGGAGGTGATAATGTCAGGTTTTTGCAATTCTTAAAGGACGGTGTTGATGGCCTTTTACCTACAGCGCCTGGTACTTCCAAACGGTTAACCACTTAGTACTGATCAGGCTGAACATTGCTTAACTCCAACGATCTAACATAAACTGATGTGTGAATGTAATTAAAATTTGTATGTTGATAAAATTAAACAAGTTTTTGATTTCAGGAAACAGTAATTCTTTATCTGCACAGTATAATTCAGGGGAGAGAAGTTGGATATGGTCCAAGGGAGATCACTCCAGGAAATTCTGAGTCAACGTAATCTTTTTGTTAGTTTTTTCATCACTAAATATGCAGATTGAATGAATTCAGCTTAAGAATTTGTTTTCATTGTTAATATTATTTTTTCAAGAATTTTTACCATTTGTAGAGCTGCATTAAGTCTACATAATCTATGCTTATCACATAATACTCCAAGAGAAAGAGAAGACGATTCTAAATCTGAGGAATTTTCAACAGAATACTTCCAATACAAAGAGGATCATATGATCAGAAGAATATAATCAAAAAAAAATAAAAAAACGAAATTTTCTAATTATATGTAAGCAGATTTATGAAAGACTGTTTCAAGGAATTGCTTTAAATCGTTGGGGATTAAAAAACCGTTTTAATATTGATTTAGGATTATATAAGACAAATTCGGTTTTGTTTATGGCATATCAACGTTTTTTGGGGGTTTTTTTTTTGTATATTATTTACATGCAGAATAAAAAAAAAATTACCTAATGCGAGTGATTTATAGAATTTTTATCAAGTTTTTCTCTCTTTTTTTTCCCCCCCCCCCATGTCATATCAACCCCATTGTTGTTCGATACTGCACTTCACCTTTTCTGTCCTCGGTGAAATGAGACGATTTTTGTTGTTATTCCTGTCTAGAGCGCTTCTTTAGTTGGCTGTTCCCCACATTGAGGACTGACCTTGTGTCTGACACTGCCCTCCTGGGGAGGCAAGTAAATAGGTAGATTGACACAATGCGTGCGTTATGACCAGGAAGGCTCCCCGGAACATTAATATTCCGCAACGGGAAGTAATATAAACTGATGTACTTTTCATTAGGTTTTTTTAAATTCATACTAACAGGGAGACTTGACGTTGCCCGGGATTGAATGCTAATCACAAATCATTCTTGTCATCGAAACCAATGAAATCTTCCATATTTTTAAATCAAATTCATTGATTGCCTGCTCTAGTTAGGTACCCATCGCAGTGCACCAGAAGAAAGCTTCACATGTCTCCCTGCAGTGGCTTTGTCCACAATACATTGTAGATGACATTGCACTGTAGAGAACCTACCTATTACATTATTTTTATATTATAGACTAGCGAGGGGTACCCGGCGTTGCCCGGGTGTTTAGAGGTGTGTGTGGAAACTCCGGGGTTGGGGGGGGGGGTTTAAAAAATAAATGTTTTGGTAGGTAAGTATGAAGATCGAACCCGAACCCTTGAGGCAAAGTTGTAAATTAAAGTGTGAAAAAAAAAAAAAGTGCGACGTTAACCATTGCCCCACCGCGATATGCTAACGGAAACACGTTTGAATTTATTTAATTACTTGGATTTGGCAGGTGTCCGTTTTAATGAGTTAATGAGGTCAAGTTTGACTGCGGGATAGTATTCATTTACTGCAGAACGTTTTTTTTTTATTTTTATTTTTCCAAGATGTTATAGGAAAAAGACTAACCCACATGCGGCGAGCGACAAATGTTGAATATTTATCTTCCAGAAATCGAGCAAATTAAATAGACAGGCAAGCTTCGTTGTTAACTGTGAGATATTACGATTTATATGTGATATAAAAAGTTTTAAAAAGTTGTGAACCAACCGACCGCTCCTCTGAAAAAAGCCTTTTGTAGACATACAGAAAAAGCGAACACACATACATACATACATTTTCGCTTTTATATTTATAGATGGCTTGAATTACAGTTTAAAACGAAAAAGTCAAGTATCATGGTTCAGTTATGCTTTGAACAGAAACATTTATTTAAAGAACGTACTGTTAATTTTATATGCCTGGCCTTTCTGCTTGTGTGATAATAAAACTTCTCAAATGCACTTGTGATGGTATAAGGTGTTAAAATTGCCTGTTCATGCTTTCATCAGATTTTTTTCTATCATCGATACTTATCAAAGACATTCCGATACAAAACCTATCCAAGAACACTGCAAGAAGCATAAAGTACATTTGTGTGTGCATTTTAGCATTACTGGTAGTTTAAAAATCAATAACTATTTATTTTATTATTATGACCAGCAATGGAAGGTTTTGTTTTAAATAGAATCAAATGAAAAAAAGATAGTTTTAAGAATCGTTTTGGCATCGGAAAACATGCACAAATTTTTCTGATACCAATTCTAATACTCCAAAAAGTTATGATTTTTCCGATTCCAGTAAATCATCTCAACACTAGTGAAAAGGGAGTCAGGTGCAAGTCAATTTTTTTTTTTTTTTTTTTGAACTTGTAAGCATTAGGTAATTCCAGTGTAACAAATGTGTGGCACTATATCGTTAGTGCTACGGTTAGTGGTTGTTTATGCACCCTGCCCCTGCAGAGCCAGGTGGTAATCTGGCTGTACGCGGAGGGATACATAGAAATTTTTATTTTTTTTTTTTTACACAGGAATCACCACATTATCAAGGCCAAGAGGCCACTCAAGGATAAGGGCTAAAGAGTGTACAGTAGAAATTGGACAATATAGTAATCATTAGTAATGAAAATTCGGTAAATTTGATAACTTATATGGAACGGCTCATCAAGAACTTATTTACATTAGACTTGAACACAGCCATATTGTAGTCAGCCGGAAAGCATGAAAACGGAAGACAATTCCACAGGCATGCAGTTCTAAGAAAGAAGCTTTGTTCGTGGAATCTACGTTTAGGTTTTTTTTTTTTTTGAACTTGTAAGCATTAGGTAATTCCAGTGTAACAAATGCGTGGCACTACATCGTTAGTGCCATGGTTAGTGGTTGTTTATGCAGCCTAGATTTCCCTTCCCTGTTTTTTCGGTTTCTTTTCGTCTGGACGCCATGAGGTGAGCACGTATTTTTCAGTCCCTCTGTAGATGAGAGGAACGGGAGCCCCCCCCCTCCTCTCATTATTAGTTAGGTTAGTTAGTTTAAGAAGTTACTGTATGAAAAAGTTTATTGTATGAAACAATTGGACAATAAAATAGTTAAGATCCTCTATATACATTTGTATTGTGCATTGTTTGTGCTGTATTGAATGTCTGCCTAAGGTCAAAGGAAATGGACTTAAAGACGAAGAAGATCCGATGCAGAATGACACCTCCAGAGGAGAATGCAGCCCTGAGTATGGGAGATGGCCACACCCAACATTTCAGGTATGTCTTTGGTTATACCTCTGAAAAGACATCTAATCGACAGATCTTCATACGCAGACGGTTTCCAGAACATTTAGTGTAACACGTGGTCGGTCACACACCAGGGACCAGGCAGATCATGTTATAATTGTAAGACAATTGAAATGGATGAGAAATCAGATTTGGAGAAAATATATTTGAACGGTTTTGCTATCTTATTGATATAACTGTGGCACAGGGTGGATCAGGTGCTCTCAAGCAGAATATACAATAAAAGTTTGATTTCTTGATCACCTCCTCTCCTGACTCAGAAATTAAAAAAAAATTTTTTTTTTTTTTTTACAAAGAAGTCACCATTTATCAAGGACTGGAGGCCACTCGAGGATAAGGGTTAATGAGTGTACAGTAGTCAATGGGACAATGTCATCGTAATCGTTAGTAGGTGAAATTTGCTAAATTGGATTACTTAAGGGAAATGGCTCATCAAGAATTTGAAACAAGATAATGCCTTACTCTTTGAAAATAGAAAATGAGCAGTACTTACGTGGCTACTCCAAGGGGCCACTGGTAAAAATTCCTATTATCCACGTCTGGACTGTCGTAGACAAGAAAAACAAATTTAATCGGTCCTCCATGGATCTGCATGTAGGATTTGATCCATTCATTATTGCATTGTTCATTGCCCAATAAAATCACAGCCACGTTTTTTAATTCCGTTAACGTCGGAACGAAATCCAGCCAAAGTTTGGCAAAGTCAATTTTTGAAGATTCTCTTCCATTTAAAACCAAGATTACATTTTCTGTATTTTTCGGGACTTTGCTTGGAATTACCCCAGGACCAGTCCGGAATCTGAAAGAGAAAATAATAAAGGTTTTGAATTAACAAAATAAAATTTCGGGATTTATAAAGATTGTTTTTTTAAAAAAAAGCCTTGAAAGTAAATTCAATCTTAAAAAAAAACAAAAAAAAAACTGTTTTATGTCTTGTAGAAGAGAAGGCACAATCACGTTGACACACCGGTTCTCGCCAGATCACCGAAGTTAAGCAACGTTGAGCCTGGCCAGTACCAGATGGATGACTATTTGGGAAGACGAGGCATTGTATGTATCACGAGGCAAGTACCAGGTTGAGAAACTGGCACAGTCTATCCTTCTGGCGAAATCTATATGGGACTCTCTTAAGCCGTGGTAGGCACCCCATCTAGTGATGATGTCACAATAAAAAATACCCTTGATAGCTCTGGCGAAGCATCAAGTATTCAGCTACCGACAAGATTTGAATTGCACTACAAACTCGTGTAGTAAATTCAATCTCGGCTACGGGTTACGCTGGATGGATGGAGAAGAAGGGGGGGGTCACATTCCAATAATAGACTAGAAGCATACCGAACTTATACTCTTTACCATATATGATACTGTATTATTTCTATTTTAGCTCGCAAGCAACACTATGTACAACATAATAAAACTGAAAGTTTTTCTCACAGACAATGCTGCCTTTTAAAACACTTGCTCTATCCAGGATATTGAGCAATAATTTTGCTGAACATGGCTGTTTCTCTTCCCATCAGTGTTTTATCAAATTCCGACCTTCACCATCAACCAAGACAGTATGGGAAACAACTGTGTACGTTGGAACTCAGTGGGAGCTGATTCAACTTGCTGAGTATGTATGGAAGGAGAAAAAAAAAGGTACCGTTTAAGGTTAGGCTATGGTTAGAAACACACACACAAAAAGTATCGGGCGTATCTGCATCGCATTTTAGAAAAGAAGAAGGAAAGGATGGCTAGCTCATTTATATACCCGAAGGGCATCTTGGGAAGGCAAGGCATGATGGGAGAAGATTTTTTTTTTTTTTTTTTTTTTTTTGATAGGAGGATATAAAAGCCGGGAAAAATTCCCTGCAAGGGACACAAAAAGAAAAGAGTCGTGAACATCTTCTCTTGAAAAGTATTTCGTGTTCCTGACGTTCAGATTGTGCGGTGTGACATTATTGGCAAGAGGCCAGGTGTGATCGATTGGAAAAGAGGGCTGAAACGTGCTGTCGAGCGAGTGACTCACTCCTTCCCGAACCCCAGAACCGAATCCTGATCGTAACCTCACAGTATGTGCTGAGAATCTATGAAAGATAACCACACAGCAAGAAAATACCTATCTTTGCTCGTGGAGTGTCTATTTGCTATGTTTTGCAGTAACCTCCTTTAGGGCAGGTTGATACATGTATCATCATGTCTTGGCCTGCATCGATTTGCCTCTGTTATATGCCTACCAACATCTATTTTTTGGGATATAACTACCAACATTTTTTAATTTTTTTTATGGATATACCGACAAATATATTTTATAATAGATCTACCAACATTTTTTTTTATGGATATACCGACATTTTTTTTATAATAGATCTACCAACATTTTTTTTTTATGGATATACCGACATTTTTTTATGATAGATCTACCAACATTTTTTAATTTTTATGGATATACCGACAAATATTTTTTTATAATAGATCTACCAACATTTTTTAATTTTTATGGATATACCGACAAATATTTTTTATAATAGATCTACCAACAAATATTTTTTTATAATAGATCTACCAACATTTTTTAATTTTTATAGATATACCGACAAATATTTTTTATAATAGATCTACCAACATTTTTTAATTTTTATGGATATACCAACAAATATTTTTTATAATAGATCTACCAATATTTTTTAATTTTTATGAATATACCGACAAATATTTTTTATAATAGATCTACCAACATTTTTTAATTTTTATGGATATACCAACAAATATTTTTTATAATAGATCTACCAACATTTTTTAATTTTTATGAGTATACCAACAAATATTTTTTTATAATAGATCTACCAACATTTTTTAATTTTTATGGATATACCAACAAATATTTTTTTATAATAGATCTACCAACATTTTTTAATTTTTATGGATATACCAACAAATATTTTTTTATAATAGATCTACCAACATTTTTTAATTTTTATAGATATACCGACAAATATTTTTTTATAATAGATCTACCAACATTTTTTAATTTTTATGGATATACCAACAAATATTTTTTTATAATAGATCTACCAATATTTTTTAATTTTTATGGATATACCGACAAATATTTTTTTATAATAGATCTACCAACATTTTTTTAATTTTTATGGATATACCAACAAATATTTTTTTATAATAGATCTACCAACATTTTTTAATTTTTATAGATATACCAACAAATATTTTTTTATAATAGATCTACCAACATTTTTTAATTTTTATAAATATACCAACAAATATTTTTTTATAATAGATCTACCAACATTTTTTAATTTTTATAGATATACCAACAAATATTTTTTATAATATATCTACCAATATTTTTTAATTTTTATGGATATACCGACAAATATTTTTTATAATAGATCTACCAACATTTTTTAATTTTTATGGGTATACCAACAAATATTTTTTTATAATAGATCTACCAACATTTTTTAATTTTTATGGATATACCAACAAATATTTTTTTATAATAGATCTACCAACATTTTTTAATTTTTATAGATATACCGACAAATATTTTTTTATAATAGATCTACCAACATTTTTTAATTTTTATGGATATACCAACAAATATTTTTTTATAATAGATCTACCAACATTTTTTAATTTTTATAGATATACCACCAAATATTTTTTTATAATAGATCTACCAACATTTTTTAATTTTTATAGATATACCAACAAATATTTTTTTATAATAGATCTACCAACATTTTTTTAATTTTTATAGATATACCAACAAATATTTTTTTATAATAGATCTACCAACATTTTTTAATTTTTATAGATATACCAACAAATATTTTTTTATAATAGATCTACCAACATTTTTTAATTTTTATAGATATACCACCAAATATTTTTTTATAATAGATCTACCAACATTTTTTAATTTTTATAGATATACCAACAAATATTTTTTTATAATAGATCTACCAACATTTTTTAATTTTTATAGATATACCAACAAATATTTTTTTATAATAGATCTACCAACATTTTTTAATTTTTATAGATATACCAACAAATATTTTTTTATAATAGATCTACCAACATTTTTTAATTTTTATAGATATACCAACAAATATTTTTTTATAATAGATCTACCAACATTTTTTAATTTTTATGGATATACCAACAAATATTTTTTTATAATAGATCTACCAACATTTTTTAATTTTTATGGATATACCGACAAATATTTTTTTATAATAGATCTACCAACATTTTTTAATTTTTATGGATATACCAACAAATATTTTTTTATAATAGATCTACCAACATTTTTTAATTTTTATGGATATACCGACAAATATTTTTTTATAATAGATCTACCAACATTTTTTAATTTTTATGGATATACCAACAAATATTTTTTTATAATAGATCTACCAACATTTTTTAATTTTTATAGATATACCAACAAATATTTTTTTATAATAGATCTACCAACATTTTTTAATTTTTATGGATATACCAACAAATATTTTTTTATAATAGATCTACCAACATTTTTTAATTTTTATAGATATACCGACAAATATTTTTTTATAATAGATCTACCAACATTTTTTAATTTTAATATACCTACTAACTTCTTTTGATGTATTCACAACTTTCCTGTATCGATTTAAAAATCTAGTGAGTGATGCTCTTTTTATATCTCTAGTCTTTTTTTTAACAAAGGACTTACCATTTATCAGGGCTCAGATGCCTCTCGAGGATAAGGGTTAATGAGTGTACAGTGGTCAAAGGGAACTTGTCGTTGTAATCGTTAGTAGTGAAAATTTGGTGAATTGGATGACTTAAGGGGATGATTCATCAAGAATTTGTTTGTGTTGGACTTGAAGACAACCATATTGAAGTAAGCTGGAAAGCAGGAAAACAGAAGACAATTCCATAGGCGTGCAGTTCTAAGAAGGAAGCTTTCTTCATGGAATCTACGTTGAGGTAGATTAGGGGAAATTATTCTACCTAAATTTTTATATTTATTACAAAAATAAAAATCATCTTTTATGTCTGTTTTCTCAAATCTTCCATTTATTCAAGAACCTCTAATCTAATAGGCCCCACACTCTCTACCAAGCTCCAATCCCTGTCTCATCACTGCAATGTTGAATCTCTGTACCTGTTTTACAAGTACTTCGATGAGATGTGCTCACACAAACTTGCTGCACTTGTCCCCACCCCCTTAACATAAAGACCCCCTATCAACCCAACAAGTAGCAAAATCACACCTCTTCCCTGTGGAAATCTCCAGATGTCAGAAAACTTTCTATTCTACCAGCTTATTTCCTCTTATTCTCTTTGGAATTCCCTCCCTGCTCACCCATCTGTACCAACAGGCAGAAATTTAAATGTAAAGTGAACAAACATATCGCTGTACAACTTCCTTACTTCGGACTCCACTGTAAACCTGACCCCTAATTCACAGTCGCCATTATGTATATGTTGCATCGAAAAAAAATTTCAGAAATTAATCCGAGCCAAAAAGTACTTGAAAATAATTAATCTGCTGGCACCGGAAGAAGGTTAAGGGTTACATTGGCCAAAATACCGAAAACAATAGCCCCTTTTTTTTTCTTTTTTTTCTTTTTGCACAGAAACAACGCAAATCAGTCCTTGATGATATAACCATAAAACATTTGCCAATTTAGGTGTTGCCATTTTTTTTTTTTTTTTTTTTCGAAAAGAGTAAAGATAACTCGTAAACAAATAACATCAATGTTAGGCCTGTACAAAGTGGAACGATAAAATTTTCGCCCTAGAAAAGACATGATTCCATTTCCGTTTGATAAAAACCGGTTTTCTTTCTTTTTTTTTTTTTTTTTGTTGCAGGCCATTTACTAGTTGGTCAGTTGTGTACACATCCCAAGAGCGATAGGAGCCTTCTATCATGTCTGAAAGTGACATAATCTTCAAGAGTGAGATCGGAGATGCGCCACTGTACAACTCATGCTCTTTACTGATCCAAGTTATGATAACAGGACCATTGCCAGCACCCTCAAAATGCATCACTGGATTGCCACAAATAACAGAGACCTGCCCAGGGTGATGTAAACAAAGTTTCCCTCCACGGTTATGGTCTTTGGTGTGCTTTCAAGTGAGGGCCACATTATGCCACCTCATATCTTCGAAGTCGGCTTGAAAGTCGACACCGAAATGTATCTGGATGTGCTGATCATCTAGTGCAATCAGGTGGCCGCTGGCAGACCTTGGGTGTGGCAGCAAGACTTGGTGCCAGTCCACAAGTCCAAAGATACCCAGGCTTCGCTTCAGAAGAAGTGGTCTGACTTTGTACCCTTTTCTCACTGCCCCCCTCCCTCCTCTCTTGACCTGAATCCGCCAGACTATTCGTTTTGTCATACGTCAAAAACATCACCAACATAACCTTCCACAACACCAAAACCAGCCTAATCACTGCCCTCCATTAAGTATTCACCAAGCTCTTACTTGTGGAAAAGGCATGCTTCCAGTTCTAGACGTGTATCGAGGAGGAAGGCAGCTACATTTAATAAATATCAACTCTACTACATAATCAAGTTACCCGAATTGATTTTTTCAATAAAAGTTTAAAAATAAAGTTGTAGTGTTTTTTTTTTTTTTTTAAGGTGACAAATTCATCATTCCATTCTGTAATTTTAGTTACCTAGTCACCCTGTTCAAGCCTCGGTGTACCATTTTATTTTAAGTTTTCTTATTAATGAGTTCAATTTATGATAAAAAAAAGAGGTACCATTTAAAATCGCCACAAATCATTTCTTTGTTTGCATATTTTAAAACTAAACATTAATCAGAAGTGACTTTTCCAGGGCATTCATTGTCAAGCCGAAATATTAACTTACGTAATATCGTAAACAAACACAGACGGAATTTAATGAACATTATCATTTTATTTTTTTTATTTTTTGCGAAGTAGTTCACCCGGCAAATTATTCCTCGAAATATATAATAATCAATAGAGGATTGATTCTATAAATCTGTATAAATTAAAATATTATGTTTAAGCGTATTGTTGGACCGGGCAACGCTGGGTGTCCATCTAGTCACACAATAAAACTCATGTCTGTGCCCACTGGCTATTCTAGCAGACATCTTGAAAAAGAGGTGAATAAACTCTGGAGAAATAAACTATTAACCAATTCTTTCATTCGTTTCTTTTGGTTAAGCGTTAAAATTTACAAACATGAAATTATTGGAGATATAAAAAATAAAATGGTAACGGGATTGACGTCTCTATTCTTTAAAAGGTTTTTTTGTTTGTTTTTTCATTTTTTTTTTTTTTTTTTTTTTTTTTTGAATCTGAGTTTTGTTTTTGTTTCACTTTCTATCGTGAAACATTTGAGGAAATAAAGTCGCTTTCTTCTCAAATACTTGATGCTGTGACATTGATGTATCTCTGTAATTGAAAGTTTCTTGCAGCAAATATGTTTTGACGAGTTAATGACATGTGACACGACTGACACAGATTGGAAGTTTTACTCAAGACAGGGTGTGCGTTTGTGGTTGTGGGTTTTTGTGTTTTTATGATATATTCAAACACGGTGGTGTTTGAATATATGGTTAAATGGCAGTGTTAGTCATTTAGAACTGCTTTAAAGCTTCACAGCTAACTCATTTTTCAACCAAATTTCAAACAATTATTACAGTTTATAGATCACTTTCTCAGCTATATAGTGAAAAAAACTTTTCAATTTTCGTTCAGTAAAACAAAAGTTATGATGAATTTTCTGGTGTTCAAAATCGTAAAATTATGTAAGGAGGTAAGCTACGTTTTTATGACTGGTTTCCATAGCAACCATGTCGCTTCAGCGACTGTTGTTGCTACCAATTCACAGCTCTTGCGAAAAGAGAAGTAACAAGTTCAACAAAGAGAATGAAAACATCACAGGGGGATAATTGGGAATTTCATTGAAAGCGGACGAGTGCCGTACATTGTTATTACATATGTGTATGTTATGTTTATGGGAGCAAAAAAAATAAGACTGAAATTAAACAAACAAGTGAATTTACTGGAAGCCTGGAAAAATCATGGATTACAATAGAAAAATGCGAGCGTGAAAAGTAATATGGTTAAGCTTATCCATGGAAAAGTAAAGGACTAGTTGTTAAAACTGGAAAAGAAATTGACAGAGTAGTTTGGTATGGAAATGTACACACACACAGACAATGTCACTTTTATTTTTTACAACCATCATAAACTGTATATATGAACATATAAATGTTTAATGTATATAAAGACTCCCACTATTAGTATATATAGCCCTAAACATTCGACCCGCTCGTCATTGACCATCCCTCTTGAGAAAGCCAGGCGAAACGTCGAGCCTCTAGGTCTCTCCACCTCCACTTTAAATTTCACACACACACACACACACATGTATACATATTACTTTTCATGCTCGCATTTTTCTATTGTAATCCATGATTTTTCCAGGCTTCCAGTAAATTCACTTATGTATGTGCATATATATATATATATATATATATATATATATATATATATATATATATATATATGTGTGTGTGTGTGTGTGTGTGTGTGTGTGTGTGTGTTTTCTTCTTCTTTGGGAGAACAGCTCCTGCAAGGTGATTTGGTCATAAAATAACCAATCACATTTCTTGTCATATTAATTTTGATTGAATCTTTGAAGGGCTACTTGTAGATCCTTTTAGATTTACACAGCAGGTCGGATAGAGAGCTTCCCGGTACTTACAAAGAAAGATATTCTACCTCTTGCCCCTACCTACTGCACAGCCGAGCAGGGATATGTTCACTTGAAGTTATACAGTTCTAAGAAAATACTTTTCTAGCTTTTGGCAATCTACACCCAACGGTGTAGGTCAGTTAAATACATACTTTGAATACTGTAGGAGTTTACCTTGAATCTGATGAATCTGATGAAAAGACAAGCTCTCTTACGCGTACACAGTCAACACAATTATACACACTCAAAATATACAATTCTGATTTAGTATCAGTATATAGAATAGTAGATAAGCCTGTTAATAAACTTAATTACACCAAATAATTAAGGTAGTATGAATCGACCGAAATATCTTTGTTTCAATTTACTGTGTGTGTGTGTTTTTAATTTTACTATTCTGTGGCTATGTTTCTATCCACTTCATGTTTGTCCATTCCACTTTTTCTCGCAAAATATTGGACGATCTGGCAGATATTTTGTATGGATATTTTTAATAAGGTTCAGTTTAACAACTGAGCACGACTCGGGATTGAAAATGAGTTTGTGCTAAAGTTCGTTGCAGATTAAAAACCCGTCATGTGCAGCGAACTTTAGCACAAACTCATTTTCAATCCTGAGTTGTGCTCACTCGTTATTCCGTTTATAGATCTTGGAGACTGTCCACATTCGGTTGAGAAAGCCTTCTCTCTGTAAACAGAGGGAATGCCTCTTGGGTTTGAGCGTGATTAGTCTCTAGCATCTTCAAGTAATATTGATTTATTTTCATCGCTTTTCCCCATTTTTTTCTTATTTCCCCCACACAAAGTTACGCAACGTGATCTTATTTTTAAATTGTACATATTTTCGATTTCTGCTTTGTTTTTTCAAAAGAAAAACCCCTTGAGAAAGTGAAGACGAAACCGGTCAGCTGACTTCCTCACTTTTTTTTTCTTCTCCTCTTCGCCCCTTTTACTTTATTTTGAAACGTTTATCTATATATATAAAAGGCAAAATGTGTGATCATTTTATGTATGTTTCGCAAAGGCTTTTTTCGCCGACGCTCCCGCCGGGGGGGTGTGTGTATTATCACTTAGAACTGTTTATATACCCCCTAGATAATAATATCTAGGATTTGGGAACGCGGGTCGCCTCTAGATTTATTTACGTCGATTTTTACAAAATTATTGCTATTTCAGCCCGTCTTGTGTTCGTTCAGCTTTTTCGTATAAAAACCGAAACTAATTCAAAGCTAAGGCTCTGCTCCCAGCATTCACACCGGGAAACGTCCAGAAGCAATCTCTGTGATCAATGCGGGGCCAAACTCCTTATATCAGACAATTTCTATTCAATTTGGACAATGGGGAGCTGGTTTTCCCCTCCCCAACATCTTGGGGAACTGGGTAAACAAACCCAAATGCTTCCCCCGCAGCAAAAGTGAACTGCGCGACTTCTATTTGACCTCATTAAAGGGGTCAAATAGAAGCAGCAGAGTAAACTTTTATTGCGGCCACGTGTCAATTCTGTTTTTAATACTTAAATAAATTAATTCAAACGTGTTTCCATCAGTATTTCGTGGTGGCCCAATAGTTAACGTCGCACGTTTTTTTTTTTTTTTCACACTTTAATTCCCAACTTTGCCTCAAAGATTCGGGTTCGATCTTACTTACCTACCAAAACTTTTTTATTTTACCCCCCCCCCTCCGGAGTTTTGATTTACCCAAAACAACACACAACTCCAAACACCCGGGCAACGCCGGGTAAACCCCCCCCCCAGTAATCTATAAATATGTGTGTGTGCGCGTGCGCGTTTTCGTGTATGTCCAAGAAAGGAATTTTTCCGCTTGCTTTTCGCTCGGGTTGCTTCTTCTTAAAACTTTTTATATCACGTCTTAATGATAATATGTACGAGTTACGAACTGGCGTCGCGTGTGTATTTAATTTGCCCGACTTACAAAACTTAAACATTCAACCGTTTTCGATCGCCGCGCGTCGATTCGCCTTTTTCGTATAAAGAAGCGAACAGACTCGCGGTAAATAAAACAAGTCGTCAAAAACGCGCACCTGCCGTTAAACATTTTTTTTTTTTTTTTTTTTTCACACTATTATTTCCAACTGCGCGTCAAGGTTTCGGTTTTTTTTTTTTTTTCTAACAAACACCCGGTCAACGATTTTTGCTTTCATTTACCCAAAAACGCACACACCTTCAAACACCCGGGCAACGCCGGGTACCCCTCGCTAGTGAATTATAAAAGTCTTCCGCTCATGATTGCGATATCGATATGAAATGGGCTTTTCCGTTACCACAACCAAAGTAAATGTTTCTCGCATTATGCTTCACTTGTTTTTTTTTTTGTTTGTTTATTTTATTTATTTGTTTGTTTTTAATTTATACTTATCTATTTGCTTTTTCTTGTTTATTTATTTGTTTCTAATTTATTCTTAATTATTTTATTTATTTGTTTTTATTTATTTCTATTTGTTTTTATTAATTTATTTATTTGTTTTTTGTTTTTTGTTTTTTTAGAATTTGGTTCTTAAATAAACTTTCATGTGAATTTTATTTATTTAAAAAGGTTTCGGTTTCAGTTTTCAAAGCATTTGTGAGGCACTGATCAAGTTTATGAAAACATTTAACCAAGTTCGAAGCAATAGTCGCCATCCGAAAACTGAGATGAAAGGCATTAGCAGAGGGCGCCACTTAGTAATTCTTTGAACATCAAGCTGTCGAACAAACAGAACACACAAAGAAATCTGCAAGTGAAAACTCTTTGACATTGATAGATGATAAAAACAGTCTTTGCAGTCATTGGCAAACATAACTTTCACTAAATGATTGTTTGCTGCACGGGTGGCCACACGCACGCACAGAAATTTTTCTTTCATTTTTTTTAATTTTTTTTTATTCCGATGCAACACACAAACTTGTGCTTCCTTTTAGCTTCCATAAGTATGGCAATATAAACACCACATTTGGCAATTATACAAAAACTCATCGTTATCTAGTCTAATAAATCTATAAAAGTGAGAATGTGTGTGTGTGAGGAAACTTCTCAACCTATATACTCAACGATTTTTTTATCTACAAACTCGAAATTTGGTATATAAGATATTCAGACATGTAGAGAACTTTTTAACCCGTTTTCATCCGGAAAAAGGGCTGCTATAGTGATCAAAATTCAAAAATAAAAAATTGTACGTGGGAGTTATCGGATTTTTATATTTGCTGTTTCACAAATGCGCATGTTCACATTACAAATTACTTATGTTAAGTATAAGTAGGTTTGAAAACACCTTTTAAAGATTGTGTTGCGCTGGTCTAATGGTTATCGTTCTTCACTCACTATCTTTAGGTTTTGGTTTCGATCTCAGTTCGAGTATTTTTTCTTTCTTTACTTATAAGAAGCGAACTGTTTAGAAAAAAAAGACAACCATAATACTCGCATGCACATGTCTCAGTTTCTGTATGAACTAAAATATATTTATGCATATTCTACGATCGGGTAACGTCGGGCGGCCTGCTAGTATAAGTTTTTCAATAAATATTAATACGTTTTTCATACCTACAGACCCAGTCAACGTTGGCGTCGCAGTCTAGCGCTCCTCCCCCTCGGACATCAAGAATCAATCCTTAAATCAAAGCGAATCAAGAAGCCATGTAAATAAACTTGTCATAACACCAACCACCGATGAAAGGATTTTAACAAACCGGAAGCTTGTGAATGATGAACGCAGCTATTTCGCGGCTTCATTCTCAATTCACAAATAAAGCTCAATTTTAATTTTCCTTAAAGCGGCTTATAAGTATATTAATCTCTCTCTCTCTCTCTCTCTCTCTCTCTCTCTCTCTCTCTCTCTCTCTCTCTCTCTCTCTCTCCATAACTGCCGACTGTCAACACGACGGTTCTAGGTTCAATCCTTGGCTTGGGAGAGATGCTAGTCTAGCAGCACTGATGAGTTGTGATATAACGAAACAGGGCTGTATGTCGATGACTACAAATATATTTTAAGCCCCCCCTCCTCCTCCTCTTTGGGTAGGGCACTGTTGTAAATAATCTCACCCGCTACTTAATTGGCTGAAAATGCGAATCTCGTTGTTTGTTTGTTTACAAACAGGCTGTTTGAGCACTGTAAAAGTGGTGGCGGACGTCTATTTAAATAGACATTCCGACGAGTTATTTGCGAGCGTCGCTTCTATGGTAGAATGGGAGAACTGCCGACTATCAACACGACGGTTCTAGGTTCAATCCTTGGCTTGGAAGAGATGCTAGTCTAGCGGCACTGATGAGTTGTGATACAACGAAACAGGACTGTATGTCGATGACTATATATATATATATATATATATATAATCTTTCTCTCTTTTATATATAGACAGAGAGAGAAAAAACATTCTAGATTACCTAATATACTCGCCCGAATTTGGCGTTCTTAATTCCCTTAATTTCCGTAGAAATTGTTTGGTGGCTCTGAGGTAAAGGCTTGGCAAATGGCGCAAAAGCTGACTTCGTAGCCGGGCTCAAATCTCGTGACCGGCAGGAATTGCTACCCTACGTAGATTATTGTGTAAGCATGAACCACTAGTGTCTGTAGGTAAAAATGAATCATTAT
>NC_136505.1:105146909-105201909 GCF_053919585.1 Euprymna scolopes
ACCGAGCAAATTAGGCACAAGGCCGATTTTTAATGTGAGGAGTGAAGGGAGGAGGAAGGGGGAAAGGGGACCAGCTCCCGAGAGGTGGGAAATGGGAGCTGGTTAAAGGTCAGGCATGTGGGGTTGCCCCCACATCTGGTCTTTGCTAATCATAGCTAGTCATAGCTAGTCATAGCCTGCAGCATCTGCCGGAACAGATTGCATTTATTTGCTCCCCCACCGAGCAAATTAGGCACAAGGCCAATTTTTAATGTGAGGAGTGAAGGGAGGGGGAAGGGAAAAAGGGGACCAGCTCCCGAGAGGAGGGAAATGGGAGCTGGTTAAAGATCAAGCATGTGGGGTTTCCCCCACATCTGGTCTTTGCTAGTCATAGCTAGTCATAGCTTGCAGCATCTGCCGGAACAGATGGTATTTATTTGCTCCCCCACCGAGCAAATTAGGCACAAGGCCGATTTTTAATGTGAGGAGTGAAGGGAGGGGGAAGGGAAAAAGGGGACCAGCTCCTGAGAGGTGGGAAATGGGAGCTGGTTAAAGGTCAGGTATGTGGGGTTGCCCCCACATCTGGTCTTTGCTAGTCATAGCTTGCAGTATCTGCCGGAACAGATGGTATTTATTTGCTCCCCCACTGAGCAAATTAGGCACAAGGCCGATTTTTAATGTGAGGAGTGAAGGGAGGAGGAAGGGAAAAAGGGGACCAGCTCCCGAGAGGTGGGAAATGGGAGCTGGTTAATGGTCAGGCATGTGGGGTTGCCCCCACATCTGGTCTTTGCTAGTCATAGCTAGTCATAGCTTGCAGTATCTGCCGGAACAGATGGTATTTATTTGCTCCCCCACCGAGCAAATTAGGCACAAGGCCAATTTTTAATGTGAGGAGTGAAGGGAGGGGGAAGGGAAAAAGGGGACCAGCTCCCGAGAGGTGGGAAATGGGAGCTGGTTAAAGGTCAGGCATGTGGGGTTTCCCCCACATCTGGTCTTTGCTAGTCATAGCTAGTCATAGCTTGCAGTATCTGCCGGAACAGATGGTATTTATTTGCTCCCCCACTGAGCAAATTAGGCACAAGGCCGATTTTTAATGTGAGGAGTGAAGGGGAAATGGGGACCAGCTCCCCGGGGAGTAGGGGAGCTGGATAGTGACAATTGGTATGAAGGGTTGCCCCTACATTGACCAAGGTCTTATATGTGAGGTTGCCCACACATATGGTCTTTGCTTGCAGTATCTGCCGGAACAGATACTACACTTTGATCTTGTCCCGAAGGCCAGTACGGATGGTTGCAGCAGCATGTTACGTTTAAGTTTAAAAACAGAATAGATTAAGTAGAAGAGCTGAACATTTTACTATATGGTGGAAACCAAGGATGAGACGTGATATTAATACATAACATTCTGCAGGACAGGGGGGGGGGGTTAAGACAAATTTATAATGTAAACAAAGAAGTACATGAAAGCTAAATTCAAATTTGTTGCTGTTATATTTTCAATTATATATATATATATATATATATATATATATATATATGCTGTTATATTTTCAATTATATATATATATATATGCTGTTATATTTTCAATTATATATATATATATATATATATATATATATATATGCTGTTATATTTTCAATTATATATATATATATATATGCTGTTATATTTTCAATTATATATATATATATATGCTGTTATATTTTCAATTATGTATATATATATATATATATATATATATATATATATATATATATATGCTGTTATATTTTCAATTACTGATGCAGACAAGATCCATTACAGACCCGTGTCGTCGTCGTCGTCGTCGTCGTCGAACGTAGGTTATTGTTTGTCTGTGGATTCAAACCCACTCGGACGCTAATGTGTAACAAAGCCACTGACACGTATGAAAATGACTAAGCCATGACGTCGCAGAAAAAAAAAATGAAATAAAAGCCGAGAGGAACAAAAGTACCTGTCGACATGGCGGAAGGACGGAAACTTTTAACAAAATCTTTGGACAGCCATATAAGATAGAACGAAATACGCACATAACAGCTGGTTATAACTAGAGCTATGACAAGAGAATATTCTTTTCGTTGTTTTTACTCTCGAGTGTATATCCGACACAGTTAGTCAATCGAGAACCACATCACTTTATCTAAAAACATACACGATATTAACTAAAACATACTCGAGAGTCAGAATAATGAAAAGTATATTCTCTTGCCATAGTCCTAGTTATAACTGCAGACTAACTTATTGACCATATTGTCGCTGGATTGGAAAATACGTGTCAGGCGGCTTGGTGTGGAAACGGGCAATAATAAATGCTGTTTCTTTCAACTGAATAAAATCTCGTGTCGAATTTCTTTTTTCTTTTGTTTCTTTGCGAGACTTTCATGCACAACGTCAAGTCAGTGTTAATGTGTAACAACCACGTTACATATGGTTTAAGAAAAAAGAAAATAGTCACAGAAAATATCAACGAGACAGGTTACTTTTGTACGCTTACAAAAGAAAAAAATGATAAATGGACAGTTTACTTTGGAACATTTACTTATATTGGAGACAGCACTTTTAACACAGCTTTCCTGCTTGGAATCTCACAAGCAAAGCGATTGAAAATCTCCGTCCAGAAATCACATTATTTTGTGACTTTCATCTGAGGGTCACCTCTGACCTTTAAGTGGCACTCAAATTTTTTTTTTAATTCAAACGCAGCCCTCATTATGTAACATTATTGTTGTGTTGGCACCCACTCATTTACATATGTGGATAATATTACACATAAATAGCAAGACTCGGTTAGTCTGAGGGTGTATTAACCAGAAGCCACCGAAGGCCGAGCCGAGAGCAGATATGTTCTCCAGCAAAGACTCTCTTACTTGACAATCATTATGTAAATATACTGTGAATATACTTTTCCTAATACACTTCTTATTGATCTACCTTTGTTTGTTGAGTCTTCAATTGTATTGCCTTATACGTTATTTGGTTCAACCTGCAAACATAACAGTTGGCGATGAAGATGAACGTCAAAAATAACAATTATCAATGACAAGAAATGTATTGTGAACTACAATTTAGAAGGTCTTCTTCCCTAAATTCGCAAAAAAAAAAAAAAAAAAAAAAAAAAAAGGAATCATTTTGGCATGGGAAAATAGGCACAAAATTTTCCGATTCCGATACCCCAGAAAGTTACGATTTTTTCGATTCTCGAGTCCAATTAATCGTCCAAAGACTAATATATATATATATATATATATATATATATATATATATATATATATATATATATATATATATATATATAACTTGAGTGCCATCAGCTATAATCGAAACTGAAACAAAAATTTATGAAGAATTCTTGGTAAAATTATTACAAGAAATGGAAGTCCATAACAATTAAACGACAGTCACTCAGATGTAAGCTTGGCACACAAAATAAATAACACGCGCCATCCTATTAATATACTGTAAATAAATGTGCATGCACACACAACAAACTCTAGATTAGACGATCACAGACAAACACATATATATATATGTATACACCCATCATATAGATAACCGTTACACGTATACACAAACGTATATATATATATATGTATACACCCTTCATATAGATAACCGTTACACGTATACACAAACGTATATATATATATGTATACACCCATCATATAGATAACCGTTACACGTATACACAAACGTATATATATTCGCAAACAGTCTAACCATTAGAAGACACATGTATACATAATATATACTGCACCCCCCCCCCCCCCCCCGACAATATTACATTAACCAGGTGACTAAATCAACCGTTTCATCATTACGTAATCTGGGACTTCATATATTAAGAAAAAAACGAACCCTAACAAAATACCCGCGGGAAGAAGCCCTCAATCTGAAATTATATTTATGATAATTGAAAGCAATAAATGTAATTAAAACAATTATTCAATAAAATTTAAAGACTGCAAATGATGGTGGATTCAAAATGATCATTAAAAGAACCGGAAAACAAATTTCTGGCTAGAAATATCCATTAAAAATACTTGAAATTATTTCCTCTCCAACATTCATTATAATTATTATTAAAATAAACAGTAAAATAAAAGAAGAAAAACAAATAAATTGAAAATTTTAATTCTGAAAATTGATCCAGTATTATTTCACGTCAGTAATTTGCAACGCAGAAGCTGAATTTTAACAAGTAAACAAAAATTGAAACTGAAAGAAAAATTAAAAAAAAAACAAAAAAAACTCTAAAGATTGCAGCCATTTTAACAAGACATGTTGACCACAAGCAAAGCCAATCAGCAAAGTTGAAGCCGATGCTCATTAACTGGAAATTGAGCAAATGTTTGTCATATTACAAATTAATATTCCATTAAAAGAATACAAAATAAAAATGGTTGACTAATTGTACCTAGTAAGGGGTGCCCTTGATGATTTTTGTTTTTTAGGTGCTTATTTAAAAATGTTTCATATTAGTATTCATCTAAGCTGAACTTAGTAATTTTTAAAATAAATTGTAGCAAAGAGATTATTATATTCTAAACTAGCGGGGGTACCTGGCGTTGACCGAGTGTTTGTTTCCGGGACGGGGGGGGGGGAGTTTTAAAAAATGTTATGGAAGGTAAGTAGGAAGGATCAAACCCGGAGTCATGAGTAAAAGTAGGAAAATAAAGTGTGAAAAAAAAAAAAAAAACATCTGCAACGTTAACAGTTCGGCCACCAAGAAAAGTCCATTCCAGTTGTTTAGGAAAAAAAAAAACGACTACGGTAGGTCGGCGCGAACGTGAAAATATAATATGAATTGTCCAGCACGCTAACCACTACGCCACAGAGCACTGCAGCTTACTTTAGTGATTTTAAATAACTTCACATGAAAGAACTACGAAGCCAAACCGGTGTTCTCTTCTCAACTGTTCCTTGTGAACGATCCCCAAACGGTGTTAAGTGGTGGCAGGGGGAGGAGGAATTTATTAGAGAGAAAATATTTTACCACTTCCATTGATCTTAACCGATTTTGGCCGTGACTTCTCAGCAGAAAAAGTATAGAAATCTAAGATTATCGAGGAATTTGAGAAATAATAAGCCTATAACACACCTCAGATATTGTTCTGCCGTTTGTGCATATTATATTTGCATGAAATATCTTGATTTTTAATCCTATTAATGTCAAAATCAGACGCGAAAAAATGAGTTCATTTTATTTATATAGAAGATAACATGATACAGCGATAATAAACAAAAATTGGCAAGTCACAATCAAAGTTTCATTATTATATTCTAAACTAGCATTTACGCCCGGCGTTGCCCGGGTATTTGGAGGTGTATGTTGAGCCAAAAAAAAAAAAGAAAAAAAAAGAAAAAAAAAGCGGTCAATTTTTTTAAACTTTGACCACTATTATGACCCCTTAAAATGTATTGTTTTGAGCTCAAATCAAGTTAAGTTAGATCCATGTCCAAGGAACCTATATCTAAAATTTCAAGTGTTTAGACCCAAACTAGTCGGAGGAGTTTGGTAGAGTTCTCAAAGGTCAAATCGTTGAACTTTGAACCCTTAATCGCCAAATTTCTGTCCGTAAACCAATCGCATCGATTTTCCCAAATCTCAGTACCCTGTATATCAAATTTCGGATCTGTAGGCTTAAAATTGACAGAGTTATTGTGTAGGGAAATGTACACACACACACACCCACAGACACGTTCACTTTTATAGATA
This sequence comes from Euprymna scolopes, assembly GCF_053919585.1. Lineage (NCBI taxonomy): Eukaryota > Metazoa > Mollusca > Cephalopoda > Sepiida > Sepiolidae > Euprymna > Euprymna scolopes. Next base: position 105,152,627 of record NC_136505.1, read on the forward strand.
TATATATAGATAACATGATACAGCGATAAAAAACAAAAATTGGCAAGTCACAATCAAAGTTTCATTTATCAGCTTAAATGCTATTTGGGTTTAACTTTAAAAAATTTGGCATAACTTTATACGTTAAATTGAATATATCTATATATCTATACCATAGTATCTTTTAACGTACGTAGTACATGTGTCACGCTTCCCAGATTATAAATTATTTGAGCGGGAGATCCTATTTATTAAAATGGAGGATAGAAGGTAATAACATACTACAAACATTAAATTAATATATAGATACGCTAATTTAATGTTCGTAATATTTTATCACCTTCTACCCTTTTTTTTATAAATAGGATCTCCCGATCACTAAAGTCGCCATGCAAAAAAAAAAAAATATTAAATTAAAAAAATAAAGTGATGTCGCTTTTGGGACGTACGTGAAACTAAAATATACCATTTCGGTCTTTTGACTATATTCAAGGGTAGTATCTGTTCTGTCTAAAGATGGTATAATGATATTGTGGGGTATCCTTTTGCGCTGGGCGTCCATACAATGGATATATGTCACAGGCTCCTATAAGGATATTAGAGATAAACCGTTATTCTCAGATATACTCTGACACTGCACTAACCAGATTATTAAGATAATTAGTTTTAACAAAAGGACTACAATAATATTGCAGGGTCTCCATTCATGCTGAATGTCCACAGAATGCCTAGCAACAACATATTACACATGAAATATGCTGCTGTGGAATTTCCACAGGTCCCCTATTTTTAGCCGAGTTAATCAACGTTTATTTCTCTAAGGCCTTTCGCTAGCATTTAATCACACAAGATGTGCATAAAATATTTCACAGGTTCAGATTTAAATTAAATTTGAGAAGAAACTTCCATTTTAATTCTTCCACAATTTTCAATTATCTCACCAAGTCAACCAAAAACCAGCCACATATATATATATATATATATATACACACACACAAAATATTCAATTATCTTATAAGTCATCCAAAAACCAGCCATATAAATATATATACACACACACACACACACACACAAAATTTTCAATTATCTTATAAGTCATCCAAAAACCAGCCATATATATATATATATATATATATATATATATATATATATATATATATATATACAAACACACTTCACGCAAGTGTTTTATTTAAATAACTAGCCTGGAAGCCCGGCGTCGTTCAGGTGTTTGTAGGTTTGTGTTGAGCAAAAAAAAAAAAAAAAAGAAAAGTTGTAGTAGGCAGGCAGACTCGAAACCCGTGACGCGAAGGCGGAAAAGGGGGGTGGGTGTAAGGGTGGTAGTTGAGCTAAAAAAAAAAAAAAAAAAATTTAAAAAAAAGAAAAACTATTGTCCGATCTGCTTTTATAGAACCCTTCCTAACCATTTATATTATACGAGCCTGGGTTCCCGGCGTTACCCGGAGGTGTGTGCTAAGCAAAAAAAATAAATAAATAAAATGCTCTAGGCATATTGGCTCAAACCCATACTGCGAAGAAGGAAAAAGAAAAAAAAACGTGACGCAGTAGCTGCTACGCTAGATGTATCAGAATTTTCGACACCTCTAACACGAAACTGCAAATAAAATATAAAAATCTCATAATTTCTCTGTTAAAAGTGGGTTGTTTATTTTCTTTATGGATTATACTTCCAAAATAAACTATTAAAGTTGTTTTAAAAGTAATAGAAATATTTTTTTTTAAACTAATGAATTTTACGAACTCAATATTTTTCAATTTTTAAACTTTAAAAATCTATCAAAATTTTTCTATTGATTCTATTTTTACGATATTTTCAGGGTCAATGTGAAATTTTATGTTCTTTCCAATAAACCGAATATAATATTTTAGACAAACGTTTTTCTTTAAATTCACGCCCCCCCCCCATTTTCAAGTGTCTATTAAAAAGTAAATAATTAATTTACTCACCGAAAAGTAAATAATTAATTTACTCACAAATTGAAGAGAAAAGGTCAATAAATAATATATTCAAATTTAAAACAAAAAAAAAACAGTGTTTTTTTAGAATTTTACCTGTTAAGTTTGAAGTTTAAAACCTTTTTTTTTTTTAAACCACGTTATTTGTTTTTTTCTTTTTTTAAGGGAAGAGGGTAAACTAAATTACTGGTCATAAACGCCCATTAAAAATCCTGACAATCACTTCATCTTCAGGGTTGTATGGATTTATGTAAAATTGTGGGGGACCAATTCTTTAATCCCAAACCATAAAGAATATCTCAGACCAGTATCATGTTGTACATAACTGAATCCTTGTTTTGTTGACATATTGTAAGTTGCTGCTCAGTAGATAGCGACATCTCTGTTTCTTCTTGTTGTAGTTGTCTTGTTAATAACAGCAATTGCAAAAGATGTTTAATATAACAGCATATTTAACATCGGGTTATGACTAATTAAGTCAGAGGAATTCTTAGTTGAAAGTACAGAATAGTTAACAATTGATTATTTAAGCACAGAAATGGTGCAATACCTTATGACATATAATCAAACTTCATCCAGATAAATAGAAGGAAAGAAGGGAAAACTAAATTTCTGGTCAGAAATATCCATTTAAAATCCTGACGATCACTTCATCTCAAGGATTCATTATAATTATAAATAAAAAATAAAATTTTTAAAAATATGGCAAATAAAACGGAAAAATTTAATTTTGAAAATGAGTTCGATATTATATTGCATGTTCACTAATTTGATGCAAAGCCGTTTAACTTTAAACAAAACAACAAAGATGGCGACTGCAAAGAAATTAAAAAGCATCCGAAGATCGTGGCTATTTTAATGATGCGGGTTGACCAGATCCAATCAACAGAGTTGCATTGTTGCTCATTAATTAGATTTAAAGGGGGAAAAATTAAATATTACAAAGGATTCAGCTATTATAAATGTATCCAAGGAACTTTTGTTTGTCCGTCCAATTTTGATTAAATGATTTTGATTCTATAAAATTTGTTTTAAATATTCATTAGTGGACCAGTCACTTGAGTGAGATTCCTTGAATTTTGATTCCTTTCTAATTGGTTTGAAATAACTATGAATCGAGTTATTTGGAAATTGGAATATTCCCAATTTGTATGAAATTTGTGTCCGTAAATAAAATAAATTAAAATACTCCCAAAAAACAATTGTATGCTCGGAATGAAAAAAAATTTTTAAAACTGGATTTACGAGTTTGCTTAATCTAATAAGGCATATCTATATAATAAAGTAAAGTCAATTTTCCCTTATTTTATAGACCATTTTAGTTTTCAAATAAAAACCATTATATGCTGTTTCACCAGCCACTTAGACCAATTCTGTGTGTTTCTATAAAAAACTGCATTTGTTTTGTTTCCTTTCAAAATTTCTTACAAATAAAAAAACACGAAAGTAGTCTCCATAATACCACATTTATTACACTCGAATTACCTTCACTTTGAATTACTTGCTATGGGGTAAAAATATATACAATGTAAAAAATATATTGATGCCTCCGTTCAGTCTCGAAAAACAAAGGATACCCCCGGTAGGGCTAGCTGCATGTGTAATTGTGTGGCAAGGGTTGCACAACCCCTAACCCTAACACCTCTCCTGAATTTTTTTTTTTTTACACGGTGGTCACCACTTATCAAGGCCCGGAAGCCACTCAGGGATAGGGGTTATTTTAAGTACAGTACGTTAGTGTGGAGATTTATTGAAGTGTTTACTTGAGGTGGCGGTTCATTAGGAATTTGTTTACGTTGGACTTGAAGACATCCAGGTTGTAGTCAGGTGGGAAGCAGGCAGACGGAAGAGAGTTCCACAGGCGTGCACTTCTAAGAAAGAAGCTTTGTTCATGGAATCTACGTTTTGATTTAGGCACAGATAAAGAGTGGGGAAAATTTTTCACAGTGGATTCAGCTAGACGGGTGTTTTTTGTAAAAGATTGGGGAGGGGAGACCAGAGATTGGAGTTCAGACGAGCACCTGCCATGGAAATAACGATAAAACAAGGATAGGCTCGCAACGTCTCTTCTGTGGGAGAGAGGTTGCAGGGAAGAGAAAAGGGTATCCCCCACTAAACCACGAAGTCTATTTTGTACTCTGTCAAGGCAGGATAGGCTGTTTTTAGCAGCTCCTGCCCAGATATGGCAGCAGTATTCCATCCGGCACTGTTTGAGTCCAGTGGCAAGGAGAAGTCCAGGACGACTGGAAACAATGCCGAGATAAGCAGAGAGCACATACAGCACCTGGAAGTCCCAAGTGTTCACCCATCTGACACTGCCCAGGCTCATTGTTGCTTAACTTTGGTAATCTGACATGAACCGGTGTGTCAAACGTGATTATGTCGTATATATATATATATATATATATATATATATATATATAATGTAACAAATTAGACACAAGGCCATCAAAAGTGTGAGGATAATGAAGATAGTTGATTATCTTTGATCTAATATACCCTTTAAAATACCCTAAAATATGCTTAAATATAATTTTTTAATTGATGCATATTTCATATTTATATTAAAGAACCAATTCTCTATTGATTATTATATTGTACCAAATATATAGAAGTGATTTCAAAAGAGTCTGATTATAAAATTTGGAGCTACAGATTTCTTGAATTTTGATTCCTCCTTAAATGTCATTTGGAAATTGGAATATTTCCGATTTGTATGAAATTTGTGTCTGTATTGTATCTCTTAAGAATTCTTTAAGATACTCAAAAAAAAAAAAAAAAATGAAATTTGGTGAATATTTATTAATGGACTAGCAGGCCATCCAGCGTTGCCTGATCATAAAATAAGCTTAAATATAATATTTTAATTGATGCATATTTCATATTTATTATTAAAGAACCAATTCTCTATTGATTATTATATTGTACCAAATATATAAAACAGTGATATAAAAAAGTTTTTAAAAAAACAACAAAAAAACAAAAACAATATGACTTGGATGGAATCAATTAAAATCAAAATCAAAAAATATAACTCTCCACTGTTATTAGCTCCCATATGAGCTAAGGACAAATGGATATCAAAACTTTAAATATTAATGCAGTTTAACGTAAAAATACGGATTTGAATATGCATAGAAGGGCAATTTAAGTCGACATGCCCGTCAAATTCCAATTTTTATTCCTTAGTAGCTTATTTTTACTGACTAAAAAAAAAAAAACGAAGCAATTTGTTCCACAAGGCCAAATCCCTTATATATATATATATATATATGAAGTTTCAAGACTGTAGACCAAACTTAACAGAGTAGTTTGGTAGAGACCGTTCCTCAGGCAGATAATGTCACTTTAGGATTCGATGCCTCCATTCAGTCTGGAAAGACAAAGAATACCCCCCTGTAGGGGCAGCTGTGAGGCAAGGGTCGCGCAATCCTCAACGACACCTCTCCTGAATCGGCACTGTTAGAGTCCAGTGGCAAGGCGAAGTCCAGGACGACTGGAAATCATGTCTAGATAAGCAGAGAGCACATACAGCACCTGGAAGTCCCAAATGGTCACCCATTTAATACTGACTAGGTTCAACATTGCTTAACTTCGGTGATTCAGCGGGAACCGGTGTGTCAAACGTGATTATGCTGTACTTGTCACAAAGTCACTTTAGTGTAAATAAGCTTTATTAAGCAGAACACAAAATTTTAAACAGTGAAGCATGAAAGTAATCCAAGGCGGGAAGCAAGGTGGGGGCTGCAGGGGGAAATGTCGAAATTATGTGGTAGGGATTTACCTACTTCATCTCAAACAAAGGGTGTGACCATCAAACTGAAATAGAGACAAAAGAGGTAAATCCTATAATCTGATTTTGCCGTGGTTTGCTTGACCTGAGTTAGCTAATAGACTTTCTTGTGTGCGGCACGGTTGCTCGAGTGGCAGAGTATTCACCTTGCATACAAGAGTTTTGAGTTTCAAGTACCGAGTTCGGGTGTGTTCAACTGATGAGCTAAAATGTTTGTGAGACTCATGTCTTGGACTTCCGGTTTGTTGGCTGTCATAGCTCATGTGAGCAGCAGCATTGTTCGACTGTGGAAATAATTATATATATATATATATATATATATATATATATATATATATATATATATAAGAGAAAGGAAACTGTAAGTTGAACTTTACAATCAAAATTTATTGTTCGACTGAATACTCCAAAAAACAATTCACAAAGTCCTTATTCCGCGGAGTTTCAAAGAATGCTATTCTTGTTATTCTTCTGATCAGAGGACATAAAGAAATCAGCAGATTATATTTGTAGCAATGCTAGAATTTGCTAGTTAAGGCATTAAGTGAAACCGCAATTTATTGTAGTTATAAACTGACAAATAAAAAAAGAAGTGAAAAAATGTTGGATATGTAAAAAAAAAATATATATATATATATATATATTTATATATATATATATATATATATATATATAAACCACACATAATATTTAAGCATGCATGAAAATCCTCTGAAGTTGATCCGAAATGCGAAAATAGTTCTTTAGAGAGAATAAAGTCCAAAATAAGTCCAGCGTGACGATGCATATAATCCGATTGGAAAGCCTTCAAAACAGCTGAAATAATGAAAATTGTTTTTTTTCAGACAGTACAGTAGCCCAAAAAGTCGGTCTTCAGTCAAATGAGACCGAGCAATAAAAGAAGAGAAAACTGGTGTGTGTGTGTGTGTATATATATATATAGTTTATTTCCAAAAACTACCCGTCCGTGAAAAACAATATCATAGGACTGATTCCCAATTGACTACAAAATGGCCGTTTTCAAGTCTAATGTCAACAAAGTCCTGTTAAGCCATCCACTTAAATAATCAAATTTTATCTTTTTTTTTTTTTTTTTTTTTTTTACAAAGGAGTTATCACATATCAAGACACAGAGACCACTCAAGGATAATGATATGTATTGTAGTCATTGGGAAAGTAGTGTAATAATCGTTTGTTGTGGAAATTTAGTAGAGTTAGATTATTGACAAGGACGGTTCAATAAGAACTTGTTTATGTTGGATTTGAAGACGACAATATTGTAGTCAGCTGGAAAGCAGACCAGTGGAACAGAGTTCCACAGATGGACAGTTCTAGGAAAAAAGCTTTGTTGATGGAATCCATGTTTAGGTTTATGCACCGATAGAAAGAGGGAGAATTTATTGAAGTGATTTTGGCTAGGCAAGTGTTTTTTGTGAAAGATTGGTGAGGGGGGCATAGATTGGAGTTCAGTCGAATGCTTGCCATGAAAATAGCAGTAGAGGAGAGAGAGGTTCGCAACGTCTCTTCTGTGGAAAAGAGATTGCCGGGAAGAGAAAAGGTTCATCACCTACTAGATTACAAAGTCGATTTTGAATTCTGTCAAGGCAGGATAGGGTGCTCCGAGCAGTTCCTGCTCAGATGTGGCAACAGTACTCCATCCTTGGACGTAATTGGCTCTTTAGCAGGTAGAGACTTGCATTGGCAGTGAGATAGCTACTGTCCCCACTCTTTATCTATGCCTAAATCAAAACGTAGATTCCATGAACAAAGCTTCTTTCTTAGAACTGCACGCCTGTGGAACTCTCTTCCGTCTGCCTGCTTCGCTCCTGACTACAACTTGGATGTCTTCAAGTCCAACATAAACAAATTCCTGATGAACCGCCCCCTTAAGTAGATACTCTAAAATATCCACACTAACGTACTGTACTTACAATAACCCTTATCCATGAGTGGCTTCCGGGCCTTTATAAGTGGTGACCACCTTGTAAAAAAAAAAAAAAAAACGATAGAATGAGCCAATAATTTTTTTTAGCATGTTTCAACCATAGTCTCCAATCATTAAGATGTCTGCCTCACCATCCACTTGACAAGCTCTCATTAACAGTTGTCCTTGAATGGCTTTCACGTCTGATAAGTAATTTCTCATCATTAAAAGAAAGCATACAGATATCTAAATTTATGTATGCGTAATCATGCAGATATATATTCTGGCGATGCCGGATATCTCTGCAAATAACAATGAAACAGAAGCACCTCCTTCAACTAGTGTCATTAATTTACACACGAATTTTATTTTCTTACTTTTATGATAAAAGAGAGAGTGGGGGGGGAATGATATACACGATTTTCTGTTCTTTAAAGGAAATAATTACAAAAATAAAACCAGGTGATAATGTAATTTAATGAGATTTTAAAATTGAGATGACTTCAACCAGCCACATTTTTTTTTTTTTTTTTTTTTCAAAAATATTTTAAACTTTTGGATTTTTTTTATTTATTTATTCACCATGCAAAACGTAGCTTTATCAAGTGTCAGCTTTGTAAATCTGACATCAGTTTTGCATCAGCGGAGAGAGAGAAAGAGAAAGAGAGAGAGAGAGAAAGAGATGGGATGGGGTGCCGAAGAACGAAGGAAAAAAAAATGCCGAGAATGCCTGCAATAAACCAATTGACACATGTGTTATGTTGCATAGCTTTCAAGGCATCCGCAAAGCCTCAAGAAAGAAAAGATAGAAGGAAAAAAAATGACAGAAACAGAACCCGCCTGACAGAACGCAATGGCGAGGTTAATTAGACGAAATGCTCAGAGTTGTAAGAAATCTGAGATATCTCAAGATGAGCTTTTTCTTGGTTGATGTAATTCACTGTATATCCACCCTTGTCAGACCATTTCTGACAGAATTTTAGACTCGTTTGATGAAGAAAAGCATAAAAACACTAGCTAAACCAAATAGAAGAGCGTTCCAAATGTTAAGCCTCCATTTTTTTTCTGTCCGAATGGCTCATAGTGAACTAAAAATTGCACTGTTATGATGAATGAACTTATGCATTCATGAAAAAAAAAAGAATTTAATGTAACGTTTAATACCGAACAACGCCGGGTCCATCTTATAGTTAATAAATAAGATATACGGTTTATTTTTTCTCACATTTAATATGAATGTAACGGTGACCAAGTGGTTAAGAATATTGGATTGAAGTTACTCTGGCCCAGGATTCAAATCGTTTCATCATGGCTACACTGGAGAATAAATATTTATTCATGAAACAAAATGTATCTTTAAGATGTAGTGTGCTTCATCTTATTATTATTTAAGATGTAGTGTGCTTCATCTTATTATTATTTAAGATGTAGTGTGCTTCATCTTATTATTATTTAAGATGTAGTGTGCTTCATCTTATTATTATTTAAGATGTAGTGTGCTTCATCTTATTATTATTTAAGATGTAGTGTGCTTCATCTTATTGTTATTTAAGATGTAGTGTGCTTCATCTTATTATTATTTAAGATGTAGTGTGCTTCATCTTATTATTATTTAAGATGTAGTGTGCTTCATCTTATTATTATTTAAGATGTAGTGTGCTTCATCTTATTGTTATTTAAGATGTAGTGTGCTTCATCGTATTATTATTTAAGATGTAGTGTGCTTCATCTTATTGTTATTTAAGATGTAGTGTGCTTCATCTTATTATTATTTAAGATGTAGTGTGCTTCATCTTATTATTATTTAAGATGTAGTGTGCTTCATCTTATTGTTATTTAAGATGTAGTGTGCTTCATCTTATTATTATTTAAAATGTAGTGTGCTTCATCTTATTATTATTTAAGATGTAGTGTGCTTCATCTTATTATTATTTAAGATGTAGTGTGCTTCATCTTATTATTATTTAAGATGTAGTGTGCTCCATCTTATTGTTATTTAAGATGTAGTGTGCTCCATCTTATTGTTATTTAAGATGTAGTGTGCTTCATCTTATTATTATTTAAGATGTAGTGTGCTTCATCTTATTATTATTTAAGATGTAGTGTGCTTCATCTTATTATTATTTAAGATGTAGTGTGCTTCATCTTATTATTATTTAAGATGTAGTGTGCTTCATCTTATTATTATTTAAGATGTAGTGTGCTTCATCTTATTATTATTTAAGATGTAGTGTGCTTCATCTTATTATTATTTAAGATGTAGTGTGCTTCATCTTATTATTATTTAAGATGTAGTGTGCTTCATCTTATTATTATTTAAGATGTAGTGTGCTTCATCTTATTGTTATTTAAGATGTAGTGTGCTTCATCTTATTATTATTTAAGATGTAGTGTGCTTCATCTTATTGTTATTTAAGATGTAGTGTGCTTCATCTTATTATTATTTAAGATGTAGTGTGCTTCATCTTATTCTGTGCTAACAGATCATGCTGTCTAAAGATATTGGTTTCTTGATTCAAATGCACCGTACATAAAAATTTTTTTTTAACTCTTTGTAAAACTCAATCATGTTCTGCAAAGTAAAAAATAAAAACAATCACCCTCACCTCAACCTCTCTCCCCCCCCCACTTCCCTACTGGCTTCCTGACTTAAAATGCACCAAGCATTAATGTTCTTATCCTTTCTCTGTTTGCAAAACCCAATCAATTGTATTATTTGGATTCTTTAGACTACTGTTCTCATCTGGAGTGTCATTTTTCACAACGTAACCTCGGACCTTCTTCAGGTGTATCTTGTGAAACTCTGGAATCTGGAGAGAATTTTGAACAGGACCCTTCATTTAGAAATGTAAAGTTAAAAAAACAACAACAAAATCCACCACAAATCAACGAAACCAAGCACTATGAATCTTAATAATTAGAAAACTCTGTGGACCGTCCGGGTGTCCTTGTTTAAATCTTGTAATAAATAATTTTACCAAGAATTTTTCATAATTTTTGGTCTCGGTTTCGATTCTAGATGATGGCACCCAAGTCAAACCACTACTATATATTGGATACCATCTTCTATAATATAAATCTCACCTGTCTATATGTATGTATGTATGACCTCCACTGCCTTGTGGGCCAAGGTTCTTTTAACCAAAGGCTAAGGGTGAGGTAACCTTGACAGAAACCCCCAGAGGAGCTTAGGCCATGTCAGCTGTGGCATACATGACCCACCAGCATATGGAGTATGCTCGAGTGCCCAGCAACCTAAGTCTCAGTCATGGATCAAATGGCATGGTAGGTGGAGAGGACTCCCGTAACCCATGGTGAAGGCAAACCCTGATATAAAACCTGCGGCGACTGCTGCATCCAATGATGTTGACTTGCTCTTCTTTTTGGTTCAATGTGGCAGTTGTTTAGAGAGTGGGATTGTCTCAGTGCAAAGTCTTTCCTCACTATAAAAAGCTTCAAGCACAGGCATTACGTGATATGCAATGGAATACACATTTTGCAATCAGTGTGTATCTCGATAACAAAAAGGCTGGCTGTAGCCTGAAACGGACATTCAATGAGGACTGATGCAGATATGGGCGTGAATGGCAATAAAGGCTCTGGAGCTTCCAGGGTCTGGTCTGGTAGGTGTTCAGGGCACCACAGCTTGGACTTGGTCATCAGTGGATGCGCAGGACTATAGAAGGTTCATAGAGGTGACCGTCTGGCACGTGCTGCTAGTTGTGCTCATATTTGCGTCATTTGAGCCAGAGATATATTAAGTAATGGCAATACTCGAGAACGAGCTGCTGCCATCATGTATGTATGTATGTCTTAAACTTTCGACAGAGGCAATGGATTTTCACGAGATTGGTATTGTTTCGAAGCTCGATCTTTCAGATGACAAATATCGAAAAATTGCCTAAAAACATTGATTCCTTCACCCTCACCTGGGCACTTTTCTACAAGGAGGGGTTGCTTTTTTCGCCTATATTTTTGAAAGTCATCCCTGTCTTTTCGATTGACTAGCCTTAATTTAAACCTTCGCCACTTCCGCTTTGGCAATGGACGCAATGGCAAAGACGTCCCGTTTTGGGGTTTTTTTTCAAATTCTTTTCCTCCTTCGTGGTACAGGTTCGAGCCTGCCTGCCTATTACCACTTTTTTTTTGTTCAACACACACCCGGGCAATGCTGGGCACCCAAGCTCGTATAATATAAAGGGTTGGGAAGTGTAATATGAGAGCAGATTGGATAATACGGTTGGGAGAAAAATAAATATATATGAGCTAGGGCATGTCGCGACCAACCAACTGGGTACAATATAATATAATAACAATTGCTAGAGAATCGACATTATAATAATATATATGAAATCTGCATATATTAAAATATCATATTTAAGCGTATTTTACGACCAGGAAAGGCCGGGCGTCTCTGATAGTAAATATTTGAAGATATAAAGAACTTGAAGCATAAAAACTTTCTCCAAAATTACTGACTCGGCATAAATAAACAGTAAGGGGTTGATGTGCCGTAAAACAAAACAACTCTTTATTTCAGTAGGATTCTAGACAAGTCGAAGCATTTGACTCTACTTCTCTCTCTTTCTCTCGATATATATATGAAGATATATATATACTAGCAGTTCAGCCCGGCTTTGTTCGGGCCCTATGTACTGTTCATAAATTTATGGGCATATATATATAATGTATTAAAAAGTTTAACTCATGTCCAGGTAACCTACATCTAAAATTTCAAGTGTTTAGACCCAAAATTGGCAGAGAAGTTTGGTAGAGTCTGCAAAGGTCAACTCTTTCAACTCTGTCCTTTTGGCAACCAAATTTTCGCCCAAAAACTGATTAAAAAATTTGCTGCATGTCTGAATACCCTTTATGTAAAATTTCAAATGTTTAGACCCAGAATTGGCTGAATACTTTGCTAGAGACCGCAAAGAGCAAATCTTTTTAAACTTTCATCCCTTGGCTGTCAAATTTTCGGCCAAAAACCGATTAAAAAGCTTACCCTATGTCTGAATACACTTTATGTAAAATTTCAAATGTTTAGACCAAAAATTGGCTGAGAGGTCAAATTATTTTTAAACTTTGACCCCAATTTTGACCCCTTAACATTTATTGTTTTAGGGTAAAATCAAGATAAAAAGTTGGATCAATGTCCAAGGAACCTACATAAAAAAATTTCAAGTGTTTAGACCCAAAATTGGTGGAAGAGTTTGGTAGAGTTTTTAATGGTTAAATCGTTGAACTTTGAACCCTTGACAGCCAAATTTCTGGCCGAAACCCGATTAAAAAGATTTTCTCAAATCTCAATAGCCCTTATGCCAAATCTCGATTTAAAATTGATAGTAGTTTGGTAGAGAAATGTACACATACAGACAGACAATTTGACACACACACATATATATATATATATATATAATTATTTTTTTTTTTACTATAATAATTAAATACCTACAGACACTAGTGTTTCATCCTTTCGGGATTCTTCAGTGCAGGGTGTCACGATTACTACCAGTCGAACGATTCGAACCCCGGGTTTAGCAGTATCAGAATTTTTGTAGGAATTTTTGACACCCCTAACACGAAACTGCAGAATACAATATAAAAATCTCGTAATTTCTCTGTTAAAAGTGGGTTATTTATTTTCTTTATGGATTATACTTCCAAAATAAACTATTACAGTTGTTTTAAAAGTAATAAAAATATTTTTTTTTTTTTTAAAACAGTAATGAATTTTCCGAACTCAATATTTTTCAATTTTTAAACTCAATATTTTTCAATTTTTAAATTTTAAAAATCTATCAAAATTTTTCTATTGATTCTATTTTTACGATATTTTCAGGGTCAATGTGAAATTTTATGTTCTTTCCAATAAACCGAATATAATATTTTAGACAAACGTTTTTTTTTAAATTCACGCCCCCCCAAGTGTCACCCATTTTCAACTTTCTCTTAAAAAGTAAATAATTAATTTATGTCGTGGAGTTTTATATATCACAAATTGAAGAGAAAAGGTCAATAAATAATATATTCAAATTTAAAACAAAAAAAAAAATCGCTTTTTTAGAAATTTACCTGTAAAGTCCGAAGTTTAAAACCTTATTTTATAAGAACACATTGTTTCTTTTTGTCTTTTTTTTTTTTTAATGAAACCTTGGTCCTTGCTCCTTTAATTGAAAAAAAAATTAGGGCTTGAATTACATTTTTCGAGGCGTTATAAGCTTAGAAAGATAGGGGGTCGAATAATTCACGCCTCTCATTTTGAAATGTCTATTAAAAAGTAAATAATTAATTTATGTCGTTGAGTTTTATATATCACAAATTGAAGAGAAAAGGTCAATAAATAATATATTCAAATTTAAAACAAAAAACAAAATCGCTTTTTTAGAAATTTACCTGTAAAGTCCGAAGTTTAAAACCTTTTAAAAAAAAAAAAAACACATTGTTTTGTTTTGTTTGTTTTTTTTTAATAAAACCTTGGTCCTTGCTCCTTTAATTGAAAAAAAAATTAGGGCTTGAATTACATTTTTCGAGGAGTTATAAGCTTGGAAAGATGGGGTGGAATTATTCACTATTTTCACGAAATTTCTGACACTGCTACCCCGGGTTATATATATATATATATATATATATATATATATATATATATATATATATATATATATATATATATATATAAAGCAAATAAAACTTTGTGAGTTTTACACCTGTGAGAGTTGTCAGAGACCTATTAACATTAGAATAAAATAAATAGCATAAAAGTAATTGTCATTCTTTCTCTTTCCCACGTGGGAGGGCGGGGCTGACTGATAAGTAGAAACACATTGAAGTGCTTGACTCGTCGACCTCTTTACTATCAGATGTCTATCATGGGGAGAGAAGCAAATTACATAAGTTCAACCGTGACCATCATAATCATAATAATAATAACAATAATAATAATAATAATAAGTCACTTAGAAGAGCTTATCTGTTCTATACTATTAATAAAATTCTAAATGTTTATTTGTGTGTGTGTGTGTGTGTGTATACCAATAAAACTTTCAATGCACTGAATTGAAAGATTCTTTTTTTTCCCCTGAAAGGTGTGAGTCCCTAGATTGTCCTCATCTATATTTGATTCGTAACGAAAAACGCCGAGTCACACAAAAAGCCGAAAATAAGGATTTTTGGGTCGTTTCGTGCAATTGTCGAAAAAGTTATCTGCTCATGTCAATGGAATTTAGCACTGTCTGTATACAGTCGCGGTAACATCTTTCGGCATATGAACAGGACTTGTGGCGCAATGGATAACGCGTCTGACTACGGATCAGAAGATTCCAGGTTCGAATCCTCGCAAGTCATCACTTTATTCCACGTTTACTTATTATCCTTACCCTTAGTTAGAGAATTCTTTTTTTTTTTTTCAGTGATTTTGTTTTGTGCATATGAGAATTTCTCATTCTCCGAGTTCACAAAGTAAGCGTTGATGGTACCTATTTACTATGCCTCCCCACGGGACAGAGTTAGACACCAGGGTCGTTTTTTAACGTGGAGAAAAGGTACAAAAATAAAAATTGTCTCAGTCGTGAAGGATTTCTCCTCCACCGAAAGAGAACAAGAAATAGAAGTGCAGCATCTGAAGAACAGATACTACACTTTGATCTTGTCCCGAATTGACTCGGCATTGTATGTGCCGACGCGGCACAGTTGCTAGTAAATACTAAGTACTAATGTACAGAATTACATAGAGGAAAAAATCGATTTCATTTTGGGTTCCCAATTAGAAAAGAATTATTTCATTCACCTTCTGGTTTTCTCAAAATTGGTTCAATGATTTGTCAGAATTTTTTATAAAATTATATGATAAAAAAAAAAAAATGTATACATAGTAAAGTGGTCGCCCATAGTCGAGGGCGATCCTAAGGTTCCCTTTTCATATGGTACTATACCAAGATGTAGGGGAGGGCACCACACCATTTTTAGGATTAATTCATTTACTCTTGACCCTCACCTTATAATGCCGAGAGTTAAGCAGGAGTACCAAGTATGTCTTTGGTGTGCCTCGATCGAGGATTGAACCCTAGTCTCTCAATCCATTAGTAAACACTGTTACCATTATAGTAAATGGACAAGTCAAAGTAATATATAAGTAAGTATATACAATAATAATATATAACTAGCGGGACCTGTGGAAATTCCCCAAGGGACTCATTCATACGTAATATGTTGATGTTGGCATTCTGTAGATGTTCAGCGTAAATGGAGACGCCCTGATATTATTGTAGCTCTTTTCTTAAAACTGTAAATGTATTTATGTAAGCTAGCAGGGACCCCCAGCACAGCCCAGTCATAAAGTACACTTAAATATGATATTTTAATTCTTGCAGATTTCGTATATATTATTATAGAGTTAATGTTCTATCGATTTTTATATATTATAAAGTTGCGATTTCAAAAATAAAAAATATGTCCATATGACTTGGGTGCATCAGCTTAAATCGAAACCGAAACCAAAACTTATGAAAAAAATATATGTACATATATTAGTGATGGGACGATTCCAAAATTTTTCCCGATTCTGATACAATTACCGATTCCTTACTAAATTTCTGATCCCGATCCTTTCAAAATCTCTAAATATTTACTATAAAATGGTTATTTTTATCTGATTACCATAAAAAACACATGTGCAGTGTGCAAATATTTTGTTCAAACGTAAAAACAAACTTGTGGGGGTGATCTATGGATTTTAGTTTGACTAGTTGTTTAAAAATCAATAAATATTTAGTATTTTATTATTAGTACCAGCTGTAGAAGATTTTGTTTAAAACAAAATCAAATAAAAAGAAAGAGATAATTAAAGGAATCGTTTTGGAATCGGAAAATAAATACAAATTTTTCCGATTCCCGATTCCGATTAATCGTCCCAACACTAAGATTTTATATTTATATATATATATATATATATATATATATATATATATATATATATATATACGGCACAATCACGTTGACACACCGGTTCCCGCTAGACCTCTGAAGTTAAGCAACGTTGAGCCTGGCTAGTGCCAGATGGATGAACATGTGGGAAGGCTAGGTGCTGTATGTACCTCCTGGGAAGGTTGGGCAAGGGGCCAGCATCCTCACCCTGTAAAAAGAACTCCTCGCTACAAAAACATCTACAAAAAAGTTGTAGATGGCCTATTCTCCTCCAGGGGATCAAGGGCTATGGAATGGAATATATATATAAATTGACTTTCTTTAGTCATAATCGAAGTCAAAACTTATGAATAATTCGTGATAAAATTATTCATAAAAAAAATGGATTACTGGAGTACCATCAACAATAATCGAAACGGAAACCAAAACTTATGGAGAATTTTTGATAGATGGCCTATTCTCCTCCAGGGGATCAAGGGCTATGGAATGGAATATATATATAAATTGACTTTCTTTAGTCATAATCGAAGTCAAAACTTATGAATAATTCGTGATAAAATTATTCATAAAAAAAATGGATTACTGGAGTACCATCAACAATAATCGAAACGGAAACCAAAACTTATGGAGAATTTTTGATAAAATTATTTCTTACAAGAAATGGAAATAACAATTTTAAGCAACTAAACTCAAGACCTACACACTTTAAATACGTAAACATCAATAAAATCCAAACAACATGGCTGTCTTTTAGCGGCTTCATATAGAAACGAAAAAGTCTTGACTTTGTTGATCGAAAAAGAGAAACGCTGCGATTTTAAACAGGAACACGTCAGCTTAATTTGTTAAACTCAAATTTTTAAACGGAAATTTCTTTTCTACATTTTTCTTTTTTTTACATAGGCGTCACCACTTATCAAGGACGAGAGGCCACTCAAGGATTAGGGTTAAAGAGTGTACAGTAGTCAAAAGGATAATATAGTAATCGATAGTAATGGAGGTTCGGTAAATTTGTTAACTTAAGTGTAACGGCTCATCAGAAAATTGTTCACGTTAACGTCACATTAACTACCATATCAAATTTCATGTCACTTCTGCAGTTTATAGGCTCTCACTTTTTTTTCTTTCTTTTTTTTTTTTACAAAGGAGTCACCTCTTATTAAAGCCAGGAGGCGACTCGAGGATAAGGCTAATACAATACTCATCGTTAGTAGTGGAAATTTAGCATAATTTGATTTAGAACTTGTTTACGTTAAACTTGAAGACGACCATGTTGTAGTCAGTTGGAAAGCGAGCAAATGGAACAGTTCTAAGAAAGAAACTTTGTTCATGGAATCTGTGTTTAGGTTTAGGCACAGATAGAGAGGGAAATTATTGATTGCGGCTTCAGGTAGAGGAGTGTTTTTTTTGTGAAAGTTTGGCAAGGGGAAAACATAGATTGAAGCTCAGACGAGCAGGGGCCATCAAAATAACAATAGAGCAGAGACAGGCTCGCAACATCTCTTCCGTGGGGAAGAAGTTGCAGAAAAGAGAAAAGGGCATCATCTACTAGATTTCGAAGTCGGTTTGTGTCTCTCTTAGTTTATAAACTGTCGCAATAGAAACTCAGGTCGATCATCAAATGTAGAGAAATAGGAGAAGGGTGAGGATGTAGAGAGGGGAGAGGTGCAGAGAGAGCGAGAGAGAAAGAGAGAGGGGGAAAGGAATCCATTGATTTGAAAAGACAAATTATGTCTGATTCTATAAAAGTCATTTCCATCAATACTGAAGGATTGTATCGAGAAAAAGACAAAAAAAAAAACGGTTCGATTTTTAATCAGAATAAGTACGTATAACATACAAAAAAATCTGATTTTCTTTTCTTATTGTGAAAAAGTAATTAAGAACCAAAAAAATGAGGAGTGAATTGTTTGGTTCAAGTCAGATTATCGACCAACAGAATTGATTCGACTGAAAGGCGTAGCATGAAAACACTTTATATATCCAGTAGTGACGGGACGATTCCAATATTTTTTCCTGATTCCAATACAATTACAGATTCTGATTCAGATTCTTTATAAATCTCTAAACATATTATTATAGTTGTTATTTCTTCTTACCCTGTAAAAACGCATGTAAAATGTGCAGATATTTTTTTAAAGCATAAAAATATACTTTTGAGGAATGATTTATCGATTTTAGTTTTACTGATAGTTTAAAATCAATAAATATTTACTATTTTATCATTATTAGCAGCAATGGAAGGTTTTGCTTTAAACAAAATCTAATAAAAAAAGACAATTAAAAGGATCGTTTTGGCATCGGAAAATATACCCAATTTTTCCTGATTCCGATACTGATTCCGATACCCCCAAATATTCCAATTTTTCCAATTCTCGGTTTCGATTCGGATTAATCTTCCTAACACTAATATCCAGTAGCTTGTTTACGAAAAATACTATCCTGTTTTTATTTAACTTTTAAAAAGATTCTATTGTCAAGCACTTGTGCCCCCTTGAGATAAATGCCCCTGACTAACCCAACAAGCAGCAAAATCCCACCTCTTCACTTTAGAGGTCCCTAAATGCCAGAAAGCCTTTTACTTTAATAGTTTGTTCCATCAAAATGCTAGACGTTGGCATTCCCTTTCAGTCTCTTACTTCCCTAATTGGCCTGACATGCAGAAAATTAAATGTAATGTAAACAGACATCTCACTGCTTAACTCGCTACATACTACCCCTGTAGATATGATTCAAAACAGAATCACTTTAAGTCCAAGTGGCAACATGTCTTGTTTGCAGGTGAATAAGAATAAAAATAAAATTTAAAAAAAAATAAAATAATAAAAAATAATAAAATAAAATAATAAAATTAATAAAAAATAAGAATAAAAATAAAAAATAAGAATAAAATAAAAAATAATAAAAATAATAAAAAATAAAAAATAAGAATAAAAAATAATAAAATAATAATAATAATAAAAAATAATAAAATAATAATAAAAATAAAAAATAATAAAAAATAAAATAATAATAAAAATAAAAAATAATAAAAAATAAAACTTTAAAAAAAATAAGACGTGATTTATTCCGATTATTGTTATCTTGTTTTATATATTCGCAACGTTTCAGCCGCTGTAACCTCCATTTGAGCATAAATTATCACCTCTATCACACCCATAAAAAATAAAAACTTCTGATTGCCAAAGAAAAAAGGTAATGCAACGATAACCGAAAAAATAACTTGTGTCATTAAATGTAATGTCAATAATTCCAAGTACGAGGTACCTTCGACAAGTTTCCAGACTTTTGTCGTACAAGCATTTAAAATTGAAATACGACACACCGATTCTTGCCAGATCACTAAAGTTAAGCAACGTTGAGCCTGATCAGTACCAGATGGGTGACCATTTGAGAAGGCTAGGTGCTGTATGTACCTTCTGGGAAGGTTGGGTGTGGAGCCAGCACCCTCACCTCGAAATAAAGAACTCCTCGCTACAAAAACATCTACAAAAGTTATGGACAGCCTATGCCCCTCCAAGGGCTCCAGGTTATGGATGGACGGGATGGATTTAAAATTGACATAGACTCTTTTAAATTTAGTACGACATCGTATGAGATGACTGACCAATTTTATGATTTCAAGTTCAAATGAACAGTTCCAGCAGGAATTGGAATACACCCTACTAAAGCCTGATTGTCACAGTTGGTGAATTTCAAAAATGTAATCGTGACGTGAGGACACTTTAGAAGAATTGATATGCAATAAAAATCTTTTTTAAACTTGGAAAAAATACAATACTTTAGAATGCTCCAGACTGCTTTTGGACTATCTTGCATGAATTGAGTATCAGTTTTTGAGTGGCATAAGAGATTCAAGGAAGGCAGGGAGTCTGTGAGGGATGATGAGAAGTGTGGAAGGAGTACAGAAATCAAAACACCAAAGTTGATTGGCCAAATAAAGAATTTCATGGATAAAGACCGTCATGTATCTATATAGACAATAAGAAGTGTCACAAATATCCGGACGAATGTATTCCAGCTTGCCGGTCATTGAACCACTATGTAAAATCAGAGTTATTATCATGGCAAAGAATCTTTAATAAGATTTCTGAAACGAGTAAAGTTTGGAATTTCCAATAATTTTTCTTATTTTATATATAAAACTTGTTTCGAAAGAAAAACTCAATTTTCCAGGTTTCTGATTTTCAAGATGAAAAGATTATGAAAGACACATTCGGCTGATTATTTCACACAAATCACAAGATACAATAATTGTCACTTATTTCGAAATCGAAGCAGAAAACAGAAACACAAAAATAAAATTATATAAGCGTTTTTTTTTGTTTTTTGTTTTTTTTTTTTTTTTTTTGGGGGGGGGGGTAAAGTCAAAATTGAAATTGATAAATTAAAGAGGAAAATATATAACTGTATGTATGTATGTATGTATGTATGCACATATATAATATATCTGTGTGTATATTTAACTTTGTTTTTGCACATATGTGCAAATGCATGCCGTATATATATATATATATATATATATATATATATATATATATATATATATATATATATATATATATATATATATATATATGAATCATAACAGTGGGCACACACTTATAGGCCACTCCCGTTGTTAATGCTGCCACTAGCATCTAAATTTTTCCCTTTCAATTTTTCACGGCGCTTATCATAGATTACACGCTCAACTTTCACATTCCAAAAATACCTTAGAAAAAATTGTATACACCTTGCCAACAGAAAAGGGAAACACTTAACGGCTAGGGGCAGCATTAACACCTGACATGGCAAAAAAGTGTGTGTTCCATTTATTAGAACGTCATCATTACAAATTGATCCCCGACTATTACAGTCATTAAAAGTACTACCTTAAATTTCTTTTTTTAATCTGAAAATTAGGCCTGTACATCAATTAATAAATATTCATTATATTAAGTTTGGACGTTTGTTTTACATTCTGGCATGTGTTGGACGTCTTTAAGAAATTCAGTTCCAAACTAACCTATCTCTGGCCAGGAGTTTATCTCTCTCTCTCTCTCTCTCTCTCTCTCTCTCTCTCTCTCTCTCTCTCTCTCTCTCTCTCTCTCTCTCCTGTTCATTTTTATCCCTTCTGACGTTTCCCTTGGCTTTCTCCCATGAACTAGACATGCTATCTTAACTTTTCTACATCTACCGACTCAAGAACTCCCATCCATTCTTTCAACGTGACCATACCATCATAGACTCCTGGTCATTTGACAAATAAATATTACCAGTTTTGGGACAAGTATTCTTCTAGTGGACACACACACACAAACACACACACACACAAACACACACACACACACACACAAACACACACACAAACATACACACACACAAACACACACACACAAGTAACTTGAACAGATAAAAACGCTGTTGAAGAAAGCATTGATTAACGTGCTGAAGTAAAAGAAACCGTTTCCCCATGAAAATAATGATCAACCAAGATAAAAAGTCAATAATACAAATAAAAATGGACACTTGTTTCTGAGACACATCTAAAACCAAGCGAATTACCAACTTTAGATAAAAAAAAAAAAGAGAGGCAGCCAATAGGAACGAAAATAACCAAAATGAAAATAGAATCTTTATCAGCTTTCGAATTACCGAAGAAGAAAAAGTCATGCGAGAGAAATGAAGTTTCTGTTAAAGTCATTAAAGTCTACGGCTGTCTGGCTTTGCACAATCTTCAACAGGAAAACACTGTTAAAAAGATGAAGGAACGAAGTGTTTCTACAACTAAAAGAATATATTAGTTTGTTCAGAAAATCCTGGATGATTTTTTTTGATAGGTTTAAAAAAAAAAAAAAAGAAAAAAAAAAAAAAAGACAAAAAAAAAGAAATTGCTGTTTCTGCAACGTTTTAAACAAAATTGTTCATTAATAATGTATGTGTTTTAAGTTTCAATAATTTGTTTGAGAATTAAATTTTAAAGCAAACAAAGAAGAAAAACGGGTGCTAGTGCAGAGAGTGATCCGCGCTATTTTTTTAAATCGTATTTCCAAGTTTAATTAAAGTTTTATGGTTTTTTTTATTCAATTGTAAAGTTGAAGTATAGAATAGGTACAAAACACCCTCCCCTCCCCATGTTAAGAATGGCTTTTTAAATAATAACGTTATTATTTACATCCAGATCACTCTCTGCACTAGTACAGAAAAACGAATTTACCTTTTCATACGAGTTCAAATCTGGGTGAAATATTTCCCAAACAATGTAAACACAGGATGGACAGTAATTTCGTAAAGGTCAGGAAGTGTCAGATCGATTAAAATCTATCTTGAAAATAATGTTTAAAGGAAAATAACTCTTGTTCCCTAAAATTATCTCCCTTTTTAAAAAAAAGGATTAATCCGCTTAGAATTACCTACTCTTGGATTGGCAAGATAACAAACAGGGAAAAATAAAAAATTTGAAGACGTTACCAAAATTAGCCTACCTACAGAAATTACATTCTTCTTATAGAAATTCCTCCAATTGTAAAATTGTTAAGAAATCATTTTCATCCAATTATTTCTTCATATTTGTGTTTTATCACTTCAAAACAACTTCACAACAGAGAGCGTGTAAATGCTTAATCACTTTTTATAGGTTACTAGCCTGGGTGCCCGGCATTGCCCGGGTGTTTTAAGGTGTGTGTTGAGCAAAAAAAAAAAAAAAAAAGAAAAAAGAAAATGGTAGTAGGTAGGCAGGCTCGAACTTGTACCGCAAAGGAGGAAAAGAACGTAAAAAAACCCTGACATTTTTGCCATTGCGTCCATCACCAAACCGAAAGTGGCAGAGGTTTAAATTAAGGCAAGTCAATCGAAAAAACGGGGATGACTTTCGAAAATATTGGCGAAAAAAACGATCCCTTCTTGTAGAAAAGTGCCCAGTTGAGGGTGAAGAATTAATTTTTTTTAGTCAATTTTTCAATATTTGTCTTTCGAAGGGTCGAGCTTCAAAATGATACTGATCTCATGAAAATCCGTCGCCTCTGTCGAAAGTTTTAGGCAGACAAACATACATACATTTAAACGGACAGGTGAGATTTATATTATAGACTAGCAAGGGGTACCCGGCGTTGCTCGGGTGTTTGGAGGTGTGTGTGAAAACTCCGAGGGGGGGGTTAAAATAAAAAAAAATGTTTTGGTAGGTAAGTATGAGGATCGAACCCAAACCGTTGAGGCAAAGTTGTAAATTAAAGTGTGAAAAAAAAAAGAGTGCGACGGTTTTAACCATTGGGCCACCGCGAGATGCTAACGGAAACACGTTTGAATTTATTTAATTACTTGGATTTGGCAGGTGCCCGTTTTAATGAGTTAATGAGGTCAAGTTTGACTGCGGGATAGTATTTCATTTACTGCGGGAACACTTTTTTTAAATTTTTATTTTCCCAAGATGTTATAGGAAAAAGACTAACCCACATGCGGCGAGCAACAAATGTTGAATATTTATCTTCCCGAAGTCGAGCAAATTAAATATACAGGCGAGCTTCGTTGTTAACTGTGAGATATTACGATTTATATGTGATATAAAAAGTTTTAAAAAGTTGTGAAACGACCTACCGCTTCTCTGAAAAAAGCCTTTTGTAGACACACAGAAAAAGCGAACACACATACATACATTTTCGCTTTTATATTTATAGATAGATTAATGTCCCTCCTAATATAAGACGTTTTTTGCAGTAAGTGTTTTATGTCTATAGATAGACTTTTCCAGTAGGTGAGTGGCTGATTCACCATAAATTATTATATATATATATATATATATATATATATATATATATATATATATATATATATATATATATATATTGCAGCAAAATGAGAAAAGGGAGAGTCAGTTGGGTGTCTGTGGTTCTCAGGGAAAGGTGGTCCTTTGAGCTCTAATCTGACTTGTTTTGTTCAGTTGAACTTACAGCTTCATTCGGTCGAGCTCAGAGTTCTGAATGCAAGCTTGTCGTTTAATGGATAAATATCATTGCAGCCTTAAAAAATTAAACTTGTTTTAAACTGACGTTGTAGTCTTGTTCCAGTGGTCCTTTGAGCTCTAAGCTGATTGTTTATGTTTGGTTGGCTTTGATGCAGTCTGATTCAGAGTTCAGAATGCAAATCTGTCATTTGGTGACCATGAAAAATCAAACTTATTTTAAACTGTAGTTGTAGTTTGATTCGGAGGGAGAATTCCTCTGTTACAGCACTAACCCAAACAACGCGATTGGCAGTGTAACTTGTGTCAGAATTGAGTATCAACTTTCGATGTAGGGAAGTGGACGATAATAACCTATGCAGTGAACGCACACTGATGCACCTTCACAAATGGAGAAGAATGCCTGAATGAAAGAATATGAAGAAAATGGTTTATTAAATTCAGAAATGGATCATTCAAGCAAAGACTTGAATATAAATAAGAAAACCATGCTGAAATAATGTGTCGGTTGGACACATTCAACCTAAAAGTCCTAAAACAGAAATAGGAAAAGTTCCAATGCATCAAAAGAGTCGTTTGTGCACTTTTAGATAGAAGAGTTCATTCTCGGATTGGCAAGTATAATTCAGCAGTGATAACTTAAAAATGGTTCATGAGAAATAATTCCTGTAGAACCATGCCATCCCTCTCAATAATCACTGACCTCTAATACTTGTGGTTTTCTTTTCATCTTTTATTCTGCTCAGGTTATCTTGGACATCGCCAGGGCCACAACCAAAAAAAAACACATGCAAACTCACAAGAGAAAACACAGATGAGCATAAATCTATTGTGCTCTGAGTGTATACGATAAAGAACTCCCAAATGTTATCTATTAATAATGTCGATTGATTGACCAGTTCATCTCCTAATCTCCTAAAACTATACTCAATCTGCTCTGAGCCTCAAACTTTTGTCAATTATCGCTAGCTGAGAAATTATTGTGAACTAACTCAAAACTTCTAAATATGTTGACTTCAGGATCGGAAATCCTATATCCGGTCTTTTGTCTTAGTTCAAGGAAAAAATTACCATTCATTTTGCCACTTTTGTGTGCCTTGGTGAATCATTTCCAACCATTTATCACCAACAATTTTTCCTGTTTGTGTACAAGTCATTCCCTAACAATTCCCAGTGGGGAGGGAGACGACCATAGTATCACAAGCCAATATTTACTGTAAGGAACCCTCCGAGTCTCTGGTTCCTATCAGAAAGTGTCTGTTTCCTATCAACTCATGTTCAGTAAATGGAACAAAAAATATAACAGAAGGCACACCTAGAGAAACTGTGTGATATATAAGACTGTGACAACAGCATATTCTTTTCATTCTTTTGACTCTCAAGTATATATCCAACACAGTAAGACACAGTCAATCAACCGAGAACCACATCAGTCTATATAAAAATATAAGATATTAACGGATATATAATCAAGAGTCAAAACAATGAAAAGAATATGCTGTTGTCACAGCCCTAGTGATATATGATGACGCGTTCAAACTCGAAAGATGAAAAGAAAAAATCGATTTGGCAATGAGACAATGTCTAATAAATTAAATTTGCTGAAAATGTCGTTAACTTAATGAACAAAAATCAAACAGAGAAAGAGAGAGGGGGTTTCAGACAGATTTAATTGGTGAGAAATTCCAATTCTGGCTCAATACTCAAATCGCCATGTAAATCACGAGTTTTAATTAGATTTCCTGGTTGCTTTTCAATTAATGTTCTTTCACACTCACCGCTGGAATAACAGAATTGAGGAATAACAGATCTGAGGAATTACAGATCTGAGGAATTACAGATTTATAGAATAACAGAGTTGAGGATCAGCTGGCAACAGATTATTGAACGAAACCTACGAGAGCAGAAAATATGATCAGTAAACAAGTGAACTAGACTGGCACAAGACTACTTGTTAACCTGCTAAGAACCACAATTGTTTTTTTTTTTTTTTTACATGGTATTTTTTAATTAAATTTAGATTATTCAGATTACTGTTCTACTCTTGAATGCTGTTCTCAACAACGTTTTCGTTGATGTAAACTTCACAGGAACCCACAGCACAATGGATAAAAGTCCTAAGTACCGTATATTTCGGCGTATAAGACGACCCTTAAAGTTAAAAAATCATCTTTAAAAACCAATATTTCATAAGATATCGGGTGTTGCAATCTCTAGCTTAGGCTAAACAAACATGGTTTCATGATTTAGCCGTCGTCATATACAACTGATATATGATGAATTTTTTAAAAATTTGCTCCAAATTTGTACCTCGTCCTATCTGATGGTCACCTTATATGGCAGAATATACGGTAATAATCGGTTCTCAGCAACCTCTTCTTGGAGGTATGAACGAAACTAAAAATATAATTATGAGTTAAAATTTCTATCTGATCATGGCTGACGTAACGAGAATAAACTATCCTCATGGATTAAATAACGGTTTTCGTACAACATTCCGTAGCTCAACATGAAGATTTCCAAGTGTGACAAACCGCACCTGTTCATCATTCACTTCAAAAGGACATGTAGATATCCTCTTTCTTTTTTTTTTTTTCTTTTTTTTTTTTTATTACATTTTCACCCCAAACATGATAGCATGCACCTGAGCAGGGGCGGTTTCATATCGTCATGAAAAACATGCAAAGGATCAATAACATCCCGGATGTAAAAAAAAAAAACATTCTTAATTTTTAAAAAAAATCTGGAGGAAAATGTCTAAAGAAGCGAAATTTGGGCATTAATGTTTCTTTTGAAATGAATGATGATTGGTTGGTCTGTTGTTTTTGTTTTACGGCATATCGACCCTTTTTAGGTCATTTAATACCGAATCCAATGATTTTGAAGAAAAAATTTGGGTTTGTATTACTGTACACATAGATTCGAAAAAGTTATCAAAAAACAAATATATAACAAATAAATGTTATCAAAGACAAGATAAGTTACTTTTCTACCAAACTGGATATATTTTTCGTGTTTTTATTCAATGTAACATGTTTATTCAGCTCGAAAAACATACAGTGTTTACCGATGTATTGGAAAATTCAAGATGGCGTCTGGTTCTTTCTTTAACACGGTAAGTTTGGGAAAAGGTGTTATAAATAAAAAACCGAATAAAATACTGTTAAAAACTCGCTCAATATATGTTACCGTGACATAGGTTGACATATATTCGGCGGGTTTTTAATAGTATTTTCTATAGTTTATTATTTATAACACCTTTTCCCAAACTTACGGTGTTAAAGAGGGTGTGAGACGCCATCTTGAATTTTCGAATACATCGGTAAACACTGTATGCTTTTCGAGCTGAATAAATATGTTACATTGAATAAAAACACAAAAAATATATCCAATTTGGCAGAAAAGTAACTTATCTTGCCTTTGATAACATTTATTTGTTCTATATTTGTTTTTTGACAACTTTTTCGAATCTATGTGTACAGTAATACAAACCCAAAAATTTTTAATAGAATATATTTGTTTTTTTTGGGTTTTTTTTTTTTTTGGTTTTTTTCAAGTCAGTTTCTATTCAACCTATAGTTGAGACCCTAACAGGAACTATGACCCCCAGTCAGAGTGGACCTGGGAGCAATAGCAATTAAAGGGTGTCTCCACACTCCCCGAAGCCCGCAAGCTGGGGCCTCATCATCAGATATAGTTTAAGGTCATATTCAGGACCCAATGAATGATGAACAATTTTTTTTAATGAAAATCACTCCAGACAAGGCATGAAGCCACTTCATATAAGGAACTAAAATAAAAAAAAAAATTACTTCAGGGTGAAAAACTAATCAATAATAGCTCTTAAATGAATAGATTATAACTCAAACCCAGAAAACAGCAATTCTTTCCTCTTTTGTCAAAAAACGTCGCCCATGGAATGTGAAAACTGTCGTCAGTCTCTGTTTATGTCTATCCCATTTATATATAAAAAATTTAAAAATTAGAATTATATCATATTTTGATTCATTATCAATTTCGGGGCAAAATAAAAAAAAAATTGCAAATGTTCCTGGAAGAATTCAAAACATACTTGAACAAATTCAAGTAGCTGCACAAAAATCCATGTTCAAAGTTTGTCGCCAAATGAAAACTATACAATATCAAAACAACAGTTTGTGTTAAAGCCTTCACAAATGGTTTTCGTACTTTTCTGAAAGCTAAGCAAATGTGTGTAAGTTTCCTTTTTTTCCAAAAGTTAACACTAAATCACAGTACAATATAATTGATCTGATTTTATTTAATTATAGCGCTATTACAAATTTTGAAATCATTGTTTAAGGTTTGGAATACTGAGATTCATTTTGATTTGGAAATTAATTCGCATTGGAATGAATATATATTTATAAAAGTGAAACTGTGTGCGTGTGTGTGTGTGTGTGTGTGTGTGTGTACATTTCCCTACCAAACTACTCTGTCAATTTTCAGTCTATAGACTCGAGATTTGACATAAGGGGTATTGAGATTTGGGAATTATAACTTACTATTTCGTTTTGTATGTCTTTTAGAGTGTGATACCATCAGCAAATATAAAGATCTTGTGCAAAATTTTATCAGGGAGGGTGTTTGTACATAGAGATAATAAAGGTCAAAGGTTTTGGGGTTTGACGTTTCGAGGTTTGCCAGCTCGTGGAACGAAATAACGGAGCTAAATCGCAATCCAGAGATTCTGCAACCTGTCATGAATAGTTTTGGAAAGAGCACAAATATGCGAAGCTGAAAATGGGCAACATTTTAAAGACATTATTTTTCATGAATAAAAATTCTTTGAATTTTGCATTTTTTTAAAAGTTTCCAGTGTCTTAGTCAGATTGTATTAAAATTACAGAAAGATATAAAAAAATAAAGAATTTATTTACATTCAAAATCCATCAATGGCTTTTTGGACACAGTGTGTATTATATATATATATATATATATATATATATACATACACACTAGCAAGCCTCCCAATGTTGTCTAGTCATAAAATACGCTTAAATATGATACTTTAATTCATACAAGTTTTATATTTATTGTTATACAACCAATTCTTTATGGATCATTATATTGTACCCAATATCTATAATATAAAGCTGAATGTGTGTGTGTGTGTGTGTGTGTGTGTGTGTGTGTGTGTGTGTGTCTGGTCACAAATAGGCTCCTATATGGTTGACTATTTTAAAAAACTGATTACATAAAATGATAGATGTATCGAGATACAGGAATGGATATGTTTGATCTGGGAGAACGGTGATTCATTAAAATTGTGGGGTCTGCGTTCGCGCCTGGTCCACAAAGTATGGAAATAAAAAATTTAAAAACTAAAAAAAAAAAAACGTTTACAAATGTTTTTGATATAGATGTACATAATAATACTTTGATAAGTATGTTTTAACTTAAATATGGATGGTATAATAAAATTGTGGGGTCTGCGTTCGCGCCTGGCCTCCATAGAATGGAAATAGGCACAAACTTTAATAAAGACTTTTTATATCTATCTGCGTAAGTATACTTTGATAATTATGTTTCAGTTTGAAGAAATATGGTCTAATAAAATTATGGGGTGTTGGTTCGTTCTGACCTCCATAGAATGGAAATATGTCACAAAGTTTAACAAGGTTTTTTAATATAGATCCACACAATATTGTGATAAGTGTTTCAGTGTGAACAGGTATGGTATAATAAATTATGGGGTTTATCTATTTTATTTTTACTTTCATCATATTTTGCTTTGGTTTTAATACCCCCAAATTCGAAGCTATCTCTTTACAACCCTTCCTTTTCATAACCTATCATATTTTCATAAATCAGAGTCCATTTTCTACAGGCTATTTTTGAACCCAGTCACCGACGGGTACTTTTGCAAGTATAAATATAAAAATAAATCGACTCTCCTGTCGATTTCAACGTAGAACGTTCTGCCACAACAACTAAGGTGTTCGGAAATCCACACAGAAAATTTGTTTATAGTGGTGAAGGCTTTGTGTAGAACCATTTACACTTTTTGGTATTACTGCTAACCTTTGTCGGTGCAGATGACTGCCAAAAGGCAGAGCATACAGCAGACCGTAAGTTTTTATGTAAGAGTTTTCATTTTCCTCAGTGCATGTCTTAACGAAGACTGAGAATGCGTCTCTCCCGGTGAACCCCATATTTATATGAGAGAGAGAGAGAGAGAGAGATCTTCACTTTGTAGATTATGACTATTCTCCTTCCTTCTGTAGAGATTGACTAGATTTAAAAAAAAACAAAAAAAAAACAAAAAAAAAAAAGAAAGAAAAGAAAAAGCCTAGGAAAAAAAAAAATTAATCAGAGAAAATCTTTTTTATATTGATTGGATAAAAACTAATTCAGTCTTTATATCCAGTCTTTATATATGTTTTTAATTCGAAGAATCCAGTTCAATATATCATGCAAGGAGTTTTCAGAGTTAAAACACATTTGTTTCGTTTTTATACATAAATTAAACACGTTCGAACAAACATTTGATTCTCTTAATCTACTTTGCATAAAAATTCGTTTTTTTTTGTTTGTTTGTTTTTTATTTAAGTTTGATAATGCCAATCAAAATAAAAGATTTTTTGAAAAGATTTCTTAATATTAAAAAAAAAAAAAACGAGAATTACACAGTTGTATCCTGCATCTGTCGTAAATTGGTGCCGTGCTTAAAAATATTTAAATTCTATGGACATCAGGTGTGAATGCAGACCCTCATATAATATCATGCCAACTTTGTTCAAACTAAAACGTGCTTATCTGCAGCAATTTGGACATATTTCCATTCTATGGACGCCTGACAATAACGCAAATCTCACGAGATGACTGCGTCATATTTGAGCAGAATGGGTCCTATACTTTATGCGCAGATCCCATATTGTTAATATACTAATATTGTAGTGTCTTGGACAAAACAGATACTGCACTTTTACCTTAAGCAAAAAGAAAAAGGTGTATTTTTTGTTCCAGTTCCACATTCGACAACAGTAACATCAAATGAATCTTTTTCCATTACATGTTTTGCATAACATGTTCAGCAATCTCATTAAAAAAAAAAGGGGGTGAAGGGTGATGATGTACATACACACATGAAATTGCTGTAGTGTATTATTCTCTGAATGGATAAAATCAGAAATATTTTTTTTTTTTTTTGATAGAAGCTACATAAGAATTTTAACATTTTGAACTTTGTGTACATATTTACATATTTACTTATCTTTATTATTTAATATTAGTCTACAGACTCGAAATTTGATAGACAGGGTACTGAGATTTGGGAAAATCGATGTGGTCCGTTTTCGGCCAGAAATTTAGCTGTTAAGGGGTCAAAGTTCAACGATTTGACCTTTGAGAACTCTACCTAATTATTTAATTAATATATTAATATAAATACATTAATATTATATATTAATATATCAATTACGTGTTAATATTATGTATAATTATATTAAAACTGAATCAATATTATATATTAATATATTAATCAATATTATATATTGCTATATTATTGATACATTAATATTATATATTGATATATTAGTGATACGTTAATATTATATATTAATATATTATTGATATTATTATATATAATATTAACGTGTCAATATATTTATGTATAAAATAGATGCATTATTAATATATTATATTAATGTATAAATAATGAACCAATATTATATATAAATATATTAGCATTATATATTGATATATTATTAATACATTAATGATATATTAATACATTAATATTGATATAATATACTACTATATTATTATTAATATTATATGTTAGTATATTATTAATAAATTGATATTGTATATTATTAGGTTGGTGCAAAAATAATATTGTTTTGGACACGAAGTTGAACGTCAAAAAACGACATTATTTTTGCACCAACCTAATAATATATTGTATTATTTGTATTCTTTAGACTACTGTTTTCAGATTGAGTTTTAGTCTCACAACGTTTCAGCTGATGTAACGTCCATTATTCTGATGATGATGATGATGATGATGATGATGATCTCAGAAATCTGTACATAATTTCAAACAAATTGCCAGAAAGATTCCAGAGTTCGACAAGATGCGCCTTTTTTTTTTTTTTACAAGGTGGTCACCACTTATCAATGCCCGGAAGCCACTCAGGGATAAGGGTTATTGTAAGTACAATACGTTAGTGTGGAGATGTAATAAAGTGTCTACTTAAGGGGGCGGTTCATTAGGAATTTGTTTACGTTGGACTTGAAGACATCCAGGTTGTAGTCAGGTGGGAAGCAGGCAGACGGAACAAAGTTCCACAGGCGTGCACTTCTAAGAAAGAAGCTTTGTTCGTGGAATCTACGTTTTGATTTAGGCATAGATAAAGAGTGGGGAAAGTTTTTGACAGTTGATTCAGCTAGACGTGTTTTTCGGGAAAGATTGGCGAGAGCGGGGGGGGGACCAGAGATTGAAATTCAGACGAGCACCTGCCATGGAAATAACGATAAAACAAAGATAGGCTTGCAACGTCTCTTCTGTGGGAGAGAGGTTGCAGGGAATGTCGGGGGTTAAATCAGGCAAAACGTTTTAAAAATGACACTCAAGATGAGAACAGTAGTCTGAACAATCCAAATAAGGAACATTCTCAATCCTCATCTCAAAAACTTAGAAACGTAATATATTTTTGATAAACAGCAAAATCAGATGATATATCCAAGTTATCTCATCCGCCTCTTCATAACTGGTCCTCATTTCACTGCGAAGACTCTTTGAAATCAGCATCAGATGAAATAAGTTTTAAATGAGGAAGCATTTCTCAGCCTTCGCATAATGGATTTCGGAAGAGACAGTTTTTCAGATTTTTCAAATCAACAGTTAGTCGACAAACAGAATCCATTTTTGACGTCATTACTGACAGCAATGCACTTTCAACATACAAAACTAAAACTTGACTTATAGAGTTTAATTGCGACGTTTGGCAGTTATATAATCATCTCGAGAAGTTCAATGCTAAATGCACTTTAGATAATTAATGTTAATTTTCTTGTCATCAAGACACGTGTTTTCTACATGATACATATATACAAAAGAAACAGTTGCGTAATTGCCTGAGTATTAGCATTATATGTGTCTGTACGTACGTTATTAAAGTCAGTATAACACGTCTTAAAGATTGTTTCCTATAGAGCAAAGTCTGATTAATACTTATGGAGCCATTGTTTTGCTTGAATAGTATTTTTTACCATCAGAAAGCAATGCTTTATCAGCACACGAAATAAAAACAATTTGAATTATTTTGAAAATTTGCAACATTAGTTTCACTTAAATGGCTGTTATATCCGGTTGAATGCTGCACAGAAACTTTAAAGATAACAATAAGAGAAAAGATCTTTCGTAGAAAAGACAGTTGATTCCATAGTGGAGTGTTCTTAAGCCGCCATCTTCAATTTGGATGGCAAGGCTAAGATCGTGATTATATATATAGGGTGAGAGATTAATAATTGTGAAATTATCAATCGAGTTTTCATAGAAGGAAACATAACAAAATCATATTTATATGTACGATCGTTTCGGAAACGATGTCTTTTTATTCATTTGACACTTACAAATGAAACCATCGAGAAATAATATATACATATATATATATATATATATATATATATATTTCTGTAGAAATATATTTTCATATAATATATATCAATCCTTATTTAAGAAGCTCAATGTAATTACAGAGCAATATAGAGAATAAATGACAAAATGTTATATTCCAAAATTCATGATGTTGACCATCTTATAATTCATTTCTTTAATTCAGTTGACTTATACAATTCTTGACAGTATCTGTTTCGTAGTGCAAAATCAATCACTTAATTATTATATCAATCAGTGAATCTATTATGCCCTTAACTCATCAAAAGAAATAGCAACAATCAATCCGACAAAAGGAACTGAAATGTGATTTGACATGATATATATATATATATATATATATACATATCATTCTCTGTCTTCACAGATGATTGTTATCGCATTTCTCTAATATCATTCTTTCTTCATCCATGATTTTAAATCAGACTTTGCAGAACATGATTGAGTTTTGCAAAGGGAAGGGAGAAATAATAACATCAAGGTTTAGTGCATTTTAAGTCGAGAAGCGAATATCTTCTAATAACGCAGTTTTGTTGCACTCCGATGCAATTGGAGGGGAACATTTGTACACCAGTGAATTTTAGTGACAAACACGGCTACGGCATCAGTAGAATTCAGTGTGCCTCCATGATTATAATCCAACTAGCAGGCCGCCCGGCATGGCCCGGTCATAAAATATGCTTAAATATGATATTTTTGATTAATGCAGATTTTGTATTTATTATTATACTAACCTGGGTGCCGGCGTTGCACGGGTGTTTGTAGGTGTGTTTGAGCAAAATAAAAATAAAAGAGTTGTAGGAGCCAGGCAGGCTCGAACCCATGATGTGAAAGCAGAAAAGAAAGTGGAAGGGTTAGGGTGGGTTAGGGTTAGGATGTTGGTTGAGCAAAAAACTTAGAAGTAATAAGCAGGCTTGAACCCGTAACGCGCCAGAGGAAAAAGAAGATGAAAAAAAATGCTCTTATCGATGTAACCACTGCGATTGTGACGTCATGGGCGGTCGAAAATAGCGCATTTATGCGACATCGCTAACGCGAGGTTTGAATGACTTGCAAAAATGTCAGCGAAAAAATCGACCCTCTCCTTGTAGAAAAAACCCAGTTGAGGATGAAGGAATTAATGTTTTCAGCCAATTTTTTTATATGTGTCGTCCGAAGGGTTGAGCTTCAAAAAGATACCAATCTCGTAAAAATCTGTCGTCTCTGTCAAAAGTTTTAGGCTTATATACAAACATACAAACATACATACATACATTTAAACAGACAGGTGAGACTTATATTATAGATTATATTGGATCTAATATATAGTAATGATTTAAAAAGTTAAAAAAAAAAATACTCATGTGCCACCACAAATAATTGAAACCAAAACGTTTAGCTTACGATTAACTTTTTCCTTTGACGTTAATGACTGAGCTACGAAGACATGTTTGCTGTAAGGCTAAAAATTAAAACATGAACCAATAGCTATTAGGTTACGCATGCATATTCGTAATGCCATCGTTCGACCTTCACCTGGCAAATTCCATAGTTTTAATTATCACATTTTGCACCGATTTTCCCAGGCTAAAACTTAAATATAAAGTTTTGTATGAGATCGAATACCCTATAATTAAGTTTCATGTCTGTAGACCAAAAACTGACAGGAGTTTGGTAAGGTAAATTTTTTAAACAAAAATACATAATATATATAGAAAGAGGTTTGTGTTTACTATAACCTTTTTATGCAAATATTATGCAAGTATAAATCATGTAGAATATCTGCATAAATATAATTACACGTAATAGTTAACTAAAGATGATCACCCCATAAGAAAACAGAAAAAAACCAATAGGGAATAAATTAAAATGAATGTTTAAAACAATATGAAAATTAACTAGATCTTTTGCAGATAAATGCAATTCCACGGCGCATATATAACAAAGTTGTATTTTCTTTTTAAATAAATAGAAAAAGGCTTTTTAATATGAATATAAATACGCACAAAAAAAAATTATAGGAGTATAAATGCTTAGACAAGATGGCTCATAATCACTATAGCTGATGAATTTAATCAGATTCCTTCTTCTAGGTGGGTTGCTATGGATTTGACTGACAAGTCCTATTTACTCAAGTTTTGAAATCCAAATGATCCTCCAAATTGACAGCCATATACATATTTGTAATCTTATATGCAAAATATATTAAAATAACTCGTTTATTTGTCCTTAAAATGTTAGTAAACTAAAGATACATATTTAAAACTATTTGGTTAGTAAGGTTTCTGGGTTCTTAAAAATGAATAAGAAATTACTGGCAATCGATTTCATATTTAATCCGATCAACCAATTCGTTTTGTTTGCTAATACTATAAAGGAAATAGGATGTGTTAACGCTCTAACAAACTAATGTTCCCTTCCTATCATCAATGACACTTAAATCTGGAGAAAATAATTTGCATCAATTTTTCAACCCCCACTTCTCCCTTTTTGATAACCAAGTTCTCATCAAATGAATGCTATTTGGCTTAAGTGCATAATGTCGTCTGCATAACAAGCTTTGTTATTTGTGTATTAATAACATCGGCATGCTAGTTAAATTGATAAAACGTCGATCTGTTAAGATGTGAGTCAGAGTTCCCATCTCTTAGCCTTTTGCTGTGATAAGGCCCACAAGGCAGTGGTGTTTTATTTTGGGGTTGGTTCTCCTAGTATTCACCCAACCAAGGGAACCCACAAGACAGTGGGGTAGGGGTAGGTAGTGAAAATGCAAAAAATTTTACTTTGCGTTTTTTGTTTTTGTTTTTTGGTTTGGTTGATTTGTTTTACAGCATATCAACCCTTTTCGGGTTATTTAATGCCGAATCCAGTTATTTTGGAAACAGTATTCATGTTGCATCCAATCATTTTGTAGAAGGTTTTTATTTTTCAAGTTTTTTGTATCTTTAATCGATAGTTTGTAGTGTTTGGTTTGGTTGTTTTATAGTGGATTTTATCGTTTTTGTTCCCTGCCCTGCAGAACATGAATGAGTTTTGCAATGGAAGAGGGGAAAAGGTTACAGTATTAATGTTTGGTACATTTTCAGTTAAGAAACCAGTGGGGGAGATAGAAAGAGAAAGAGGGAATGGGAAGAAGGGAAAAGGGGGGTTGTTGTTTTTGGTTTTGTAGAAATAATTTAGTTTTGCAAAAAGGAAGTAGAAAAACAAAAAGCATCAATGTTAGATGCATTTCGTCTCAGGAAGCCAATATCTTCGGACAGCCTGATCTGGTAGCACCAGTTTTTTTTTTTTTTTCAATTACAATCAACTTTTTACTTTGATGAATGAAGATAAAGAAATAAATGATCGATTTAAAAAAATTTTTTTTTTTTTTTACTTTTAAACAGAGAACGTAAAATTTTCGTTTCTTTTTTTACATTTATTCATAAGCCAATTTTTCTTTTCTTTTTTTTTTTAAATTACTTCTGTTATAGTATAAACGATAGTAAATAGACTCCTGCATAATTCCAGGTCGGGACAGCTAGTTTAAAATAATTTTTCTAAAGAATTTGGCTTAAAAAAACAAAACACACTAAACCGACTTTTACAACTTTGCTCTTTTTTTTTTTTTTTTTTTTATAAATCATATCCATTCATGTTTGAAATCATAAAAAAAAAAAAAAAAAAAACCCAAAAGCATTTTATCTGTGCTTCTTTCGAGAAATTGACAAGAATAGCGAAAAGGCAAATTCGATAAATGAAAGCGAAGTTGGAATACTTGACAAGAGCTGCTGTTAAAAGCCTAAGCGAATAGGATTCGAGAAAAGCATCCTTCTTAAGATGCATGCACCATCGCTTGGTTAAAGTAAACCGTCTGCATATATGAGAGAGAGAGAGAGAGAGAGAGAGAGAGAGAGAGAGAGAGAGAGAGAGATAGAGAGAGAGAGAGAGATAGAGAGATAGAGAGAGAGAGAGAGAGGATAAGAGGTATTAGTCCGTACAAGAATTTCATCCTCTCCCTCGAAACCCATACATGTCTCCGAAATATAATTCTGTTGCAAGAAGTCATGACTGGAATGGACAAGAAGAAAGATCCACATAAAAAAAATGGCTGCGTCTTTTAGGAGGCATGGAGGCTGAAAGTGGTGCGGTGAATTCTTGGAGACTAACAACTTCTAAATCCATACAAATGTCCGGCAGAGGTGTTTTATCAAATGCAACTGGGGCGGGGAGGGGGGACATCTTTTTAAAGATGCATCTATTAAATGCCGGTTCAAATTTTTTATGACAGACCAACGAAAATGTAATTTCAAATCAAAGCATGGCAGGCCAACAAAAATGTCATTTCAAAATTAAGTGTGACAGACCAACGAAAATAACATTTCAAAATAAAGCCTGACAGACCGACAGAAATGACATTTCAAAATTAAGCGTGACAAAAACGATATTTACAACTTAAGCATGATAGATTGACAGAAATAACATTTCAAACTTGGCAGACCAATGAAAATGCCATTTAAAAATTAAGCGTGACACACTGACAGTAATAACATTTAAAACTTAAGCATGACAGATCGACAGAAATGATATTTCAAACTTAAGCGTGACAGATCGAGAGAAATGATATTTCAACCTTAAGCATGACAGATCGACAGAAATGATATTTCAAACTTAAGCATGACAGATTGGCAGAAATAACATTTCAAACTTTACAGACCAATGAAAATGCTATTTAAAAATTAAGTGTGACAGACCGACAGAAATGCTGAAATTTGGGCATTACAACAATGCAAATTCTGACCAGCTTGACTGATTGAAAAACATTATTTCAAAGTTAAGTATGACGGACTGCACGACGGAGATGGTTTGACACAGCTAAATATGCACCTATTTGATCTACGCATTTAACGACGAGAAAAATCTCCTTCCAACGTAAACGTAGCTGTCGAAAAAAAAAAAAAAAGCATTCAATAGAAATGCGAAGACAGATCTTAAAATGTAAAAAAATAGGAAAGAAAAAGAAAAAAAAAAACTTGCGATAAACCATGAATGTATTTTGTTGTCGAAACTGAAATAACCATCAGCGTTTATGACCATCATTTGTCAAGTCGCATCAGTCGAGAAAAGAAAATGGCTTCCATTTTAAGATAACTAAACAGACAAATCGAGATAACTTAATAAGATAACAATATTTGGGCAATCGTAGTCATTACATAATGGATAGCGAAACTGCAGCTCTCACCTCCGTCATTATCAATGCAAACGAAAAATGTTCAGAAGTGTATTCTGATGAATTCTTGAAACAGATGAACATCTAAACATTTCTAAAAAAAAAAAAATAATAACCATCAACAAAAACACACTCAAACTACGCGTTAAGTTATGCAAATGCCATTTCAAACATAAGTGTGATAACCCAATGAGATAATATTTAATATTTAATTCGGTCAAAACCAGGTCTTCCTGCTAGTAGATTTCTTTTTTTCTTCTTGCAACATTATATGGTCATCCATTTTTTTTCTTTCAAAGCAAAGAATTTCTAATTTTTCTGAGGAGTCTATCCATGAAAAGGGCCGGTATTGACTCAATAATAACTAATTATTTCTGTATAACGAAACAGATCTGTACCGAAATTTCAACATGCTGAAGGAGCTGTCTTACGTAAAAAATAAATATATGAATCTTGGAATGTAATTGTGCTTCTATTTATATATATACTAGCATTTCAGCCCGGCGTTGCCCGGGTGTTTGGAGGGGTATGTTGAGAAACAAAAAAAGCGGTCAATTTTTTTTAACTTTGACCCCTATTATGACCCATTAACATTTGTTTTGGGCTCAAATCAAGTTATTAAGTTAGATCTATGTCCAAGGAACCTATATCTAAAATTTCAAGTGTTTAGACCCAAAATTGTCGGAGGAGTTTGGTAGAGTTCTCAAAGATCAAATCGTTGAACTTTGACCCCTTAACAGCCAAATTTCCGGCCGAAAACCGACCACAAAGATTTTCCCAAATCTCATTACCGTGTATATCAAATTTTGAGTCTGTAGACTTAAAATTGACAGCGTTATTGCATAGGGAAATGTACACAGACAGACACTTTCACTTTTCTAGATATATAGATAGACAGACTAATAGATTAAACAAAAATATATACGTATACATAAATATACATGGAAACAATTGTTTGTTTACTGTAAAGATTTTACGCAAATATTATGCAAGTATAAATCATGTAGAATATCTGCATGAATATAATTACACGTAATAGTTAACTAACGATGATCATCCCATAAGAAAACCGAACAACAAATAGGGAATTAATTAAAATTAATGTTTAAAAGAATATGCAAATTAGCTAGATCTTTTGCTAGTGAATGCATTTCCACAACCCACATATAAGAAAATTGTATTTTCTTTTTAAATAAATAGAAAAGAGGGTGTTTAATATGAACATCAATACACACAAAAGAAAAACGAATTTATAGGAGAGTATATATATATATATATATATATATATATATATATATATATATATAGTAATTTATAAAATATATATGGCGATTAAGCTACACTGAATATTCTGCGTTTCATCCAACTATAGGATTCGTCAGGCTTATGAATCCTATAGTTGGCTTATGAATCCTATAGTTGGATGAAACGCAGAATATTCAGTGTAGCTTAATCGCCATATATATTTTATAAATTACTAACTAGCTCTACCTACGTATTGAGCACTTTTGAAGTAAATACTTTAAGTTTACGCATAAATCTATACTTTTGTATATTAAATTTATGTGAATAAATGAAGTAGTTATACATATATATATATATATATATATATATATATATATATATATATATATATATATATATATATATATATATACTGACTTCACGTCTTCGCCCTTGTGGAGGAGCTCTACCTTGCATGAAAATCAAATTTTCAATATGGTCCCAAGCACTAAGAATTGACCAAATTTCATCTCTCAACACAGTGAGGTATATCCACACTTTGCTATCGTTGTTCGTGAATTGCTAAATGGGTCGACACGGTTCACTTAACGGCTTGCGACTTCTTTTTTCTTTTTTTACATGGAAGTCACCACTTATCAAGGCCCAGAGGCCACTCGGGGATAAGGATTATTGCGTGTACAGTATGCTTTTCTCTGAGGTTGACTGAAAAAGCAAATTTACTCAACCAAACCAAGAAATTTAGAAGAACCTGATTTGCAAATATGACGACCATTCAGCAAGAGTTTCTTGTGAAATCAATTGACGCGATTTCTGGTTGACTTGAAAAGCCGATGGCGAATAAAGGTGTATATATTGAAATTCAACCTGTATTATACTTTCTTCTGTCACATATATATATAACACTCATGAGCAAAAAAAAAAAAAAATGGGACAAGAGTGAAAGAAGGAAGAAATCGATTTTTCAATATTTTTCCATGAATCTTTATTAATTTTAACTGAAAATTTCTATTTTGCAGATCATTATTATTATAGCATATAATAATAAGTGGAAAAATTAATCCTAAAAATGTTAAGACCGCATCTTGGCGAGGATATAAAAAAACGAATTGCAGGATTAAGGCAGTCCAAAATGACTTACAAGCAGATTTTTGATATTTTAATAAAAGAAAAAGTGAAAACATCTCTTTCTGTAGTGAAGCGAATTGGTCAAAGGTTCGAAGTCGAATGCTTGGTAAAAGGGAAATCTGGATATGGTCGCCCTAGAGCATCCACTTTGAAGGACGACCACATGCTTAAATTAACTGTTTTGAAGGATTGAAAGAAAACTTATGTTGATCATAGCAAAGAATTCAAAACAGAGGCTGGAAATTCTCTTTCTAGATATACAATATCCATACGAATTAAAGAAATGGGATTTTCTTCTAAAAGGTGTGCAAAAAAGCCATTTTTATCTAAGAAGAACATCAATAATAGAAAGAGATTTTTTTTCGTATTATGGCAAGAAAGATACAGACTGATTCAGGAATGTTTTCTGGTTAGATGAATCAAGATTTTGACTTGTTAGTGATGCTTCTGAACGGTGCAATCAAAGAACTGGAGAAAGATTTTCGCCAACTTGCATAAAAACGACAGTTAAACACGGGAATGGACGGATAATGGTATGGGGAACTTTTACTGCAGCAAGAGTTGGGGAACTTATTAGATGTGAAAATTAATCAATGCAAAGGAATACATTCGAATATTAGAAACAGAGCTGTTACCAAGTATCCAGAAGCTTGGAATATCTCAGAACATCATTTTTCAACACGATAATCCCCCTGCACACACTGCTAAAGTCACAAAAAATGTTTTTCTGATAATTCAATTAATGTGATATCTTGATAGTCATCTGCGAAACAGATAGTTAGGACGAAGAGGAAGTATCGAGTACTGTCCATATTCACCGGATTTACCCCCCCCCTCCCAGATTTTTCTGATTTGGGGAGGGGTGAGTGCGGGCATCTTAAACACAGGGTTCACACCACAAAACGAATTACAATGAATGAGTTGAAAGCAACCATTGAAAGAAGATGTGTCAACATACCAATTGAACTGATTACGAACGTTTTCGATTCAATCAGTGAGTGTTGTCAGCTGTTCATGGACCACAATGGCCAATAATCTGAATACTTTCGATGATTATCTTGTTTCTACATTTGTTTACAGTATTTTGACGTATGAAACTTTTCTTTCTCATAATAAATGTTGGTTTTATGGTCATTTAAAGCATGTATACATTTTATTGGGACACCCTGTATATATATATATATGTATATATATATATATATATGTATATATATATATATATATGTATATATATATATATGTATATACATATATATATATATATATATATGTATATATATATATATATATATATATATATATATGTATATATATATATATATATATATATATATGTATATATATATATATATATATATATATATATATATATGTATATATATATGTATATATATATAT
The DNA here is from genome assembly GCF_053919585.1 of Euprymna scolopes. NCBI lineage: Eukaryota > Metazoa > Mollusca > Cephalopoda > Sepiida > Sepiolidae > Euprymna > Euprymna scolopes. Next base: position 105,195,754 of record NC_136505.1, read on the forward strand.
ATATATATATATATATATATATATATATATATATATATATATATATATATATATATATATATGAGAAGAGAAGGAAAGAGGGAGATTAGGTAACAGGTACTTCGGAGAGTATAAATAAAAGAGAAATATTAAATAATGAAAAAAAAAAAAAAAGATTTCATTATTTAATAAGATTATTCTCCTTACACTCTTGGTTGAATTTAAGGCCAGAATCTATAGTTTTTCAATTTCGTTTGGGCATGATCAAAATGATAAACGACTAATATATATATGTATATGCTTTTCTTATTTTATTGCTTGTAGAAGATATCAGTGGAAAATGTCAACGAAACGAAAGCTTTGTTCAAAAAGTAATTAAGTTCATCTTTGGGTGAAAATTCAAAAGTATTCTCAAGAGAATTTCATGAATTGGAAATTTTTCAACTTCAAATGATTTATATTTATTTTTTATTCACGTTTAATTATAGACTTTAAAAAGATTATCTAATATTAAGAAAAAATTTAAACAGAGAAAAAATCTTATTTTGATTCATTAAAATTTTATGTGTTTTAGAATGCTGTGTTCTAATATCTGTTGTCATATTCAACATGTGTGTATGCATGTATGTGTTAATTTTATATATATATATATATATATATATATAACTTATGTTATGTATGTATATATATATATATATATACATAACTTATGTTGTATATATATATATATATATATACATAACTTATGTTGTATATATATATATATATATATATATATACATAACTTATGTTATATATATATATATATATATATATTTATATACATAACTTATGTTATATATATATATATTTATATATATATATATATATATACATAACTTATGTTATATATATATATATATATATATATATAATTTATGTTATATATATATATATATATATATATAATTTATGTTATATATATATATATACATAACTTATGTTATATATATATATATACATAACTTATGTTATATATATATATATACATAACTTATGTTATATATATATATATACATAACTTATGTTATATATATATATATATATATATATACATACATAACTTATGTTATATATATATATATATATATATACATACATAACTTATGTTATATATATATATATATACATAACTTATGTTATATATATATATATATACATAACTTATGTTATATATATATATATATACATAACTTATGTTATATATATATATATAACTTATGTTATATATATATATATATATAACTTATGTTATATATATATATATATATATATATATAACTTATGTTATATATATATATATATATATATATATATATATACATACATAACTTATGTTATATATATATATATACATAACTTATGTTATATATATATATATATATACATAACTTATGTTATATATATATACATAACTTATGTTATATATATATATATATATATATATATATATATATATATATATATATAATGTTCTGTTTATGATTTTGTCTATGATTTGACTTAAGTTATATATATATATATATATTTAGTGGAGATGGTAATTAATAAAAACTGAAGAAAGTGCTCAATACTGTTGTAGAGCAAATATGCGTTTTATTTTTTGTTACCGTATCTTTCTGTTAAGTTACATTATTGTCTGTAGCATCCTCAGACTTTTACAGAAAATTTCTGTAAAAGTCTGGGGACGCTATAGACGGCCAAAAAAAAAAAAACGGCCGTGTAGCCGAAACAATAATGTAACTTAACAGAAAGATACGATAACAAAAAATAAAACGCATATTTGCTCTACAACAGTATTGAGCACTTTCTTCAGTTTTTATTAATTACCATCTCCACTAAATATATATATGGAATTCATACCCACTTCTATATATTTATGTTATACTTCTGTCTTATAACCCTCTCTAATCTTTCCCCCAAAAATATCTTTTTATCTTCCCTTTTTCAAATAAAATTTGATTTTTGTAATTAATTTTAAATCTATAAGATCATTAAGCTCACTCTACGCCAGTCATGGCAAAGTATATCTCCTCTAAAATTGAAAATATTCTTGAACAACTTAATTATTTGAATTTTTAATTTTTAATATTTCTTGCCAGATGAGATCTATTATGATTGAAACGGTCTGCACATCGTAGCAAGATATGACTGTATTTACATAAAGAATAATGAAAAAATATAATTTGCTCTCTTTGATTGAGTACTATCAACGACCTTTGTTGGAATTCAATTATTCTTCATTTTTGGATATCTCTCTACCTGGAATATATATATATATATATATATATATATATATATATATATATATATATATATATATACACACACATGAGCATGAGGTGCTTTCAATAAGTTACCAGACTTTTTTTTCGTATGAGCACTTTTATTGATAGGACACACACGGAACTTTAGTCCCCTTCAAAGTAATCTTCTCCAGCTGCAATGCACTTGTTGTACCATGCCGTTTCATGGATAAGGACCGTCATGTCTCTATGGAGCCAATAAGTGCACAGTTTGATGTCAGTGTGGGAACTGTAACACACAATTATTCACAAGGAACTGAAGATGCGGAAGATTTGCGCAAAGAAGGATGCACCAGTCTACATCTCCTTCCTTGTCACAGACTATTTGACCAAGATAGGCATCAAAACCTGTTCCTCATCCTCCCTGTAATCCAGACCTTGCTCCCTGTGACTTTTGGTCATTCCCTAAGCTCAAAGAAAACCTTAGAGGCTGTCGTTATGAGGCAATTGAGAAGATGAAAGAGGCTGTGGCGAGGATCATTGACTTGCTCACACAAGAGAGCTTCTATAAGAACTTCTAAAAGTAGTTGAAACAGTACAAAAAGTTCAATGCAGCCGGAAGAGATTACTTCGTTTGGGCATGATCAAAATGATAAACGACTAATATATATATGTATATACTTTTCTTATTTTATTTGTAGAAGATATCAGTGGAAAATGTCAACGAAACGAAAGCTTTGTTCAAAAAGTAATTAAGTTCATCTTTGGGTGAAAATTCAAAAGTATTCTCAAGAGAATTTCATGAATTGGAAATTTTTCAACTTCAAATGATTTATATTTATTTTTTATTCACGTTTAATTATAGACTTTAAAAAGATTATCTAATATTAAGAAAAAATTTAAACAGAGAAAAAATCTTATTTTGATTCATTAAAATTTTATGTGTTTTAGAATGCTGTGTTCTAATATCTGTTGTCATATTCAACATGTGTGTATGCATGTATGTGTTAATTTTATATATATATATATATATATATATATACACACACACACACACACACACACACACACACACATATACATAACTTATGTTATGTATATATATATATGTATACATAACTTAGGTTGTATATATATATATATATATATATATATATATATATATATATATATACATAACTTATGCTATATATATATATATACACATAACTTATGTTATATATATATACATACATAACTTATGTTATATATATATATATATACATAACTTATGTTATATATATATATATATATATATACATAACTTATATATATATATATATATATACATAACTTATGTTATATATATATATATACATAACTTATGTTATATATATATATATATATATATACATAACTTATGTTATATATGTATATATATATATATACATAACTTATATATATATATATATATATATACATAACATATATATATATATATATATATATATACATACATAACATATATATATATATATACATGCATACATAACTTATATATATATATATATATATATATATATATATCTACATACATAACTTATATATATATATATACATACATAACTTATATATATATATATATATATATACATAACTTATATATATATATATATACATAACTTATGTTATATATATATATATATATACATAACTTATATATATATACATAACTTATATATATATAAATATAACTTATGTTATATATATATATATATATATACATAACTTATATATATATATATACATAACTTATGTTATATATATATATATACATAACTTATATATATATATATATACATAACTTATGTTATATATATATATATACATAACTTATGTTATATATATATATATATATATATATATATATATATATATACATAACTTATGTTATATGTATATATATATATATATATATATATATATACATACATAACTTATATATATATATATATATATATATATATAATGTTCTGTTTATGATTTTGTCTATGATTTGACTTAAGTTATATATATATATATATATATATATATATATTTAGTGGAGATGGTAATTAATAAAAACTGAAGAAAGTGCTCAATACTGTTGTAGAGCAAATATGCGTTTTATTTTTTGTTACCGTATCTTTCTGTTAAGTTACATTATTGTCTGTAGCATCCTCAGACTTTTACAGAAAATTTCTGTAAAAGTCTGGGGACGCTATAGGCGGCCAAAAAAAAAAACGGCCGTGTAGCCGAAACAATAATGTAACTTAACAGAAAGATACGGTAACAAAAAATAAAACGCATATTTGCTCTACAACAGTATTGAGCACTTTCTTCAGTTTTTATTAATTACCATCTCCACTAAATATATATATGGTATTCATACCCACTTCTATATATTTATGTTATACTTCCGTCTTATCACCCTCTCTAATCTTTCCCCCCAAAATATCTTTTTATCTTCCCTTTTTCAAATAAAATTTGATTTTTGTAATTAATTTTAAATCTATAAGATCATTAAGCTCACTCTACGCCAGTCATGGCAAAGTATATCTCCTCTAAAATTGAAAATATTCTTGAACAACTTAATTATTTGAATTTTTAATATTTCTTGCCAGATGAGATCTATTATGATTGAAACGGTCTGCACATCGTAGCAAGATATGACTGTATTTACATAAAGAATAATGAAAAAATATAATTTGCTCTCTTTGATTGAGTACTATCAACGACCTTTGTTGGAATTCAATTATTCTTCATTTTTGGATATCTCTCTACCTGGAATATATATATATATATATATATATATATATATATATATATATATATATATACACACACACATGAGCATGAGGTGCTTTCAATAAGTTACCAGACTTTTTTTTCGTATGAGCACTTTTATTGATAGGACACACACGGAACTTTAGTCCCCTTCAAAGTAATCTTCTCCAGCTGCAATGCACTTGTTGTACCATGCCGTTTCATGGATAAGGACCGTCATGTCTCTATGGAGCCAATAAGTGCACAGTTTGATGTCAGTGCGGGAACTGTGTACACAATTATTCACAAGGAACTGAAGATGCGGAAGATTTGCGCAAAGAAGGATGCACCAGTCTACATCTCCTTCCTTGTCACAGACTATTTGACCAAGATAGGCATCAAAACAGTTCCTCATCCTCCCTGTAATCCAGACCTTGCTCCCTGTGACTTTTGGTCATTCCCTAAGCTCAAAGAAAACCTTAGAGGCTGTCGTTATGAGGCAATTGAGAAGATGCTAGAGGCTGTGGCGAGGATCATTGACTTGCTCACACAAGAGAGCTTCTATAAGAACTTCCAAAAGTAGTTGAAACAGTACAAAAAGTTCAATGCAGCCGGAAGAGATTACTTCAAAGGGGGCTATGTGTCTAATATCAATAAAATAAGTTTCATGAATGGAGTATCAATAAAAGTACGAATACGAAAAAGTCTGGAAACATATTGAAGACACCTTGTATAATATGGAAAACATAAGGAGCTACTGTGAATTATGGTCTAGACTTATAGGGTCCATCTAAAGTTAAGAGCTGTGCAGAGAAATGTTTGTTCATATTACATTTAAAGTTAAAGAACCATTCTAAGATTGGCAAAGATACCCAGGAGGCCTGCTAAAGGTGCGGTTACACCAACACTCGCAACAAAAATAAGAGAAATTAACATTTTTAGAGTCATATACAGGTACGAGGTTATTAAGACAGTCTACTGTGATGAAGCAACTGGAAATAGCGATCTTGCATAAGGTCAATGAACCACCATTACTTTCCAAACAGTGCTCAACTTAAGGATTTACTTCTTAAAGTGGCGGAATAATTATAAATAAGCTGAGCATATG
>NC_136505.1:105206909-105311909 GCF_053919585.1 Euprymna scolopes
GGTAGAATTCTGTGGAATAATTCACAAATGGGTGCAAGGAAAAAAGGGAATGAGTTCAAATAATATAAGAAAGATAAAATGTGTGTAGAAAAAATGGAGAGATTTTAGAAAAACGCGGCTGTCAAGGCTGGATTAAGAAAAATTGAAAAATTATATATATATATATATATATGATTAGTTTTTTTGGAAGAAGAATTCCAGCAGAGTGCTCAATTAAAAGGAAAATCCAAATTTTAAGAGCGTACTTATATTTTGTGTACAGAAAGTTGTTAGTTGAGACAGGTCATTGGTACCGTCGGTTTCAAGCCCGATAATAAGGCCCGTTTAAGGTATCCTTATCGAGCTCTCTTCAGCCAATATTCGAATATTGGCTGAAGAGAGCTCGATAAGGATACCTTAAACGGGCCTTATTATCGGGCTTGAAACCGACGGTACCAATGACCTGTCTCAACTAACAACTTTCTGTACACAAAATATATATATATATATATATATATATATATATTTCCTCCTGTATCAGAAAACACGCTATGTGATATACGTATATCTGTACGTGATGTTGCCAAGCTAATCAAAAACCTTGATTCCAGTAAAGCAACTGGCCCTGACGGTATTCCAATTATAGTACTCAAAAAACTTCAACCTGAACTAGCGCCCATACTTACAAAACTGTTTAAACATTGTCTTAAGGAGAATAGTTTCCCATCTCCCTGGAAAATTTCATCAGTATGCCCTGTATTTAAGAATTCAGGTGATCGCTCATCCCCCTCTCAGTACAGGCCAATAAGTCTCCTGTGCGTCATGAGTAAGTTGCTGGAATCTGTGTTAAATACAGAAGTAATCAACCATCTCAACAAAAATAACCTTCTTAGTGACACTCAATATGGTTTCCGTTCTGCTAGATCTACAGCAGATGTGCTTACAGTTATATCTCATAGGATTAGCAAATCTCTCGACGGAGGCAACCTTTCTAGGGCAATTGCTCTTGACATATCTAAGGCCTTTGATAGGGTATGGCATAAAGGTTTACTTCATAAGATCTCTAGATATGGTATTGCTGGAAATGTCTTCTCAATTATTAAATCATTTCTTTCTGATAGGTTCATAAGAGTAGTAGTTGAGGGGCAAAAATCAGAAGCTCACATTATTAATGCCGGTGTCCCTCAGGGGTCCATCCTGGGCCCAACTCTTTTCCTGATCTACATTAATGATCTTCCAAATCACATCCTTACATCATTTGTAGACATCTATGCTGACGACACTACCATTTATGGTAGCACATCTAAGACAGTAAACGACCAAGTTCTCTCCAATTCTCTCTCCTCTGATCTTGAGCACGTAGTACAATGGGGTAAAGAATGGCTGGTTACTTTTAATGCATCTAAAACCAAGCTTCTCTCTTTACATCATCAACATTCTGATCCACATCTGACATCAATTGAAATGAATGGCTCTCGTCTTCAGGAGGCCTCAAGTTTTGACAAACTTCTTGGCTTGACCATTACTCCTGATCTTAAATGGAACACGTACATCAAATCTGTTGCCAAGGCCGCTGGAAAAATGGTGGGATCTTTCTATCGATCCAGTAGATATCTCACTGCTGATGCTATTCTCTATCTATATAAAAGCCAGGTACGTCCAAGGATGGAATACTGTTGCCACATCTGGGCAGGAGCTGCTAGAAAGGACTTGGCCTGCCTTGATAGAGTTCAAAATAGACTTCGTAGCCTCGTAGGAGATGTCCTTTTCTCTTCCTTGCAACCTTTATCTCACAGAAGAGATGTTGCGAGTTTGTCTCTGATGTATCGTTATTTTCATGGAAAGTGTTCGAATGAGCTTCAATCTATGGTCCCCCCTCGCCAAACTTTCACAAGAAACACTCGTCTAGCTGTAAACACTATCAATAATTCCCCCCACTCTTTATCTGTGCCTAAACCTAAACGTAGATTCCATGAACAAAGCTTTTTTCTTAGAACTGCACGCCTGTGGAATTGTCTTCCGTTTTCCTGCTTTCCGGCTGACTACAATATGGTTGTCTTCAAGTCTAACGTAAATAAGTTCTTGATGAGCCGTTCCATATAAGTTATCAACTTTACCAAATTTTCATTACTAATGATTACTATAATGTCCAATTTCTACTGTACACTCTTTAACCCTTATCCTTGAGTGGCCTCTTGGCCTTGATAATGTGGTGATGCTTATGTAAAAAAAAAAAAATATATATATATATATATATATATATATATATATATATAGAGAGAGAGAGAGAGAGAGAGATAAAAAAGGAACAAGCCAAGTTATGTAAGTTATGTGTTCATCTGTTCATCAACGTTTCGTCTTTATTTCACCCAGAGGAAGTCTCAAAATAAAGACGAAATGTTGATGAACACATAAGTTGGTTTGTTCCTTTTTTATTTCTCTATTTTGCCTTAATACTATTTCCATTATTCGCATCATATATATATATATATATATATATATATATATGTCATCCACATACAGTAAAGTTTTGCTGTATCACAGCTCATCAGTGCAGTTAGACAGGCAACTACCTCAAGCCAGGATCGAAACCCGACCATCTATACGACAGTCAAGGCTTCTAACCATTACACTAATCGGCTGTTACTGTGCGGGTAGTGAATTAACGATGTTTTGACAGTCTGAATACCTAAGCTCAATTTGTTTGCATATATATATATATATATATGTGTGTGTGTGTGTGTGTGTGTGTGTGTGTGTGTGTGTATAACAGAAGCATGGGAAGCAACATATCAAAATGGAAGCTAGGGAGGCCATAAAGGGCGGTCACATGCTGGTCTCCCTTGTCGGATTTGAAACCGACAGTATATATGTTATCCTGATCTTCTATAATAAATATATATACATATACATATACATATATATATAAAATATATATGGCGATTAAGCTACACTGAATATTCTGCGTTTCATCCACTATAGGATTCGTCAGGCTTATGCGCGAATTCTGTGGTTGCTTCTTGTTTTTATATATGTTGAGGATTTTTAGTTAGCCAATCAGCTTTCTAGTATCCACCGCGTCCCTTCCTATCAGCCAATGGGCATGCATTTTATCGAACAAAGGATCTGTTTTAGAACTAGGTTAGTGGTTTGAGGTAGACGTTTTCCTTTCTTCTTTTTTTTTTTTTTTTTTTGATATATATAAATATACCTATGTGTACACACATATATATTAAAAATAGGCATTTATAGAAATATATTGTATTTTTTTAACATATCGTTTCCATTTATTCCAGTTCATATAAGTATAAAAGAGATTTACAAAATAAAACAATCAAAAAGCGGGGGGGGGGCAGGGAGTAAACGGATTTGATACCAAACATTTGATTCAAGAAGATTAATTCAAAAGAAAAAATATTATCAACACAAAAAATAAATAAAATAAAATAAATAAAAAATTACACACACACACACAAAATCTGTCTAATTAAAATAAAAATTCCAACGGGGGAAAAAAAAAAAAAAAAAAAAATTTTTAAATGATTTTTATCCAAAAGTTTTACTTTGTGTTTTGCTTAATCGATTCAAATCTTCGGAGTTTTCCATTAAGCAAGAAGCAAATACGCGAGAAGCAGCCGCAGCAGCAACTAACACGACAAAACCTGGCTTTTTGCTTTTAAGTTCTGTAAACGGTTTTCAATCTTGCCGAGAGACGACGATTAAAAATGCTTCCTTGGCAAATTGAAATTTATCAAAGTTGTTGCCTTATTTTCACACAAAAAAGTCAATAAACACTTATTTCCTTTAATAATTACAAGAAACAAAGCCAATATTCGACCATGCATGGAACATTGCTGCCATGTCTGTGTTGGTGCGTATCGGCCATTAGTCTCTCGCTATTATACAGGGTTAAAAAAAAAAAAAAAAAAAGAGTCGCCAACCTAATATAATAACCTAAAAAAAACGACCCTGGTGTTTAAAAAAAGAAGAAGAAGAAGAAGAAATAATAATAAGTTACGCACTGTCAGCCAAACTCCAAACTCTGTCCCATCGCCGAAATGCGGCATCCCTGTGCCTATTTTACAAGTAATTTAATGGTTCGTGTTCGGGCGAATTCAATGCAATTGTACCCCTGACAAACCAGACAAGCAGCAAAATACCACCCTTACACTTTAAAGATCCATAGATGTCCTAAAGCTTTCTACTCAAAATAGCTTCTTCTCTCGAAATGCTAGGCTTTGAAATTCCCTCTCAAGCCCGTTTCCCTGACATTCAGAAGTTTAAGTGTATTGTGAACGGATATCTTGCTGCCAAACTCCCTACATCGTGTCCCAGCAAATTTGGTCCCTGTTAGTAGCCCCTTACGATTTAGTGGTACTCTACCTTGTTTGGGGTGAATAAACAGCATGAAACTGGTGCTACTAGAACAGGCTGTCTGAAGATATTGGCTTCCTGAGACGAAATGCACCTAACATTGATTTGTTTTTGTTTTTCTACTTTTTTTCTACTTCTTTTCGCAAAACTTAATTATTTCTCAAAAAAAAAAAAAAAAAAAAAAAACACCTTTCCATCCTTTTTCCTTCTTCCCCTTTTTCTTTCTATCTTCTCCACTTCCTGACTGGTTTCCTAACTTAAAATGTACCCAACATTAATACTGTAACCCTTTTCCTTCTTCCATTGCAAAACTCATTCATGTTCTGCATGGAAGAGAACAAAAACGATAAAATCCACTATAAAACAACCAAACCAAACACTACAAACTATTGATTAAAGGTACAAAAACTTGAAGAATAAAAATCTTCTACAAAATAACTGGATGCAACATGAATACTATTTCCAAAATAACTGGATTCGGCATTCAATAACCAGAAAAGGTTGATATGCCGTAAAACAACCAAACCAAGCAGTATTTAAAAAAAAAAAAAAAAATTTTAATCACATGAACTTTATTTCAGGATTTAAGAGTGAAGAGGGTTCTAAATTCAAACGAGAATCTCTCTTCTCCCTCCTCCCTCCCTGCCTATGTTACCATATCTCCTCCTTTCTTACGGTTTATTCCCTAGCTCCCTCTCTTTCTATCTCCCTTCTTCCGACTGATACCTCCTCTTTTTCTTTCTCTTTACCCCAGCTTATTTCCCTTTCTTTCTCTTTATCCATCTTCCAGGTTACTTTCCTCTTTCGACTAATCCCCCCCCCTCTCTCTCTCTCTCTCTCTCTCTCTCTCTCTCTCTCTCTCTCTCTCTCTCTCTCTTCCTACTTATTTCCCTCACACTTTTCCTCCTTTCCCTATTCCGGCTTACACCCACCTCTATCTTTTCTTCTGGCTTACCCGCCTCTTTCTCTTTCTTTTTCTCTCCCTTTTTCAGCATCTAACTATTCCTCCATCTTCCAACTTATTTCCATCCACTCTCTTTCACCCCTACCCCTAATTTTCTCCTTCTTTTCGTTCGTCTTATCTCTATTCTTCTTCGTCCGACATCTTTCTCTTCGTATTTCGCTGCTCCTTCTATTCTTTCTTCCCATCCGATGTATCTTCCACTATTCCTCGCTAATCATTCCTAAACTTCTTCCGGTCCTTTATTACTTTGCCGTATCTACTTATTTTCATTCACCAGCATTAAAATAACGCCCCCCCCCCTTCCCACCGTTAAAATCTTCTAATTTCAATTCCCATAATTCCTTTCATCACTGCTATTTAAAATCATCTCCTCACAATTAAACCGACCATTAGCTAAGAGAAAAGAAATTGAAATAAATAAAAATACTCTTCACAACAAGTTAAAATTGACACAAATTATGCGCATAAATTCCGAACACTTTCCATTGACACGAGACGTGGACACATTACGTTGGCTTTCGGGTGAAGGGGGGGGGGTATGAATATTGGAGGATGACAAAATGGAAAATGATGAAGATGGATCACATTGAGGTTTCAGGATGTGACGTCAAAGAATCCCTCAAACCTTCTTTGGAAATGGAAAACCAATGTCATTTTACTATTACGTTTCTGAATTTTTGAGATGAGGATTGATTATTTGGAATCTTCAGATTATTGTACCTATTCACAATGCCTCCCCACGAGACAGAGTTAGACACCAGGGTCGTTTTTTAACGTGGAGAAAAGGTACAAAAATAAAAATTGTCTCAGTCGTGAAGGATTTCTCCTCCACCGAAAGAGAACAAGAAAATGAAGTGCAGCATCTGAAGAACAGATACTACACTTTGATCTTGACCAAAAGGCCAAGATATTGTTCTCAACTTTTTACAGCGTTTCAGCCGAGGTAACCTCCGACCTTCTTCAGGTGTATTTTATTGAACTCGAGAATGTTTCTGTCGAACTCGGGAATTTGAAGTAAATAAAGGGTTCCGTTCGAAATTTTGTTCATGAGGAGTAGCATGCTCTTGATCCATCAACCATGACTGGATAGATGCCCTAAGTAATTCACATCTTGCCGTTTTTAACAACGTTTCAGTCGATCTAACCTCCGACCTTCTTCAGGTGCATCTTGTCGAACTCGAGAATTTTTCTGGTGAACTCGGGATTTTCGAATGGAACTCTTTATTTACTTCACGGGGGTAAGATGCTCTTGTTCCGTCAGCCATGACTCGATAGAAATTCTAATTAATCAGCTGCGTTTAAAAACGTAAGTTTTCATTTAACCTACGAGTTATTTCCCTTTAAGCTATGAAATTTTATTTCCCTGTTTGAATTTCACAGATGAAGCTGGCTATGTTTTAGGCATCCAAAAATCAAAATATGGTCAACTTTCAGGAAAATAGTATTAACTTAGAATATTTGATGTAACTAAACCATCCGCCCGGCAATATATTTGTACCTAGCAATGCCAGGTATGTACAGCTAGGAGTTATATATATATATATATATATATATATATATATATATATATATATATATATAAAATACTTTTTAATGGAAATCGTTCCAGACAATGCATTAAACCACTTGATGTGATAAGCTTAAGAAAATACGATTTCAAGGTAAAAAAACAAAAAACTACCGAACGATAAGTGTTTGATGGATAGATTCTGACCAGAAAATCAGCAATTTTTCACCCTTTGTCAGAAATATCATAGAATATGGAGGCAAAAGAACAAAATTAGGGTGTGAGAGTTACGAGGCTGCCGAAAGTAAACCTAAGGTACACTTTCTATAGTCCTAGTTTTAGCAATAGACTTTCTATAGTCCTAGTTTTAGCAATAGACTTTCTATAGTCCTAGTTTTAGCAACAGACTTTCTATAGTCCTAGTTTTAGCAATAGACTTTCTATAGTCCTAGTTTTAGCAATAGACTTTCTATAGTCCTAGTTTTAGCAACAGACTTTCTATATTCCTAGTTTTAGCAACAGACTTTCTATAGTCCTAGTTTTAGCAACAGACTTTCTATAGTCCGAGTTTTAGCAATAGACTTTCTATAGTCCGAGTTTTAGCAATAGACTTTCTATAGTCCGAGTTTTAGCAATAGACTTTCTATAGTCCGAGTTTTAGCAATAGAATTTCTATAGTCCTAGTTTTAGCAATAGACTTTCTATAGTCCTAGTTTTAGCAATAGACTTTCTATAGTCCTAGTTTTAGCAATAGACTTTCTATAGTCCTAGTTTTAGCAATAGACTTTCTATAGTCCTAATTTTAGCAACAGACTTTCTATAGTCCTAGTTTTAGCAATAGACTTTCTATAGTCCTAGTTTTAGCAATAGACTTTCTATAGTCCGAGTTTTAGCAATAGACTTTCTATAGTCCTAGTTTTAGCAACAGACTTTCTATAGTCCGAGTTTTAGCAACAGACTTTCTATAGTCCTAGTTTTAGCAATAGACTTTCTATAGTCCTAGTTTTAGCAATAGACTTTCTATAGTCCTAGTTTTAGCAATAGACTTTCTATAGTCCTAGTTTTAGCAATAGACTTTCTATAGTCCCAGTTTTAGCAACAGACTTTCTATAGTCCTAGTTTTAGCAACAGACATTCTATAGTCCGAGTTTTAGCAACAGACTTTCTATAGTCCTAGTTTTAGCAACAGACTTTCTATAGTCCGAGTTTTAGCAACAGACTTTCTATAGTCCTAGTTTTAGCAATAGACTTTCTATAGTCCTAGTTTTAGCAATAGACTTTCTATAGTCCTAGTTTTAGCAACAGACTTTCTATAGTCCTAGTTTTAGCAATAGACTTTCTATAGTCCTAGTTTTAGCAATAGACTTTCTATAGTCCTAGTTTTAGCAATAGACTTTCTATAGTCCTAGTTTTAGCAATAGACTTTCTATAGTCCTAGTTTTAGCAATAGACTTTCTATAGTCCTAGTTTTAGCAATAGACTTTCTATAGTCCTAGTTTTAGCAATAGACTTTCTATAGTCCGAGTTTTAGCAATAGACTTTCTATAGTCCTAGTTTTAGCAACAGACTTTCTATAGTCCGAGTTTTAGCAACAGACTTTCTATAGTCCGAGTTTTAGCAACAGACTTTCTATAGTCCTAGTTTTAGCAATAGACTTTCTATAGTCCTAGTTTTAGCAATAGACTTTCTATAGTCCTAGTTTTAGCAATAGACTTTCTATAGTCCTAGTTTTAGCAATAGACTTTCTATAGTCCTAGTTTTAGCAATAGACTTTCTATAGTCCCAGTTTTAGCAACAGACTTTCTATAGTCCTAGTTTTAGCAACAGACATTCTATAGTCCGAGTTTTAGCAACAGACTTTCTATAGTCCTAGTTTTAGCAACAGACTTTCTATAGTCCGAGTTTTAGCAACAGACTTTCTATAGTCCTAGTTTTAGCAATAGACTTTCTATAGTCCTAGTTTTAGCAATAGACTTTCTATAGTCCTAGTTTTAGCAATAGACTTTCTATAGTCCTAGTTTTAGCAATAGACTTTCTATAGTCCTAGTTTTAGCAACAGACATTCTATAGTCCGAGTTTTAGCAACAGACTTTCTATAGTCCTAGTTTTAGCAACAGACTTTCTATAGTCCGAGTTTTAGCAACAGACTTTCTATAGTCCTAGTTTTAGCAATAGACTTTCTATAGTCCTAGTTTTAGCAATAGACTTTCTATAGTCCGAGTTTTAGCAACAGACTTTCTATAGTCCTAGTTTTAGCAACAGACTTTCTATAGTCCGAGTTTTAGCAATAGACTTTCTATAGTCCTAGTTTTAGCAACAGACTTTCTATAGTCCTAGTTTTAGCAACAGACTTTCTATAGTCCTAGTTTTAGCAACAGACTTTCTATAGTCCTAGTTTTAGCAATAGACTTTCTATAGTCCGAGTTTTAGCAATAGACTTTCTATAGTCCTAGTTTTAGCAACAGACTTTCTATAGTCCGAGTTTTAGCAATAGACTTTCTATAGTCCGAGTTTTAGCAACAGACTTTCTATAGTCCTAGTTTTAGCAATAGACTTTCTATAGTCCTAGTTTTAGCAACAGACTTTCTATAGTCCGAGTTTTAGCAACAGACTTTCTATAGTCCTAGTTTCAGCAACAGACTTTCTATAGTCCTAGTTTTAGCAACAGACTTTCTATAGTCCTAGTTTTAGCAACAGACTTTCTATAGTCCTAGTTTTAGCAACAGACTTTCTATAGTCCGAGTTTTAGCAACAGACTTTCTATAGTCCGAGTTTTAGCAACATACTTTCTATAGTCCGAGTTTTAGCAATAGACTTTCTATAGTCCGAGTTTTAGCAACAGACTTTCTATAGTCCTAGTTTTAGCAACAGACTTTCTATAGTCCTAGTTTTGCAATAGACTTTCTATAGTCCGAGTTTTAGCAATAGACTTTCTATAGTCCTAGTTTTAGCAATAGACTTTCTATAGTCCTAGTTTTAGCAACAGACTTTCTATAGTCCGAGTTTTAGCAATAGACATTCTATAGTCCTAGTTTTAGCAACAGACTTTCTATAGTCCGAGTTTTAGCAACAGACTTTCTATAGTCCTGGTTTTAGCAATAGACTTTCTATAGTCCTAGTTTTAGCAACAGACTTTCTATAGTCCTAGTTTTAGCAACAGACTTTCTATAGTCCTAGTTTTAGCAACAGACTTTCTATAGTCCGAGTTTTAGCAACAGACTTTCTATAGTCCGAGTTTTAGCAATAGACTTTCTATAGTCCTAGTTTTAGCAACAGACTTTCTATAGTCCTAGTTTTAGCAACAGACTTTCTATAGTCCTAGTTTTAGCAACAGACTTTCTATAGTCCTAGTTTTAGCAACAGACTTTCTATAGTCCTAGTTTTAGCAACAGACTTTCTATAGTCCTAGTTTTAGCAACAGACCTTCTATAGTCCGAGTTTTAGCAACAGACTTTCTATAGTCCTAGTTTTAGCAACAGACTTTCTCTAGTCCGAGTTTTAGCAACAGACTTTCTATAGTCCGAGTTTTAGCAATAGACTTTCTATAGTCCTAGTTTTAGCAACAGACTTTCTATAGTTCTAGTTTTAGCAATAGACTTTCTATAGTCCTAGTTTTAGCAATAGACTTTCTATAGTCCTAGTTTTAGCAACAGACATAACAAATATTGAACAAACGGGTCATGGGTGATTTTAGCAAAGTATAATTTTATCCAAGTCTCTTGGACACAACACCAAAAGTGAGAATGAGGGCATTAAATTAGAGAATGACAGAATGAATCGATTTACTAATACAGGGGGGAACGATAAAGTTGTCGTCCTAAAGAAAACAACACTACAGCTTTATTTTAAAACTTTTATTGAAATTTTTTTATTTTTTTATTTATTTCAATTTCTTTTCTCTTAGCTAATGCTCAGCTTAATTGTGAGGAGATGTTTTTATTTTATTCAGGTCACTTGATCATGTAGTAGAGCTGACATCTTTTCAATGTAGCCATCTTACTGTCTTAATATGGGTCCAGAACTGGGAGCATGCCTTTTCCACAAGCGCCGACGGGAACTCTGTGAATATTTAGCGATCGGGCTGGTTTTAGTGTTGTGGGAGATCCTGTTGGTGATGTTCTCGACATATGACCAAATGAAATAGTCCAGCAGATTCAGGGGGGGGCAGTGAGAGAAGAGTACAAAGTCGCAGCACTCCTTCTGAAGCCAAGCCTGGGTCTCTTTGGACTTGTGGGCCGGTACTAAGTCTTGCTGTCACACCCAGGGTCTGTCAGTGGTCACGTGATGGCACCAGGGAATCACCACACTCTTCATCACATCCAGGTACACTTTGGTGTTGACTTTCAAGCCGACTTCAAAGATGTGAGGTGGCATGATGTGGCCCTCACTGTAAACCACACCAAAGACCATAACTGTGGGCTGTCCGATGCATTGAGCTGTGCTCTCAAGTGTTGAACCATCTGGATTTGCATTTTGAGGGCGCTGGCAATGGTCCTGGTGTCATAACTTGGATTAGTAGGAAGCACGAGTTGTACAGCAAGGTATCACAAATCTCGCTCGTTGAACATGGTGCCACTTTCAGACATGATAGAAGGTTCCTATCGCTCTTGGGATTTGAACACAACTGGCCAACTAGTAGATGGTCTGCAACAAAAAAGAAAACCGGTTTTTATCTAATGGAAATGGAATCATATGGACTTTTCTAGGGCGACAGTTTTATCATTCCACCCTGTATTCAACAAAAAATTAAAACTCTCACACTTTACAAAGCTCATTTATATGCATGAGCGTATCAGTGTGATTGGCTATAATTCCATTTCTACTTAAAGACCTGTCGTGCACATTGGCAGCATTAAAGGTGAATTTATGACTAAATTCTTAAACATTAATAACAATGAATGGCCACAAAAAAATAAATATTTTAATAGGCGAAGGAGGAGGGAGTGAAAATCTTTTAAAAAATGCACCGGCTAATTTTATTTTAATGAAGAGAAATCGAATATTGATTAAGACGATTCTTCAAATAAGAAACAGGAAAAAAGAAAAATGAATCCAAACTAATTTATGTTCATTTTCACATTATGGATATTAGGAAAACAAAGAAAAACGAAACCGTTTATTGTAAAGATGCGTCCATTCAGTGTGTGCTGATATTTGAAAATTTTCGCATTAAAGAGCCATGAATATATATATATATATATATATATATATATATATATATATATATATATATATATACTAGCAGTTCAGCCCGGCTTTGCTTGGGCCTTATGTACTGTTCATAACCCTGACCTCTTGGCAGACAAATTTTTGCCCAAAAATTGATTAAAATGTTTGCTGTATAAATACCCTTTATGTAAAATTTCAAATGTAGACCCAAAAATTGGCTAAATAGTTTGCTAGAGACCGCAAAGGTTCAATCTTGTGAAATTTGAACCCTTGGCAGCCAAATTTTCGGCAAAAAAAAAAAAAAACGATTAAAAAGCTTACCCTATGTCTGAATACAGTTTATGTAAAATTTCAAATGTTCAGACCAAAAATTGGCTGAGTAATTTGGTAGAGACCACAGAGGTCAACATTTTTTTTAACTTTGACCCTATATTTGACCCCATAACATTTGTTTTGGGCTCAAATCAAGTTAAAAAGTTTGATCCATGTCCAAGTAACCTATAGCTAAAATTTCAATTGTTTATACCCAAAATTAGCGAAGGAGTTTGGTAGAGTTCTCAAAGGTCAAATCGTTGAACTTTGACCACTTGACAGCCAAATTTCTGGCCAAAAACCGATTAAAAAGATTTTATGTACAATCTCGAGTCTGTAGACTGAAAATTGACAGAGTAGTTTGGTAGGGAAATGTACACATAGAGACAATTTCACTGATGGTGGAACAATAAAGTTGGCGGGCAACACCGGGAAGTGTATATATATATATATATATATATATATACACACACACACACCTCTTAGTCACCCTATTGTCTGTCATTTTATCTGTTCCACTTATCCTTGGAAAATACTGGGATGATTCGGCTGAAATTTTGTGCGAACCTTTGTTATGATAAGGTGCAGCTAACTAAGTATTATCGCATCATTAATAATACAGGGGCGATAAAATTGTCGCTATAGAAAAGACGATAGGATTCCATTTTCGTTTCATGAAAACCAGTTTTCTCTTTTTGTTGCAGACCATAACTGTAAGATCAAAGTGTAGTATCTATTCTTCAGATGCTGTACTTCAATTTCTTGTTCTCTGTCAGTGGAGGAGAAATCCTTCACGACTGAGACAATTTTAATTTTTGTTCCTTTTCTCCATATTAAAAAACGACCCTGGTGTCTAACTCTGTCCCGTGGGGAGGCATTGTAAATAGGATCTACTAGTTGGCCAGTTGTATACAAGTAACGAATATATGGCAGGTCATCATATAATGGTTAGATCACTCTGACAGACGTTAAAAAACATTTAAAAATTAATGTTTAAATTTCAACAGTATTTCTCGCGGTTAACGGTGGCCGAATGGATTAGGTCCTTGCCAGGTTTGAATCTATCGACTAGTGTTAATCGTAACACCCTGCACTGATGATTCCTGAAAGGATGAAACACTAGTGTCTGTAAGTATTTAATAATTATTATAGTATATATATATATATATATATATATATATATATATATATATATATATATATATATATATCCCACCCCTTCACAGTAGAGATCCCTAGATGTAAGAGAGCCTTCTACTCCAATAGTTTCTTCCCCAGAACAGTTAGACTTTGGAATTCCCTTCCGGGTTCCTGCTTCCCAAACTGTACTGACATGCAGAAGTTCAAGTGCAACGTGAACCGATATCTTGCTGCACAAATCCCTACACAGCACCCCCCCCTGATGCCTATGTCCCTGATAGTAGCCTCCTACAACAAAGTGACAATGTGCCTTGTTTGGGGTGAAAATGTGGAAAAAAAAAAAATAAATAACACACTGGCTGGATGCCCGGCGTTGCCTGGTCGTACAATACGCTTAAGTATGATATTTTTAATTCATGCAGATTGCATATGTATTATCATAAAATCAATCCTCTATTGAATACTATATATTACAAGGAATAATTTGCCCGATGGATTAATTCGCAATAAAAATAAAACATTTTTTAAAATTCCATCTGTGTTTTTTTACAATATCATGTCAACGGATATTTGGCTTGACGATCTTAAAAATAGTCTTTCTTCTCTCATAGATAAAAAAAAAAAGAACAACTTTTACAGGGGAATATTTTACGTTACACTGGGCAAGGTTACACCAGTGTAATGGAGAATATTCTCATTTTTATCTATAAGAGAAGAAAGACTATTTTTAAGATCGGATGTTTTCGATTTTCGATACTTATCAAACCAAATAGGAGATAGAGCTTATAATAAGAGCAAATCTATATATCTATAAAAACAGAGATGTGTGTGCCACAGACGATTTCTGATTGGTTAATCCAATAATCACATCTCCTAAAAAACTATGGTTCCTACGCTCTTACCTTTACCATAAAATATTATGGCTTTATTTATTGTCCATCTTGGAAGGGTTTAATTTTTTCATAACTTGTTATTTACAAATTAAAAAAATACGAAACTTACACAATCTAACAATCCAACCTACAACATCACGGCCGCCATTCTGGTGCTAGCCGCAGACACGTACACACAACACGAAAACAATGTTTTGAAAATCTAGCAAAAATTAATTTTCCTGAAATTTTTCAATATTTAAAAATAAATTATGCCGGCTGATAAAATTTTAAAACTTTTTTTTAAAGCTAGAAAGATAAAATTTAAAAATACTTATTTTTATATATATATATATATATATATATATATATGAAACTAAACTAAAAAAAAAAAACGCGCGTTCACTCGTGGTCTTTTCATTTCGGGTTTGTATTACTGTACACATAGATTCGAAAAAGTTGTCAAAAAACAAATATATAACAAATAAATGTTATTAGAGGCAAGATAAGTTACTTTTCTACCAAACTGGATATATTTTTCGTGTTTTTATTCAATGTAACATATTTATTCAGCTCGAAAAACGGGTTTGTATTACTGTACACATAGATTCGAAAAAGTTGATAAGATACGAAACAATATGCATAATATAAACACAGCACGAAAACACGCACACACACGCACTCACGTCCACTACCGTCCTTGGCTACGTCACGTTGTTATGGCAACACGATAAACACACAGTAAATTTGATTTTCTTCATTTCTACGCAAATATTACGCAAATATAAATCATATAGAATATCTGTATGAATATAATTACACGTAATAGTTAAATAAAGATGATCATCGTATAAGAGAACCGAAAAAAAAACTAATAGGGAATTAATTAAAAACGATAAAAAATATGCACATTAGCTAGATCTTTGTAGATAAATGCAATTCCACGGCTCATAAATAACAAAGTTGCATTTTCTTTTTAAATAAATAGAAAAAAGGGGTGTTGATAAGACTATCAATACACACAAAAAAATATAGATTTATTTTTGGGTAAAGTTCCCCCGGGTTTTCCTTTCACTTCAGTAAATAATGGTCTTTTGTTATATATATGGCGTACTATTATCCTTATATACATGATGTTTATGTTTATATATATATATAAGTGATAGTGTCTGTGTGTGTCTGTGCGTCTGTGTGCATTGCCCTACGCTAAAACTGTCAATTTTAAGCCTACAGATTCGAAATTTGATATACAGGGTACTGAGATTTGGGAAAATCGATGTGATAGGTTTTCAACAGAAATTTGGCGATTAAGTGGTCAATATTCAACAATTTGACCTTTGAGAACTCTACCAAACTCCTCCTACAATTTAGGGTCTAAACACGTGATATTTTATATATAGATTCCTTGGACATGGATCTAACTTATAAACTTTACTTGATCCCTAAACAATAAATGTTAAGAGGTCATAATAGGGGTCAAAGTTTAAAAAAATTGACCTTTTCTTTTTTTTCTCAGCATACACTTCAAAACACCTGGGCAACGCCGGGCACCGATTGCTAGTAGTTAATAAAACATGTTAAAAAATACTTTGAAAAAGAGTTAAAAACATATTTAATTTGAAAAGGAAGCATTAAATAAGTGGACTTAAATATGTTTTTAACTCTTTTTCAAAGTATTTTTTAGCATGTTTTATTAACTATTTGCTCTTATTATAAGCTCTATCTCCTATTTGGTTTGATCGAGCTTTTACATCTAGTTGAGATTACTTTATAAATATTAATTCTTTAATATTTATAATATACTTTAGTTTTACCATCTTGGATCATTTTGGTAAATTTAATTGTAATTTTTATTTGATATATATATATATATATATATATATATATATATATATACACACACAGGGTGACCCCCCCCAAAAAAAAAAACGTGATATCTTCATTATTTATTCATCGATTACCCTTATTTTACAGGACATGGCAGAATCAACGACCGTGAGTACACCAAGATCCCAGTGGGAGCTGAGACAAAGACAAAAGGATGGAATACTGCTGTCATATCTGGGCAGGAGCTGCTAAAAACAGCCTATCCTGCCTTGACAGAGTACAAAATAGACTTTGTGGCTTAGTGGGGATGCCCTTTTCTCTACCCTGCAACCTCTCTCCCACAGAAGAGACGTTGCGAGCCTATCCTTGTTTTATCGTTATTTCCATGGCAGGTGCTCGTCTGAACTCCAATCTCTGCTCCCCCCTCGCCAATCTTTCACGAAAAACACCCGTCTAGCTGAATCCACTGTGAAAAATTTCCCCCACATTTTATCTGTGCCTAAATCAAAACGTGGATTCCAGGAACAAACCTTCTTTCTTAGAACTGCACGCCTGTGGAACTCTGTTCCGTCTGCCTGCTTCCCACCGGACTACAACTTGGATGTCTTCAATGTTAACAAATTCCTAATGAACCGCCTCCTTAAGTAAACACTTCATCAAATCTCCACACTAACGTAATGTACTTGCAATAACCCTTATCCCTGAGTGGCTTCCGGGCCTTGATAAGTGGTGATCACTGTGTAAAAAAAAAAAAAAAATACATTGTGTTAAATTTCGATCAGACAAAACACTAAGAAATGGGGCCTAATTTTTTGGGGTCACCCTGTATCTATGATTTGGGTGCCATCAGCTAGAATCGAAACCAACACATAAAACATAGTTTCATGATTGAAACTAAACTATGTCTGTAAGTTAAACAAAGACTGGACTTTATTTGTACGCAATATGGTTGACTTTGGAAAGGTGTGTGAATTTCATTAAATAAAGCGAGTTTGCATGAAACCAATGTTTCTTGAAAGACAAGAGGCAAGCAAGATAGATATATATATTCTGAAACCAATGAAAAGTTTTAAAATAATCAAACCCATCTTCTATATATATAAAAGCGAAAATGTATGTTCGCTTTTTGTGTATGTCCAAGAAAGGTTTCTCTGAGAAGCGGTCAGTCGGTTCACAACTTTTTAAAACTTTTTATACCACATGTAAATCGTAATATCTCACAGTTAACAACGGAGCTCGCCTATCTATTTAATTTGCTCGACTTCGGGAAATTAAATATTCAACAGTTTTCGCTACCGCATGTAGGTTAGGCCTTTTCCTATAATGTTTCCCCCTACCCCCAACATCTTGGGGAGGGGGGAAGCATTCCCACACTAAATGAAATTCTACCCTGCAGTCAAAAGTTGACCTCCTTAAGTTATTAAAACGTGCACCTGCTAATTTAAGTAATTAAATAAATTCAAACGTGTTTCCGTTAGCATCTCGCGGTGGGGCAATGGTTAACGTCACACGTTTTTTTTTTTTTTTTTTTTTTCTTCACACTTTAATTTACAACTTTTCCTCAAGGGTTCGGGTTCGATCCTCATACTTACGTACCAAAACATTTTTTTTTTCATTTTACCCCCTCCCCCCCGGAGTTTTCACACACACCTCCAAACACCCGGGCAACGCCGGATACCCCTCGCTAGTCTTCAATAAAACCCAGCAACGCGCAATTAATAACAATATGTATGAAAGCAGTAATAACAATTAAAAAAAAAGTTCATTCTTTTAAATCTGATTTCATGTACGCATTCTTGCAACTTTTTGAAATTCTCTTCTCCCTAGCTTTTATGTTTGCTCGTTTTGTCACCAATAAACGCTTTAAAATAAGTTAAACAAAATAAAACTATATTTTAGTGCTTAACTTATTTTAAAGCGTTTATTTAGCTTGAAACGAAAGTGATGCTACGTTTACTGAGTTAGAACGAAAAATAAATGGCTGTTTTGTTATAGCCATTTGGACTCTCGATAATTGCGCAAAAATCTATAAAATATTGGGAGAAACGCAGCCCATAAATGTCACCAATTGTGCAGAAAACGTAATGTTCAGCCCGTATTTTATTGAAGCATAAAAATTCTTATGATGTTGGTGGAAAATTAACTTATTCTGCCTTTGATCACATTTGTTTGTTGTATTTTTTTTTCGTCGTTTTGTTTTGTTGGCTATTGTAAAAAGCGTTCGAAAATGCTATTTGAAATTTAAGCATGACTGATAGACGCAAAAAGTATTGAAAATTTTAGCTTGACAGCCTGAAAGAAAAGGTTTTTCAAAGCTAAAATTCGACAGTCCAAGGGAAAAGCTTTTTCAAAATTACAACTCGACAGCCCAAGAAAACACCTTTTTCAAAATTACAACTTGACAGCCCGAGGGAAAACCTTTTTCAAAATTACAACTCGACAGTCCAAGAAAAAACCTTTTTCAAAATTACAACTCGACAGTCCAAGTAAAAACCTTTTTCAAAATTACAACTCGACAGTCCAAGGAAAAACCTTTTTCAAAATTACAACTCGACAGTCCAAGAAAAAACCTTTTTCAAAATTACAACTCGACAGTCCAAGTAAAAACCTTTTTCAAAATTACAACTCGACAGTCCAAGGAAAAACCTTTTTCAAAATTACAACTCGACAGTCCAAGAAAAAACCTTTTTCAAAATTACAACTCGACAATCCAAGAAAAAACCTTTTTCAAAATTACAACTCGACAGTTCGAGGAAAAACCTTTTTTCAAAATTACAACTCGACAGTCCAAGAAAAAACCTTTTTCAAAATTACAACTCGACAGACCAAGAAAAAACCTTTTTCAAAATTACAACTCGACAGCCCGAAGGAAAAGCTTTTACAAAACTACAGTTTGACATTCTAAGAAAGCTTTTGTTAGAAATTCTTGTTATATAACTTAGATGCCTTGATCGAATCGTCAAATTTAGGGATAAAAATGAAATTTGGTATTTACAGCAGTGACAGAACAACGAACAAAGAAAATGGCTTAAAAACTTCAGAAATTATGACAATATGACGTATCTCAGCCTTTACTTATAGTTTCAGAACACATTCACGCACACACAAGTTTTGTAATTTTGCAGTCAGTTTATTAAAAGCAACAAAAACATCCCTTCCTCCCCTTTTGCTCATCTGATCTCCAAACATTTTCTTTGTCGATACCGTTTCTTCTAGCTTTTCTTTTTTATGACCGATTTCATTTGACGCAAATTGGAAACGGCGGAATAACTCGCAAATGTCGGTAGCACTGTTGACGACGATACTTTTTTTTATTATTATTAAATGCCGTCTCCAGACCAGAAATTTCATTTTCATAAGCTTATAAAAGTCTCACAGGACATTTATCTACATTAGA
Source organism: Euprymna scolopes (assembly GCF_053919585.1). Taxonomy (NCBI): domain Eukaryota; kingdom Metazoa; phylum Mollusca; class Cephalopoda; order Sepiida; family Sepiolidae; genus Euprymna; species Euprymna scolopes. The sequence goes on from NC_136505.1 coordinate 105,226,451, forward strand.
CAGAAAACTAAATTCATTTCATATAAACACCGAATTACATATGCGTGCGCGCGTGTTTCTGTGTGTGTATAAATACATATATATACTAGCGGGGGTACCCGGCGTTGCCCGAGTGTTTGTTTCTGTGACGGGGGGAGGGAGTTTTAAAAAATGTTATGGTATGGAAGGATCAAACCCGGAGTCATGAGTAAAAGTAGGAAAATAAAGTGTGAAAAAAAAAAAAAAAAAAAAAAAAAAACATCTGCAACGTTAACAGTTCGGCCACCAAGAAAAGTCCATTCCAGTTGTTTAGGGGGAAAAAAAACAAAAAAAAAACGACTACGGTAGGTCAGCGCGAACGTGAAAATATAATGTGAATTGTCCAGCACGCTAACCACTACGCCACAGAGCACTGCAGCTTAGTTTAGTGATTTTAAATAACTTCACATGAAAGAACTACGAAGCCAAACCGGTGTTCTCTTCTCAACTGTTCCTTGTGAACGATCCCCAAACGGTGTTAAGTGGTGGCAGGGGGAGAAGGAATTTATTAGAGAGAAAATATTTTACCACTTCCATTGATCTTAACCGATTTTGGCCGTGACTTCTCAGCAGAAAAAGTATAGAAATCTAAGATTATCGAGGAATTTGAGAAATAATACGCCTATAACACACCTCAGATATTGTTCTGCCGTTTGTGCATACATATTATATTTGCATGAAATATCTTGATTTTTAATCTTATTAATGTCAAAATCAGACGGGAAAAAATGAGTTCATTTTATTTATATAGAGAAGAAGAGAACAAGAGATAGAGAAGAGAAGAGAAGAAGAGAAGATATATATATAAGCGCCCGGGGCTCCATACCATCACCACCATAATCCGCAAAACCCAGCTCCGCTGGGCAGGCAATGTCTATCGCATGCACAACAGCCGAATCCCCAAACAACTTTTCTATGGGGAACTCAGCCAGGGAAAGCGGAATGCAGGGGGCCAAAAAAAACGATATAAAGACTGTCTGAGAACGTCCCTAAAAGACTTTGACATCAGCCCCCAGTCTTGGGAGAGTCGCGCTGCTAAACGTTCGGCCTGGTGTTGCATCATCAGCCTAGGAGCCGACAGGGCAGAGAATCAACGCATAACACACGACCAGCAGAAGCGCAAGAGGAGGAAGGAGAGAGCTGCCGGTTCATAGCCTGCCGATACCGCCTTCATATATATTATTAGTTTGAGGTTACTGTTTTCTAGAGGTTAAGTAACCAATAAAGTTTAACAAGTTTTTTTTTTGTTTTTTTTACACAGGAATCACCACGTAAGAAGGCCCGGAGGCCACTCGAGGATAAGGGTTAATGGGTATACATTAGTTAATGTGATTATAGTGTAGTAAACATAAATAGTGGGAATTTTGTAAATTGGATTACTTAGGGGGACGGTTCATCAAGAATTTGTTTACGTTGGACTTGAAGACAAATTGTAGTCAGCTGGAAAGCGGGCAATCGGAAGAGAGTTCCACAGGTGTGCAGTTCTAAGAAAGAAGCTTTGTTCGTGGAATCTACGTTTATGTTTAAGCGCTGATAAAGATTATGGGAAATTATTGATAGTGATTTTGGCTAGACGAATGTTTTTCGTGAAAGTTTGGCGAGGGGGGGGCATAGATTGAAGCTCAGCCGAGCATTTGCCGTGAAAATAACGATAAAGCAGAGACAGGCTTCCATTGAAAAGCGGTCCTAAATGAATAGCAGTGGAAATTATCACGATCATTGTATGTTTCTCTAAATGATTAAATACCCCGTTATGGAGGAGGAGGAGGAGGAGGAGGAGGGGGTCTTTAACCGAAGTAATATCGGTAATTCGAACCTGTAATTATTGTTATCCACGCATTGTTTCATAAAAAGTGAAAAAAAAAAAAAAAAGTAAAACACTTTATAATTTGAATTGTCCATATAATAGTCATTTGTGCGTCGTACTACTGAACCAGAATAATCCGTTTTAGGGATTGAATGTTATACTTGAATAACTTCACGGGAATAATACTTGAGCCGGCTCAAAAATTGGAGTATAAAAAACTGAATCCTGTTTGACATTACTCTCTCCGGTTCAAATTGGTAAAGCTATCACGATGACTATACAATCCCTCCAGCTGTATATTTTGAAAAGAGGGCCGTCAAATCTAAAATAGTGATATAAGACAAGCGACAGAGTAACAACCTTAGTTGAAGTCAGTATCCCTAATGATGCTGGTGGTCGTTGTTGCTGTTACGCATCATTCATCCATTTTTGTGTTGATCAGATGATTCTATGGTGGGCAGTAGTTTCTCTGATATCTTTCTAGTTAGAATTATTTCTGGATATATGTTGGGTACTTACGGGGAGGATCACACAAAGGCTGCCAACATCCCTGAGTGAAACTGTTAACTGGATTCGAACTTAGCATGCCCAGGTTGTCAGTTTGTGTCGTTAAATGTCACTTCCTTAATGATGTTGATTCAAACAGAACTGAGAGGGAAAAGAGAACTAAATACTAAGGGTAATGGTGCATAAAAGCAGACATTAATTTTTAAACACACCGGAAGTTGGCACACGCGTCTCTCAATTTAGGTATGGAAGCATAGAATCGATACAATTTTCAATTACATTTCATGTTTTTTTTTTAACTTAATTAAACATAGTTATTTAAAAAGATATGCGATTAAATTTTTTTTTTTTAATTGATGAAAAAAGTTAATGTAATTTTATAAATTTTTTGTAAATATATTTTTCAAACATATTTAGGTTTCTGTTGTTTTTTTGTTTTTTTTTTCAAATATAGTTTAGTTTTATTATTTAAATCTACGTAATCTATTCGTACTTATGCTGTCTGAATTTAGTGTTTTTAACATGTGAAATAGTCACATTTTTAAACTGTTAAACTATTTTCTGCTGTGCATTCACGTTTTTTAAACTTAAAACTGTAAAAAAATGTGACGCATTCATTGTTTTTTTTGTGTCTCTGTAAATAAATATATTTTTAAAATATTTGACAAAGTATATAACATATTAACTTAAATAAACATATTTATTTGAAAAGATATGCGATTAAAAAAAATTTTTTTTAAATTGATAAAAAGATATGCGATTAGAAAAATTAAAAAAATAAGAAATTAATAAAAAAAAAAAAAAAGAAGATCGTAGTAGATTTCGCAGGTTTAATAGACTACGGATTGAATGATCCTCTTGTTCAAACCCGGGTGTACCTCACGTTTTTATTTTAATTTTCTTTTTTTTTTATTAATGAGTTTAATTTATGAGAAAAGAAAAGGTACCATTTCAAATCGCTGCAAATCATTTTTTTCGTCTGCTTATTTTAAAACTAAACATTAATAAGAAGTGATTTTTCCAGGGCATTCATCGCCAAGCCCAAATATCAGCTGACGTGATATTAGAAACAAAGAGAGACGGAATTTCATTATTTTTCTCGAATTAATCCACCGGGCACATCATTCCGCGTAATATATAATAATAAACAGAGGATTGATTCTATAATAATACATATGCAATCTGCATAAATTAAAATATCATGTTTACATGTATTGTACAACCGGGCAACGCCGGGCTGCCAGCAAATATATATATATTATATATATATATATATATATATATATATATATAGTATAACCAGGATATCAGAAACTTCTTTTCCGGGTCATACAGTTCTCTTATATCTGGGTTATACACTATCAAGAGTTTCTTATATCCTGGTTACATTGTACATTAACACAGGCTCTAATTTGAGACGAGAGAAAATCTCTCTTGTATCCGTTTTTCTTATATTCGAGTCTCTTATATCCGTATACATAAGTAAAACATTTCATATGGAAAAAAAAATGCCTTTAAATAAAAATACTATGTATGTATGTATGTATGTATGTATGTATGTGTGTGTATATATATATATATATATATATATATATATATATATATATATATATATATATATATATATATATTGGCAGTATGGCTGCCATTCAAAAGGGCAGCCGACATTTTGGCTGGTCCAATGAGAAAGAGATTTGTAATTATTTGAGAAATATAGTATGAAAACAAAAAATTAAGATGAAGAGCAACCATTTCTTTTTTTCAATATATATATATATATATATATATATATATATATATATATATATATTGAAAATATAATCAACAAAAAAGATCCTGAAAATAAAAATGGAGATTTACAGTATAATGACCATTAATTTGTGATTTATACCCTTTGGTAAAGACAGCATCAAGTCTGGAGTTGTTGATAAATGTGGCTGTTTATGGAGAGATTAGAAAGGAAGGGGTTCAGGGGCGGGGGCATAAAAACGAGCCATTCCAATACATAACTGGTAATTTAGAATCATGAGCCAATGATAAACTAAAAGTATTAGGGGGGAGGTATGAATATTGAATAAAAAAAAAACAGTGGACAACAAATATATCCCCCCCCCCGGTGGATTTCGGACAAAAAATAAATATTCTCACCATTTTTTTTTTAACCTAGTCAATAAAAAACTCATAACAAACTAATTCTCTTGCTTTGATCAGAACAGAAAACGGAGTCTTCTAAACTATGTACATTTGCTATGTATATATATATATATATATATATATATATATATATATATATATATATATATATATATATATATATATACTAGCAAAAGTACCCGTCGTTGAGTCGGTTCAAAAACAGCCTACAGAAAATGGACTCTGATTTATGAAAGTATGATAGGTTATGTGAAAAGGAAGGGTTGTAAAGAGATAGCTTCGAATTTGGGGGTATCAAAACCAAAGCAAAATATGATGAAAGTAAAAATAAAATAGATAAACCCCATCATTTATTATACCATACCTGTTCACATTGAAACACTTATCACAATATTCTGTGGATCTATATTAAAAAAAAACTTGTTAAACTTTGTGACATATTTCCATTCTATGGAGGTCAGGTGCGAACGAACACCCTATAATTTTATTATACCATATTTCTTCAAACTGAAACATAATTATCAAAATATACTTACGCAGATAGATATGAGAAGTCTTTATTAAAGTTTGTACCTATTTCCATTCTATGGAGGCCAGGCACAAATGCAGACCCCACAATTTTATTATACCATCTCTATTTAAGTTAAAACATACTTATCAAAATATTCTTATGTACATCTATATCAAAAACACTTGTAAACGTTTTTTTTTTTTTAACTTTTTTATTTCCATACTTTGTGAACCAGGCGCGAACGCAGACACCACAATTTTAATGACCCACCGTTCTGCCAGCTCAAACATACCCATTACTGTGTCTCGATACATCTATCATTATATGTAATCAGTTTTTAAAAATTGTCAACCATATAGGAGCCTATTCGTGACCAGACACACACACAGCTTTATATTATAGAAGATATATATATATATATATATATATATATATATATATATATATATATATATATATACTAGCAGAAGTACCCGTCGTTGACTGGGTTCAAAAACAGCCTACAGAAAATGGACTGTGATTGATGAAAGTATGATAGGTTATGAAAAGGAGGGAGTTATAAAGAGATAGGTTTTGATACTCAAAAATTTTACCCTAAGCAAAATATGATGAAAGTAAAGATGATTTTCGCGAAAATATATTTTTTTATATCAACTTTGTTTCCATTCGTAGCCAAGAGTGACCAACAAAATGATGTTTCCTTACAAAGAGAAAATGCTATATATATATATATATATATATATATATATATATATATATATATATATATATATATATATATATATAATGATATAAATATACAAGAAATAAATGTTACCATAGTCAATAAAAGTTACGTTTATGGTAGAAAAGTTCATTGGTTTGTATTTTTAAGTAGTTTAAAAAAAAAAAAATTTATTTTTTTAAAATTCAGGAACCGGTTTAAAAAAAAATCAAAATGGCAGCGACTTTGAAATGGAGAGCCCCGTTTTCAATTTGAAGGAGGGGCACCTGAGCATTCTATGTTAACAATTTAAGAGAGTTTCGTCAGCGTAAGGAATATTTATAAACATATTTTTAATGTTTTCTGTTATTTTGTGCTTGAGGAATATTCGATTATGGCATGTGTAGTTTATATAAAAATTCATTTAAGTAGTTATCGCCTCAAATTTCGTTTTAATTTCGGTTCGCTGAAATTATTTCAAGTAAAGAGCATGATAAACTATTTCAAAACAAAAAAAAAAACATGAACTGAACTTTTATTGACTATGGTAACATTTATTTCTTGTATATTTATTTTTTCGGGTAGTCGTTTGTTGGCTTTTCTGCTAAACATTCTTACTAAATAATATCGACGGCATATCGAAAAACAAAGAAACAAAAACAGTTTTGAAAAATAATGAAGGTTTAGAGGTCCTAAGTAATTCGCAATTGTATTTTTCAGTTGCCCACGCTGAGAATTGAACCTTCAATCTTCAGGGAAATATCACTTTTATAATTGATTTTTCCAAGTAATCTAACCACTGCGTCACTGATCCTTGCAGACGTGTTGTGAAAATAACATTATTTAAGACAAGAACAGTAGTCCGATGAATCCAAATAATACAAAAAAATCTCAAAAAATTAAAAAATCTATTAACAAATGTATTCTTTTGAAGCTGCTATATGGAAACTGAAAAAAAAAAACATAATTTTGCTATAAATTGTCTACATTGGATTTGAAGGCTGCTTTGTTGTATTAAACTGGGAAGCAGCCCAACGGAACAGTGTTCCACAGGTGGGTAGTTCTAGGAAAGAACCTTTGTTCATGGAATAACTTTGAAATCGGTCACAAATTGGTCATCTCTTTTTTCACTTCGCACACAGCAATACCCAAATTCAAAGAAAAGAAATCAAAACCCGCCCAATTGCTAAAATCACTCAATATATACACCTAATTCAGCTGGTAAATTAGCACATAGGACTCGTGACAGAGACCATAAATTGTACTGTCTGAGCATGCTCGTACTTCTAGCCTTGACTTATGGCCAGTTCTGAATCCTCAGGTAAGCCATTCTGTGTTTTTTTTTTTGTTTATTCTTTTTTTTTTTTTTTTTTATTTTATTGTTCGGTTCCGCTACAAAATAATTTTTGTTCCCCCCCCCCCCGACAAAAGGAAGATGGAACTGTAAATTCACCCTTGTCCGTTCGTCTGTCCACACTTTTCTTAATAACTACGGCTTGGAATTTGTTGAAATTTTGCACAAACATTAAACATGATAGGAGTAAAAAAGTAACAAAACGGATTTTCCAGGAAAACTCCGATTGCCCCCCACTCCCAGGGGTGCCTTTCAGATTAAAATTGCTACAATTGAAACTTTTGTGCTTATCAAAAAAAAAAAATCGCTTGGATTTTTATAAAACTTTCTGAAAAGTTGTAACTAACTGATTTCTGTATAATTTTGTTTGTCTATACTTCACGATAACTCTAGGGTGTGCCCCAGGGGCTCTTTTAGGGCTAATAAAAACACACCATTTTGGGGACTATTTTACCATATTTGTCCAAAATTTTCTGTGTGTATTTATTCATCAGTTTTGCATGGTGCTGAACTCAAATTTAAATATGTTAAGGCCTTTTCGGGACTTTTGGGGCTAAATTGGGTGGGGGGGAGACAAATGATGGACTTAGTTATTTCTTTTTTTTGCATGGTGCAGAACTCAAATTTATATATGTTAAGGCCTAAAACTGCACCGTTTGTTCATTTTCGCCAGGATTTGACGTCCCCTGGGGACTTTGGGGGCTAAATGGGGGGGGGGGCAAATGCTGAATTTAGTCATTTTTTTTAATGCCTCGTTCACTGTGCACTCACGGGGGACCACGCATGCTTCACTTGTTTTTATTTTTTATTTTTATTAAAACGATATAAATTACATTCTCGAACAAACATTTTGTCAGAAGAAAATTGAAAGAGATCTGGAGAAGATGTGGACCGATGGCAAAACTACTTTTAAATCAATTCAATAAAATGATTTATGGCGTGTAGAGTTACTCAATTTTGACGAATTGCTCCAGTGTTGTTGGCCGAGAGAAAACAGAGGGACGTGTTGGATAAAGATTGCTAATCAAATTATGATTAGAAGAATAGAAAATAAACGGCGTATGAATCACAATGGAAATATTTCGCAAGAAAAAAAAAAAAAAAGACTATACATAAAATACAAGCCAGTCGTCCAAAGGGCATTGTTAGAATGACAAAGACGTGATAAACAAAGATGGCCGTCTTGCTTATAAAGGGAAATTAATTTTAGTTATTTTCCAAGAACTCAAGGGAGAGAATCGAGTCTTATAACTGCAATAATTTCTCTTTAATCTCTTCTGGTGGGTAAGGGTTAGGGTTAGGGTAAGGGAGAATGTCTCCACCACACTTACAGTTTTCTAAGCCGGAATAAATAATTTCAGAAAGAAAAAAAAAAAAAAAGAAGCAAAATAAAATATATAAGCAGCAATAGCACAGTAAAAAAAAAAAAAAAAAGAAAATTTAAAAATAAAATTTTTTTTAAAAATAACTTAGAAAAAAATAAACTAGATACACTAATTCAAATCCAGTATCAATATGTTAAATTGATTGTTATTTGGGTCTGACTTCAAAAATCTAACAGAAAAAGATAACTTTATACAAAAGTCATTCCAAAAGTAAAACCTCCTTTTTTAACAAAAAGTTGAAGAGATACGAAAACTGGAGTGATACCATAAAAACGAGTGACCTTTTGTTCTTTAGAATTTATTTTTCTACATAGTCACCACAATTGTCAACGCACTTTTGCCAGGAATTCAATAACGCATCTCTGCTTCTGACGCACGTCCATGACAAGGGTTGCTTTCTTAAAGTTTCACACCTTTAATATCTGCAACAGAAAGATGAAACTTTCAAGCCATGAATGCCTAAGTTCAGTCATCATAACAATGTAATTTACCATCTCCTCTGATTCTGTTTGTTTTGTTTTTTTTGGGGGGGGGGATAAAAAATAGGACGTGTTACTTTAGGAATGCCCCTCTTATGTTAAATGCTTCGATTTGGAAAACACAAAACTTTGGCTATTATAAAAATTTAGGAATTCTATGTTGTTCTTTTTAAATAACTGAAATAAAAAAAAAAAATTATTTGACCCCCCAGCCCCGTTTACAAAAATGACAATAAATGTCAGTTGCTAAAAATCAAATCACTTAAGAATTTTTATTTTTTTCTCAATTTTTTTTTTTTTGTGGGTGAACTCTTTAGACTGACGTTTTTTTGTTAACCCTAAAATTAACAACCCCCCTCTCACCACCAACATATCATGATCAGCAACAAACCTCAGCTCCAGTATTCTTTCTCAGCTGTCAAAATTTCAGCTGTTTTTATTCTTCAACTCATCCTTGTTAGTGTTCTCCACATATGCAAATGAATGCTTACCTATAAAAGAATATCGGTACTAGTGCACTTATTAATCCGTGCTGAAATAATGTTATTATTTAGAAAGCCATTCTTAACATGGGAAGGGGAGGTTGTTTTCAGCTGCCTTTATTCTTCAATTCATCCTTGTTAATGGTCGCTTGTTTTTGTTTTACGGCATACCAACCCTTTTCGGGTTATTTAATTTTCGAATCCAGTGATTTTGAAGAAAAAATTTTTAATAGAATTTTTTTTTTTTTTCAAATCGGTTTCTATTTAACCCGTAGTTCGGAATCTAATAGGTACTACCACTCCAGGTCAGAGTGAACCTGGGAGCAATGGCAATTAAAGGGTGGTTCCACACACCCCCAAAGCCAGCAAGCTGGGGTCTCACCATCAGATATAGTTTAAGGTCATATCCAGGACCTCATCCTTGTTAAAGTAGTGTTCTCCACACATGCAAATGAATGCTTACCCATAAAAAATCGGTACTAGTGCACTTATTGATCCGTGCTGAAATAATAACGTTATTATTTAGAAAGCCATTCTTAACGTGGGGAGGGTATTTTGTACCCATTCTGTACTTTAACCTTACAATTTAATAAAAATATACATCATAAAACTTTAATTAAACTTGGAAATACTATTTAAAAAAATAGCACGGATCAATAAGTGCACTAGCACCTAAAAAAATTACATTTTTTGCTGTTTTTTTTTTTTTTTTAAATTTTTTTTTTTAATCGTGTGGCCGTCATTTTAAGTTTAGTGTCCCCAATATTTGGGAGATGTTGACTCCTAACCACTGATTTCTAATTGAGTTTATTGCATATAATTATTAATAATGCCGTGCCACACTGGGGACTTTTGCAAATTAACTTTGCTCTACAGATGGCTTTCTGTGGTAAATTTTTACTTTAACTACAACTCAACATCCACCTTTTAAATTGTGAAAACCTTAATAGGTTTTCGAGTGTGCTGAAAACGAATATCACATTCAAATCTAAGACAAACTAGTAATTTTCTGGATATTAAACCTTTTTTTAATGCATTACTTAATAAATGTTAGCAGTGATCACCATTCTTACCATATGGAGGAGGTGTTTTGTAACACATAATGAACATTAGTACATTTCAGTTGGGAAAAAACATGGCCGCCAGTGAAACATAATGGATTACATTGGATAGGTCTTTATCTGTCTGGCTCAAATTTAAATGTGACATCATAAAACTTTAATTAAACTTGAAAATAATATTAAAAAAAAACAACGTAGATCAATAAGTGCACCCAAAAAATCTAACAATGGACACAAATTCTTTTTTAGACTGCAAAACAGTCCACACGCTTCAAAGCAAGTAACCCTCCATACTCTCTGCCATTGTTACATTATGTTCAAGACATAGCCGAGAAAACAACAGCAAGTGACACCTGAGTCATGAGAACAGCTTAAAAAGACATGTTGAGGCGTGAAATGAATTATTTAAAACAAGAGGCATTGTGTTGTTGGAAATACCAAGAATAAATGTCTTTTGCTTAAAACTGATAAAATGAGTTAAATTTCTTTCTTGCCCTTGGTTATTGTGACGGACTCCACATGTTAACATGTAACGTTATACATGGTCTGCCATTTTCTTTCCGAACTAGTGCAGTTTAAGTGATCTCATTCAGTTCAATTATAAAAAAATAAAAACAGCCAAGTAAAAGTATTCGCAGATATCCTTCTCCTCTCTATCCACATAAATTTCAACACAAAATTATATTCCACCATAATGCATTTTGGTTTATTCGTGCATCAGTCAGCCATAATAGACCGTGTAAAGAAGTGGGGAAACTGTGTCTTCGAAGAAGCATGTGGTTACACAACAAAGAAGAAATGGCGGCCTATTGGATTTCTATCTTAACAACATGTCAAACGTTTATGATTGAAATCTGATTGACACCGTACAGTGTCAAAAGTCTGATGGGTTTTGGCACGACAAATCGTGATAATGAGCATGTTAAACACGACAGTGACGTGTAAAAAACAACAACTGCAGAATTGATGCGATCACCTTTTTTTCTTTTTTGATACGCTGTGTAAATGTGTGACGGAGTCTCAGTCGTGTAAAATTCGAGACGCCATAATTGAAAAGCCTCTACAAATTTGAATGCTTTTATTTGCTCATTTTATTTTACAGCAGATCAACTTTTTTCGGATTCTTAAATACCAAATCCAGTCATTTTGGGTAAACTTTCAGAACTGCCTGCCTTTGGAACACTGTTCCGCTGGCATGCTTCCTAGTTGAATACAACATGGCAGCCTTCAAATTTACAGTAAACAGGTTCCTGTGAAGCCGTCCTAATGAATAATCAAATTCTACCCAATTTATACCATCTTATATTCAATAACCCTTATCCTCGAGTGGCACTTCAGACCTTGATAAATGATAACCCCCAAGTAAAAAAAAAAAAAAAAAAAAAAAAAAAACAACTTGAATTTATAAGTTTTCACATTCCATAAATCATTTTTTTTAGGGGGGGGGGCAGAAGGACGAATTACTTTTTTCTGGGTCGGAATCTATTCATCTCATCTATCATTGGCTATTTTTTTTTTTTTTTTTTACCTGTTTGTACTGTTTGTTTGATTTTAACTTTATATCAAATGGCTTCATACTTTGTATGGAGCGATTTCGAAAAAAAAAATAAATAAATAAAATTCAGTTAAAAAAACAATTGTCTCCTTTACAAACAATACTAATACTTCAGTCAGATGCTGCTGATGCTTATGTTCATTTAAATGTACATGGAATCCCTTCCTTTAATATTAAAAATAGAAATAAAGGTAATCCCAATTATACGCAGGCCATTCCAAAAGTAAGGCCTCCTATTTTTTAACTCAAAACTAAAACATTGAAGAGCTACGAAGACGAGTGGTAATATTTAGTCACAATCATTCTCAATACTTTTGCCAGCGATAGGGTGGTGGCTGGGCATGGGTACCGAGAGCGCGCTTTTTCACTCATATCACTGTCACCACTGTGAAATCGACGAACCCATCCCTTAACTCTGCTGACATCAACTACATCGGTTTCTTAAATGTTAAACAGCTGCTGGACAATGTTGATCGGTTCAATTTTTTTACTGCATGAAGGAATTCAATAACGCACCTCCGCCAGTTCATAACAGATGTTGTTTTCTTAGAGTCATATACCGTCAATATCTGCAACAAAGGTTATGAATGCACAAATCATCATAATAATGCAATTCGCAATCCCTTCTGATCCATTCGGACGGAACAAAAAATAAGAGATTTTACTTTTGGAACGTTCCTCTCTTTTCTCTTCCCTGGAACCTCTTTCCCACAGAAGGGACATTGTGAGCCTGTCTTTGTTTTATCGTTATTTCCATGGCAAGTGCTCATCTGAGCTCCAAACTATGCCCCCCCCCCCTCGCCAATCTTTCCATCTAGCTGAAACCACTGTCAATAATTTTCCCCACTCTTTAACTGTGCCTAAATCGAAATGCAAATTCCATGAACAAAGTTTCTTTCTTAGAACTGCACGCCTGTGGAACTCACTTCCATTTGCCTGTTTGCCAGCTGACTACAACTTCATTGTCTTCAAGTCCAATATAAACAAATTCTTGATGAACCGCCCCCGAAGTAATTCAATTTACTAAATTTCCATTACTAACAATTACTACGATATTATCCCATCGATTACTGTACACTCAATAACCCTTATCCTTGAGTGGCCTTCGAGCCTTGATAAGTGGGGACTCCTATGTAAAAAAAAAAAAAAAAAAAAAAAAACTCAGCGATACTGGTTAATTTTTAATTTATTTCATTTACTAACATATTACCAGTTATCAAGGCTCAAGAGCTACTCGAGGATACGCTTTAATTAGTTGCTTATTTCATTTTTAATGATTCAATAATTCTTTGAAATGGCTGCGAAGGTGGTAACGTACGTACAAATATAAGTAAATGTATTGTTATTTGTAAAGATCATTTAACAGTGACTAATTTATGGGTTATCCCCCCCCCTCTCCCCATAATTATTTTTATTTTCATTTTCTATTTCTGTTATTTTCAACCATTTTTAATTGAGAGGGAGGGGGCGGAGGAGGTCTTTGTTTTTGCTAAAGGGGCAGCTGGTTTTAACGTTACATCCGTTAACTCGAAATTCCATTTATTATTCAATTGACGCAAGTACTTGTCCACACAGAATCTGTTTTAATCACCAGTTGAACCCTATGCTCTGAAATACCTACAAAATATTTTTTAATCAAAATAATTTTGTATTATATTTTGTGTTTCGTGTGAACATATTTCTGATGCAATTCAGTACTCATCATGTAAATGAAATAAATTTTTAAGATACATTCACATATGCGCCAAGAATTAAATATAAACAACCAATTTGTGTACGATCATTTCTGAGATGATATGAGTTTTTCTTTATACAAGATCTCAATAATAGCACGGGAATTGACACCAGGTCGAAAGCTACACCATTACAATTAATGATTATTTTTTTCTCTAATTCAGATATTTTACAGATAATATTTTGGAAATTAATTTTGGATAAATATAGCATTGAACAACGTATGCAAGTTTTGAAATTATTTTACTAAAATCAGGCAATGCTTTAACGACAACATTATCTCTCACTATGGCAATGTCAAATGGCCACCATGTTCTCCAGACTTGACTAGCCTCGACTTTTTCTTGTAGGGATATCTAAAAGAAAGAGTCTATGTTAACAAACCCCAAACCCTGCAAGAATTAAAGGAAAACATCAGGAACAAAACAAGGAAGTTAAATCGCAATCCAAAGATTCTACAGTCTGTCATAAATAATGTTTTGGAAAGAGCAAAAATATGCGAAGCTGAAAATGTGCAACATTTCAGACATTATTTTTCATAAAGATTGTTTTTTTTTTGTTTTTTTTTTTACACAGTGATCACCACTTATCAAGGCCCGGAAGCCACTCAGGGATAAGGGTTATTGCAAGTACATTACGTTAGTGAGGAGATTTGCTGAAGTGTTTACTTAAGGGGGCGGTTCATAAGGAATTTGTTAACATTGGACTTGAAGACATCAAGTTGTAGTCCGGAGGGAAGTAGGCAGACGGAACAGAGTTCCACAGGCATGCAGTTCTAAGAAAGAAGCTTTGTTCATGGAATCCACGTTTTGATTTAGGCACAGATATAGAGTGCGGGAAATTTTTCACAGTGGATTCAGCTAGACGGGTGTTTTTCGTGAAAAATTGGCGAGGGGGGACCAGACATTGGAGTTCAGACGAGCATCTGCCATGGAAATAACGATAAAACAAGGACAGGCTCGCAACGTCTCTTCTGTGGGAGCATCCCCCACTAAGCCACGAAGTCTATTTTGTACTCTGTCAAGGCAGGATAGGCTGTTTTTAGCAGCTCCTGCCCAGATATTATTCATAGTTTAAAGTTTACATTTTTTTTTTTTAATTTTCCAATGTCTTTGTCAGATTGTGTTAAAATTACAGAAAAATATCATTAAAAATAAAGAATCTATTTAAATTGAAAACCCTTCAGTGACTTTATGAACACCCTATATATATATATATATATATATAAATAATGAAGCCAGACATGGCTTCTGTCGCCAGGTTCGAATCTATCGACTGGTATTAATTGTGACACCCTGCACTGATGATTCCCGAAAGGATGAAACACTAGTGTCTGTAGTTATTTAATAATTATTATAGTAAATAATTATATGCATCTATATATGCTCTGTGGTTACATTGAGCTTCATAAATTAAAGGACTCGTATAAATAAATATAATTGGATAAACATATTCCCTATGTATATATATATATATATATATATATAATTTTATTGTAATGATTAGATCACTCTGACTGACGTAAAAAAAACATTTAAAAATAAAATGTTTAAATTTCAACATTATTTCATGTGGTTAACGGTAGCTGAATGGATACAGTCTTTGCTAATGAAGCCAGATATGGCTTCTGTCGCTGGGTTCGAATCTATCGACGGGTGTTAATAGTGACACCCTGCACTGAAGATTCCCGAAAGGATGAAACACTAGTGTCTGTAGGTATTCAATAATTATTATAGTAAATAATTATATATATATATATATATATATACTAGCTAAGAGAGCCAACGTCGTCTGGGACCGGCAAATTTCCTCCCATACTTTTATTGTCATCGAAATTGATGTAAACGCCCAGTTTTCACTCAAATTGATTGATTGCCTGCTATCCCACCTCATACTGTACATGTTGAGGCTTCACATGCCTCGCTGCATCGACTTAGTCCACTATACATTGTAATCTACACTGCACTGTAGAGAATTTACTATTGATTTTATAAAATTATCTGTAAATAATACCTTCACTTAAAGTTTAAAATGCAAAAGAAAAGTATCACGGTTCATTTGTGCTCCAAACAAAAACATTCTTTTACAACGCGCCCCTGTCATATCAAAGAGCCAACTGTTGATTTTATGATATTCTTTTTACATAATCACTTGAATTCAAGTTAAACGTACAAAAGTCAAGTATCGTGGTTCAATTGTGCTCTGAAAAGAAACATTTTGAATGCGCCACCATCTTATAAATGATTCTACAGTTGATTTTATAGGCTTGGCCTTTCTGCTTGTGGTCCTGGATATGACCTAAAACTATATCCGATGGTGAGGCCCCAGCTTGCAGGCCTTAGGGAGTGTGGAGCCACCCTTTAATTGCCATTGCTCCCAGGTCCACTCTGACCCGGAATGGTAGCACCTGTTAGGGTCCCAACTATGGGTTAAATAGAATACGACTTAAAAAACAAATATACTATATTAAAAAATCGTTCTCCAAAATCACCAGATTCGGCATTAAAAGGGTTGATATGCCGTAAAGCAAAACAACCAACCAACCTTTCTGCTTGTGCGGTGATAAAACTTCTCAAGTACACTTGTGATGTTAGGTTATATAAACGTGTCAACTTTGGTCAAAATTGAACTTTCTTCTTTAATCTGATTTTTTCGATGATTGATTTACAATACAAAACCTCAAGTACTTTCATGTGAAATTTAAACAAAAAAATCGGCTTAGCCGTTCCATATGACACTATCGTTTCTGGGTAGTGGTAGTGGTAGTATGACACTATCGTTTCTGGGTAGTGGTAGTGGTAGTATGACACTATCGTTTCTGGGGAGTGTTACTTGGTTGAGGAAACCAGCTCCTCGGGTGTTAGACACGATATCAAACGATAGGCACATGGAAACATCAACAGGTGAAGATGTCGTCGCCTATAACCGGCTGGCAATGATAGCTTCTTGAGTCATCATTGGGTCGTTACAGGCAGCATTTCAATCATCGGCATTAATAGCAGGGACCGCACGCTGAAATTTAACGCTTGTATAGAAACAGTGAACAAATGCATTTTTATAAAAATATCTAATTTATTTTACATTTAACACTGGCGGAGCATATTTAAATTAACAACCGTTGAAACCCAGCGTGTGCAGCCAAAGACTGCAATGTGCGTCCATCCGTACAAGATGCAATTTTGAACTGTTTAAAATGATACAATCATGTTCAGTTCTCTCTTTCTTCATTGAACGAGAGAGAGAAAGAGAGAGAGAATGAGAGAGAGAATGAGAGAGAGAGAGAGAGAGAGAGAGAGAGAGAGAGAGAGAAATGTGGGTTTTAACGCAATGTTTTGTTTTTCCAAATTCAGCCACCCGCATGCAAGCCTCACCTTTCTTGAATGATTTTGACACTGCCAAATTTTTATAAACACTTGTCAGTCAAACCTGGTTGATATATTCTAACATTTTCAAAATCACAAAGCACCTGCATGACACGTTTTCACGTCACAAGTGCAGAACAAGTTAGGCACAAGGTTTATTAATGTAGAAGCCCCCAGCTACCCGAAATGGGAGCTACGTCATTGTGCCACATTCGGAGTTCGTAGGGAATGAGCTCAAACACACAAAGTTCCTTTTTTATAATAGTAAAGATATATTATCAAGTCACCATTTATCAAGCCACTTGAGGATGAAGGCAAATTAGATAGTACTGATAGTATAATTATAGAAACGTTATTGTACGAAGATGGAAGAATAAAATTAATAGAAATCATCACAAGTGTGTATTGACTTTAAATTTAAAGATGATCATGTTGTAGCCTTCAGAGAAGCAAACTGTAGCAACGTATTCCACAATTAATGCTACTTATAAAACAGGAAATAGAAATAACCCATTGTAAAAATAGGAAATATCACCACAAGTATCAATACTATTTAACCTAGAGCTGAGAAAAAAATAAAGATAAATATAAGAGAAAGAGATAGATATATCAAATGATATTTTTAAGTTTGTCTTTTGTTTTTTGCTTTTTTGATATAACTGGCTTTGCAAACTCACTTTTCTACTATATTCTAAAGAAATAAAGTTAAAATCTATGTTCTTTAAATACCTTTGAAATTTCCTCAGGTCCCTGCTATTAAATAAGTGACTATGACAATGAAAAGACACTGAAATTTAAATAAGGAGTTTTAGGAGTGGAATCTCCAAGAAAATTTTTTGTCCCTGAAGAGAAATTAATGAGATTTACAAGTTTAAGAAGGAAGCTGCAAAACCATAAATCAATCTGTCATTTTTTATGTCTTTTTTTGAAACTTTCTTTTCATTTCCCTTAGGACGAAAATGGGAGAAGAAAGAAAATTAATTGTAGATATTTTTTTTTTTTTTTTGTGTGTGTGGAGAAAGTTAGGGACACCTTTTGTGTATAAAGTTAAACATATAAACCTTATCAGAAACAAAGGGGAGTTTATTTCTTTATAAGAACTGTTTTATTGATTTCTTTTTTTCTAAGTACGAATAAAAAGATAAAAATACAACTCCAGCCTTTGTTAAAATAAATATCAGGAATAAAAAATCTATGACAATTCAATTTGTATCTCTATCATTTGGATTCATTGAAACACTGTTCTCATCTTCAATGCTATTTACACAACGTTTCGATTGATGTAACCTCCAACCTTCTTCAGGTGTATCTTGTTGAACTCGCGGAATTTTTCTGTTGAACTTTGGAATTTGAACGGAATTTTGAACGGAACCCTTTATTTACTTCATGGTGGTTGCATGCTCTTGTTCTTTCAGCCATGATTGGATAGAGGTCCTAAGTAATTCGCAATTGCATTTTGTTGGTCGCCCACACTGAGAATTGAACCTTCAATCTTCAGGAGAATATCGCTTTTACAATTGATTTTTCCAAGTACTCTAACCACTGCGCCACGGGCCCTTGCGCAATTAGTTTTACCGGTAGTTTAAAATCAATAAATATTATTCCATTATTACTACCAGCAGTGGTAGATTTGCTTTTAAAATAATCAAATAAAAAAAAGCCAATTAAAAGAATCGTTTTTAGCATTGGAAAATAGGCACAAATTTTCCCGATTCCAATACCCCAAAAAGTTCCGATTTTTTCTGATTCCCGATTCTGATGATCGTCCTAACACCATAACACTAGCCACCTTCCTTGGTTATACTCACAGAACACATATTCATAAAAAAAAAACGGGTAACCTTTAACAAACAGGCAGCCTTAACGAAAATGTATAACTTTCACTAATCTGGAACGGGTTTGGCAATTCTTGGTCCAATGAAATCAGATCTTTGCCATTTGCCTTAATATCAACCACAGCGAAATGATTGATTGGCTCAACAATTGTGTCAAACAGGATTTTGACATCTAAAGAAGGTCGGAGGTTACATCGACCAAAAGGTTGTGCAAATAACACTCAAGATGAGAACAGTCCCTTTAATCCAAACAATGCAAGCAGTGTAAATTATTTGAAATTAATTTCTGATGACAAAAACAAAAGTGTGTTGGGTTAGGGTTTTGCCTGATAATTTCATTAAAAAAAAAAGTAAATTTCATTGAAATATTTTCACTATAATTTTATTGAAAAAAATAAATATATATATATTTTTTTTTTCAATACATATATATTGAAAAAAAAAAAATTTTTTTTTCAATATATATATATATATATTGAAAAAAAAATATTTTTTCAATATATATTAAAAATATATATATTTTTTCAATATATATTAAATATATATATATATATATATATATATATATATATATATATATATATATATATATATACACTTTTTGTAAATCCACATACTAAAATACGAAACCTTGGCATGTAGTGTTAACTCCTTTTTCTCCTCAGCTAAACATGGCGACTTTCATATAAGAACAAGGTTGGGGGCTACATTGATCGAAACGTTGTGCAAAAAACACTCAGGATGAGAACATCATTCCTCATCTCAAAACTCCAGAACTGTAAGGAGTTTAAGAGTTAGTATCTTTAACATAGGTTTTTCAAAAGACGATTATTTCATATAATGCACCACCGGAAGCTGTTTTTTTTTTGTTTTGTTTTTATTATGGTATTTTTCATTCACATTTTCAGCTGATAATACGATAAGTCCATTTTATGAGAGGAAACTAAACTTTTGCAATCCGTTAAAACCATTCCTAATCTTTGCCTCAAAGGCATGGGAAAATAGTTTTGCTTTTTATCAGAAAATAAGAACATTTGTAAAACGTATCTACTTAATCTATGTATTTATAGATGAAAATTTCATGTAAAACTTAAGCGTGACAGACAAAGGTAACAGCTATTTTAAACTTCGGTGTGACAGAGGAAAGAAAAAACTATTTTAAATTTAGGTGTGATAGAGCAAAAGGAGAAAGTTCATTTGAACTTAGGTGTGACAGAGTAAAAATTGATATTTTAAACTTAAGTGTTACAGACAAAGGAAAATGCTATTTTAAATTTAGGTGTGATAGAGCAAAGGCAGAGGATATTTTAAATTTAGGTGTGACAGAGCAAAGAACAAAAACTATTTTAAACTTAGGTGTGACACGGCAAAAGAAAAACTATTTTAAACTTAGATGTAACAAAGCAGAGAAAAAACTATTTTAATCTAAAGTGTAACAGAGCAAAGAAAAAAGTTATTGTAAATTTAGGTGTGATAAAATAAAGGAAAATGCTATTGCAAACTTAAGTGTGACAGAGCAAAGGAAAATTATATTTTAAAATTAGGAGCGACAGAGCAAATGAAAAATGCTTTAGTAAACTTAAGTGTGACAGACAGAGGTAAACGCTATTTTAGACATAAGTGTGATAAAGAAACAAAAAAGCTATGTAAAAAATAAGTGTGACAGAGCAAAAAAAAAGATATTTTAATCTTAAGTGTGACAGACAAAGATAAACACTATTTTTAACTTAAGTGTGACAGACAAAAGAAAATACTATATTAAATTTGGGTGTGACAGACAAAGGAAAATGTCATTTTAACTTAATGTCACAGAGTAAAGGAAAAGGATATCTTAAACTTAGATGTGACTTAGGTGTGACAGAGCAAGGAAAAATGGCATTTTAAACTTAGGTGTGACTTGGGTGTGACAGAGCAAGGAAAAATGGCATTTTAAACTTAGGTGTGACTTAGGTGTGACAGAGCAAGGGAAAATGGTATTTTAAACTTAGATGTGACTTAGGTGTGACAGAGCAAGGGAAAATGGTATTTTAAACTTAGATGTGACTTAGGTGTGACAGAGCAAGGGAAAATGGTATTTTAAACTTAGATGTGACTTAGGTGTGACAGAGCAAGGAAAAATGGCATTTTAAACTTAGGTGTGACTTAGGTGTGACAGAGCAAGGAAAAATGGCATTTTAAACTTAGGTGTGACTTAGGTGTAACAGAGCAAGGGAATGGTATTTTTAATGTAGCTGTGACAGAGTGACATTTGAAAAGAAATCTTCAAAATGTTAAATAATTCTATAACTATTCTGCATTCAAATTTTGTTAATTTCATTCATCATTTTCAATCCTCTCAAAGTATTCTTCATCATTCAACTCACAATCTATTCATTTCATTAACTCTAATCCGCGAGTGGCTTTCGGCCTTGAGATATGGCTACTCATTATTAATGATAAAAACATTTTAGAAAAAAATCATTCACTGTTTTATCTGCTTTTCATCGACTGTTTCGTTGAAGCACATCACTTCAGTGTGGCTAGACAAATTAATGTCTTATATTACTTATATTATCACAACAAAATGTGACCGGCTGGGTCAGACATTCAGTTCTGGGTTAGATTGTTAGAATCAAGAAAAATGAGTTTGTAAAGCCAGTTAGATATAGAAGCTAAAATCTTAAAGTAATCGCTGTGTTCTCACTCTTATTTTCTCGTTTAGTTGCACCATTAATTCCTCTCTCTAAAACAATCGCGTACTAGACTTCTTAGCTTAAGGGCAGAAGTCGAGACTTAGAATGAGTATTTACGCCGTAAGTAATCCAATTTACCAAATGTCCACTACTAACAATTACTATGTCACTGTCCCATTGACCACTATACTCTTATTAACCCTTATCCTCGAGTGGCCTCTGGGCCTTGATAGGTTGTGACTCCTTTGTATAAAAAAAAAAAATCCCGAACTTCTAGAGTAAATGTGGTATTGTGGTGACTAATCCCTATTTCATCCCTAACAGTGCATCGAACGGATGCCACAATATTAGTTCACCGCATCTTATTATATAGGTCCGTACAAAATTTCAGCCGAATCGTCCCATTAGTTTCCGAGAAAAAATGAGACAGAGAAATTTAATATAGACAAAGTGTGAACAGTGACACACAAACAGCAAAGATAAAAACCTTAAAATTTTTTTTGGTTTTTTTTTTTTTTTTTCATAATTTTATTATCAGTTTGTTCAAGCTGGGGATGGGACATTCTACCGGATGCCAAACATTCACCTGCTATGTCATATATTCTAACTGAGAGATCTTTTTAAAATTTAGAGCGTCCCTTTAAGTGCAATTGTTTGAATCTCTCTTGCACTTGGTTCACCGGGTATATTTGCCAGGTGGTTTTAGAAATTCTTTTTCGTGAGTCCAGTTGCTCTTATAATTACTGGACTGATAAAGATCTTCCTCAGATTCCAGTTTCTTGTCGTGCACGAGACCTTGGTATTTCATTATATTTTCTCTCTCAGCTCTGTCTAACCCAGCATCATTGGAGATACTGACTTCTACAATGGTTGTTTCTTCCTCGTTGTCGTCACATATCACTCAGGTTTTATAGCTTCGTTTCCAAAACATGTAATTGTAGGGAGTGCAGAGCCAAAGTGGATAGTGTTCGACTTGTTTCCAAAAGCTTTTTTTTTCTCGCTTTTTTTTTTTCTATTTGTTTTATTTTAGTTCAGTCCAAGTTCTCAGAAACCAAGGGACCTTACTTCCTGATTCTAACACTTGATTTCTATATGCGACACACAGACATTCGAATGTTCCATTAAAGTTCTCCTCTATCTCTTAATTAGTTCAATCGAATTATTAGTTTACAAATTACAACTATTTAAATGAAACTAATACTATAAGATTTCAAGACAATGGGAAGATGAAATGGTGTGCGTTAATAATGTATTACTTTCTGATGAAAAAAAATACTGTTCAAGTAAGCAATGCCTTTACGACGTTAAAACGCCGGTTAAGAGTTTCTCCTTTTCGGTTCCATTTTAATTCAATCGATGTTCTAAAAAATCAAGGGGCCCCCTCCCTGAGTCTAACACTTGATCTCTATATGAGAAACATAGATATTCGAATGTTCCATTAAAGTTCTGAGTTACTAAAGAAGTTGAGAACTATAAGTAATATATCTAAGCACTTATGTATTTGTTATGACATTGAATCTGACGATTATTTACATAAAATCGTGCAGGAGTCTTACGCACACACACACACACACATGACGGTTTATATATATATATATATATATATATATATATATATATATATATATATATATATATATATACCGGTCATACAATACGCTTAAACATGATATTTTAATTTATACAGATTGCGTATGTATTATTTATAGAATCAATCCTCTATTGAACATTATATATTACGATGAATAATTTTCCCAGTGGACTAATTCGCAAAAAAAATTTTTTTAAATAATAATGATAATGTCGTTCATCAAATTCCGTCTGTGTTTGTTTACAATATCATGTCAGCTGATATTTGGGCTTGATGAATGCCCTGGAAAAGTCACTTTTGATTTATATTTAGTTTTAAAATATGCAAACGAAGAAATGTCTTGCAGTGATTTGAAATAGTACCTCTTCATTTAGCGTAAATGGAACTCATTAATAAGAAAAAAAAAAAAATAGAATGATGAGTTACACCTGGGCTTGAACAGGGGATCATTCGATCCGTAGTCAATGCTCTACCACTAAGTTATATCTCTAGATGACAATAACTGATTTTTTTTTTAAGAGGAAATGATTTGCTGAGATTTTATTATCTTCCTTGGCCGGTGTAACGTAAAATATTCCCCTGTAAATTATTCTTTTTATCTATAAGAGAGAAAAGCTACTTGAAGATCTGATGTTTTCGATTTTCGATACTGATCGGATGAATTTCTGTACAAAACATATCTAAGAACACTGCCAGACATATAAATTACCTTTCTGTGAAATTTGCAAAAGGATAAACTCAGCCGTTTCGGAACCTATGAGGAAGGAACTTACACACACAAAATGACTTTTATATAATGATAGATAGATAGATAGACAGACAGACAGAGACAGACAGATAGATAGAGAGGCAGATAGTCAAATAGACAGACAGACAGACAGACAGATAGATAGATAGATAGATAGATAGATAGATAGATAGATAGATATCCTGTTAAATGTGAAGAACAAAACAGTGTATACATTTACTTTTCTCATGAATCAAGGAAAAGATATGAAAACATCAGAAATGAAAAGGCAATTGAGATGTTTCCGGTTAACATTTCAGTTGACATTCAAAATATTCTGAAAGCTGTAAGTGAAAAAGAAAAGAAAGGAAAAGGCTCATATAAGTACTAGACGCAACTGTGATCCGTTGGGTCACTCCAGCTGTTTATTTTACATTGACTTCGTATTAGTATTTGAACTGCTATTCTCATCGTGAGTGTTATTCTCACAACATTTCGGACGATGAAAACTCCAGCCTTCTTCAGGTATATCTTGTCGAACTTTGGAATATTACTTAGTACTTTATCCGTTACCCTACGGACGGATCCGTGGCATAACGGATAACATACTAATTAAATTCAGTTCTAAGTGACACTCTTCAGGATGTGGAATGTTCAATCCTCAGTGCGGACATAATAAGAACCATCCATCCATCCATCCATTCATCCATCCAGCACGACCGTAGCCGAGATTAAACTCACTACACGAGTTTGTAGTGTAATTCGAATCTTGTTGGTAGCTGAATACTTGATGCTTCGTCAGGGCTATCAAGGGTATTTTTTATAGTGACGCCATCACTAGATGGATTGCCTACCACGGCTTAAGAGAGTCCCATCTACCCTCAAGAGAAGGATAGACCGTGCCAGTTTCTCAACCTGGTATTTTATCCCACAGTATATACAGCGCCTCGTCTTCCCAAATGGTCACCCATCTGGTACTAACCAGGCTCAACATTGCTTAACTTCGGTGATCTGGCGAGAACCGGTTTGTCAACGTGATTGTGCTGTAACTAAGAACAATTGTGAATTACTTAAGACTTCTACCCGGTCATGGCTGATGGAACGAGAATATGCTACCCTTGTGGATTAAATAAAGGGTGCCTTACAAAATTTCGTGCAGATTTCAGAGTTCAACAAAATACACGTAAAGAATGTCGAAGGTTACATCGGGTGAAACGTTGTGTAAAAATCAAGATGAGAACCGTAGTCCGAATAATCCAAATAATACGTACCCGTGGAAATTCAACGGTAGTTGAACATTTTAAAACATTACGAATTGAATAACAAACTAAAATAAATAACGACGAATTTCAAACCATTTTTAGCAAACTGTTTTTTTTTTCAACCTTTTAAAGCTAAAAAGAATGAATTAAAAACATTAGATTTTTTTTAATGAAAACTCAACACTTATGGCTCTGAATTAGCCACACACAAAAAAAAACCCAGGACAACAGCGTAAGTCAAGACGTGTATTAATAAAAGACAAACAAGGTGTTACAGAATGAAAATAGTGTTTGCGTCCATCGACTAAGCGAGGTTAACTTTGGAACTAGAGCCCTACCTGCGATCGTTAAGAGTTCCGGTATATATGGACGGTTGAGTTAATTCAAAGGGTGATTCCCCCACACACAACACATTGTTTTATTTTGGGGGGGTTTTCCGAATAATTTTTTATATAAATTATAAAGAAACAGATGTCAATTCACTTGCATATATATATATACTTTGTTGTTGTTCCTTCTTATGAAACTGATTTTTAATTTAATTAAATTTTGATTTTTAAATTTTAAAAATTTTTAAATTATAAATCACATTACTTAATATTGAATTAGCTCTAGGACATTTAACTATCGAGCTTATTATATATCTAAATTACAACGAGCATTTCCTGTATTTTAATTAAACTAGTAATTTCACTATTACATTAAAATACACTTAGCTCTTTAGACTATTATTCTAATCTCCTTTAAATTATATATATATATATATATATATATATATATATATATATATCTCAATTTTTAAAAAACAAAATATATAAAAAAATTAGTCTCCCCTCAACATGACATTTTTTTAATTATAAAATAAAATAGACAGTCATGTTTGTTTTTTGTTTTGTTTTTTTTTGTTAAAATTTTGGAGAGGAAATGGTTTTAATGATTTTTAACTGATAAAGAGCTACTCTAAAGGGAGGTAATTCGTTTCTTGATTTCATTTGAAAATTTATAAAGTGTCAGATTATAACTAAGAAATATATATTTTTTAAATTCTCTATTATTATTAATAATGTTTTTATTACTATTGTTATTATTACTATTATTATTATTAATTTTTTATTACTATTGTTATTATTACTATTATTATTATTAATTTTTTATTACTATTGTTATTATTACTATTACTTTTATTGATTTTTTATTACTATTGTTATTATTACTATTACTTTTATTGATTTTTTATTACTATTGTTATTATTACTATTATTTTTATTAATTTTTTATTACTATTGTTATTATTACTATTATTATTAATGTTATTATTACTATTATTTTTATCAATTTTTTATTACTATTGTTATTATTACTATTATTATTAATGTTATTATTACTATTATTTTTATTAATTTTTTATTACTATTGTTATTATTACTATTATTATTAATGTTATTATTACTATTATTTTTATTAATTTTTTATTACTATTGTTATTATTACTATTATTATTAATGTTATTATTACTATTATTATTAATGTTATTATTACTATTATTTTTATTAATTTTTTATTACTATTGTTATTATTACTATTATTATTAATGTTATTATTACTATTATTTTTATTAATTTTTTATTACTATTGTTATTATTACTATTATTATCATTAATGTTTTTATTACTATTGTTATTATTACTATTATTATTAATTTTTTATTACTATTGTTATTATTACTATTATTTTTATTATTTTTTTTATTACTATTGTTATTATTACTATTATTATTAATGCTTTTATTACTATTGTTATTATTACTATTATTATTATTTTTTATTACTATTGTTATTATTACTATTATTATTATTGTTTTTATTACTATTGTTATTATTACTATTATTTTTATTAATTTTTTATTACTATTGTTATTATTACTATTATTTTTATTTATTTTTTATTACTATTGGTATTATTACTATTATTATTATTGTTTTTATTACTATTGTTATTATTACTATTATTATTATTAATTTTTTATTACTATTGTTATTATTACTAGCAGTCTGCTTGATGTTGCTCAGTCACAAAATATTCTCAATTCATGCAGATTTCATATTTATTATTATAGAGAAAATTCTCCATTGATTATTATTTGGTAATCAATATGTATAGTAATGATTTCAAAAGTTTATAAAAAAAAAAAAAAATTTGACTTCAGTGCCATCAGTTGGAATCGAAACCAAAACATTCAGCATTCCAGTCTTAGTCATTATTTAGCATTTTAACTTTCGTTGTTACTGTCTGACCTATTGCCAAATGAACAAAAAAGGCTAAAACTTAAGCGAGTTTAAGCTAAATATAGAAATGTACAGAAGTTAGTCGATTTATTCCTGCTAAGCTCAATTTTTTTTTTCAAGTTAGACAATTTAAAAAACTATTTTTACGGGCTAAAAACAAAATTGAAAGTGTTCCCGAGGTGCAAATACTCTATATATCAAGTTTTAAAACTGTGGACCATATATTCAAAGAGGAATTTGGTAGAGAAGCTTCACGTACACACACACAAACAAGGTCATTGACTGTCATTTGGGCGGTTGGGTTTCGACCCTGGCTTGAGGCAGTTGCCTGTCTAGCCACACTGATGAGCTGTGAAACAGCGAAACAGTAGTGTATGTGGATGACTATACACACACACACGAGGTGTCTTTAATAAGTCTTCAGACTTTTCCGTATGGGCACTTTACGTGATAGTACATGCATGAACCTCTAGTCCCCTTTAAAGTAATCTCCCCCAGCTGTAATGGATTTGTACTATTTCAACGACTTCTGGAAGGCCCCATGGAAATCTTCTTGTATGAGTGTGTAAATGATCCTCATTACAGCCTTTCTCATCTCTTCAATTGTCCCTAAGGTTATCTTTGAACTTAGGGAATAAGCAAAAGTCACAGGGAGAAAGGTCTGGACGATGAGGACGATGAGGAATTGTCTTGATGCCCATCTTGGTCAAATAATCTGTAATAAGGATGGAGTTGTGGACTGATGCAGTTGCAAAAATCTTCCGCATCTTCAGTTCTTCACAAATAATTGTGTGTACAGTTATGTATAAATTTATCTGTTATCCCTCTTTTAAAAGATGGAATCGCCTGATCGTCGAAGACAAGATGCAAGCAAGCAAGCTCCACAGAGCTTTATAATCTATAATATAAATCTCATCTGTCTGTTTAAATGTATGTATGTTTGTATGTCTTGGAAAAATTTTCGACAGAGGAAACGGATCCTAACAAGATCAGTATCATTTTGGAGCTCGACGTGTCGGATGCCAAATATTGAAAAATTGGCCCCAAACATTAATTTCTTTACCCTAAACTCGGCCGTTTTATACAAGGAGGTGTTGATTTTTTTTTTCGTCGACATTTTAGCAAGTCATCGTCACCGTTGGATTAACTTTGGTTAATTTCAACGCTTTTGACTTCCGGTCGCGTCATGGAGACATCAAATTTTCTTACACTTTCTTTTTCGACTTCGCGTCACGAATTCAAGTCTTCCTGCCTATTACCACTTTTGTTTTTAACACCTCTCTTCTCTGATTTATTAACAACTAAGACATTTCAACAAGTATTTGTTTACATTAGACTTTAAGACCATTGTTGTAGTCGGTTGGGAAGCAGACTTATGGTATTTTGTTCCACAGATAGGATTATAGTCAGCAATACATAAATAATACTCATCTCAACAATGAATTCCAATTAATATATATATATATATATATATATATATATATATATATATACACACTAGCAAACAGTTAATAAAACATGTTAAAAAACACTTTGAAATGAGTTAAAACATATTTAATCTGAAAAGGAAACACTAGATAAGTGGATAGTCCTTAATCCGCGGAGTTTCGAAGAAATACTTTCCTTCTCATCAGAGGGTAGGAATTAGCAAAATGCGGGATCGGATTTTGCATGCAAAAGTATTTGATGAAACAACAAGTAAGTCAAAGATCTTACTTGAAAACAAAAAAAGTGAAGCAGAGGGAATATGGTGAAGAAAAAGGTGATTACACATGAATGAATAGTCTGGTGGAAGATAAATAATCTAGTGACGGTAAAATCCAAATATATAACTTCAAGAAAGTTAATTGAATTTGCATTTGCACAAGTAAAATCCAAGGAAATATATATATATATATATATATATATATATATATATATATATATATATATATATATTGGATTGTGTAGTGGACTTTCGGTCAGCGTTCAAGTTGTGGATAACTTGACAAAGACTAAAGTTACTTCTCATGAAAGAGGAGAACTATTTATGGCACAATGGGAGATTCCATTGTGCACACATGGGCCAGTCTATTCTTTGGATTGTGATTGGCTGAATCACCTGATTGGATATGCTTGTACATAAATACAAGCCCTCAGTCCAGCTCAATCTGATGTCTGTCTTGTGCATGAGCTGGACCCTTGGTAAGTGTTGCTGCTATTATTATTATTATTGTTGTTGTTATTGACTACTACAGTTCTTTTGATTATTCTATATATATATATATATATATATATATATATATATATATATATATATATATCCACATTCACGGGTTCGAGCCTGCCTGCCTACTACCACTTTTTTTTTTTTTTTGCTCAATGCACACTTCTAACCACCCGGGTAACGTCAGTCACCCAGGCTAGTTGTATATAGATAATAACACTTAAGATGAGAACAGTAGTCCAAATAATACAAAGCATCAATCCTCATCAAAAAAATGATAAGATTATTAGATTTTAGTGCAATTTCGATATATTATCTAAAATGTTTGGGAATAACTAAAACAAAGGTTCCACAGACAAGTAGCAAATTGATGCCAAGACAAAAAAAATATGAGATAAGAGATTTTCATAATCAATATTACACCAAGATTATACATTTTTTTAAAAGTTGGTAGGTATGCATGGAAAACTTGGTTAGCACTCTGCTGCCAACAACATTATCCGAATTATTTCTGCATCAACAAATGTAATGTAAATAAACCTTATTTCCAAGAACTGCCTGCTTATGGAAATCTTTTTCGGCTGACTGCTTTCCTCCTACATTTAACATTGGTCTTTTAAGAATAAGAATAATAGGCATTGTCTTAGCATTAATCATCTCTCATTCTTTGTAACTCCTTACATTAAGTGGCTTCATGCCTTGTTTGGAACATCTTTCATAAAAAATTAAAAAAATCTTAGCCATGGGACCATAAATGGGGCTTACAGAAAGCTAAACGTTTCAAACTACAATGGACGAACAGACCGAAGGCCACACATTTTTGACGATGCCTTCAATAAACATCACTTTGAACAAAGCATTAGTGATTGAAATAAAAATTGACTAAAATTAAATGGCAGCAAGTCAGTGAGACAAATGCTGAATAGATGAACTATACCTGCTTTTATTACTAAATGTTATTTTGTTTGTTTGGCCATGGAAAGTGTAGTATCTGTTTTTCAGATGCTGCACTTCAATTTCTTGTTCTCTGTCAGTGGAGGAGAAATCTTTCACGACTGAGACGATTTTTATTTTTGTTCCTTTTCTCCACGTTAAAAAACGACCCTGGTGTCTAACTCTGTCCCGTGGGGAGACATTGTAAATAGGAACAAGTAAACCATGACCAAATAAACAAAACAACATCTTCTAATTTTTATTTATTGCGGACTATTATCCTCATCTTTTTCTTAGTTGTTGTTTCACGACGTTTCGGCCAACTATTCCTCTGGTCTTCGTCAGGTGGTAACCACGACGGGATAGGAACTCTGAATCTCCTGACTGCATTCACTGCAATTATGAGATTCAACATCTCTATCAACTGTGCCACTCTTTATGGTTTCAGGTGAGAATTGTCTGAAGATAGCGGTTTCAATCCTACTTACTTGGCCAATACGTGGTGAGATGCTAACAACTACAGAAGACAGGAATAGTTGGCCGAAACATCGAGAAACAACTAAGAAAAAGGTGAAGATAATAGTCCGCAATAAATAAAAATTAACAAATAATACTCATCTCAATGAATTACAATTAAAAATAATATATAACATCTTCTTCTAATACATAAATCTCACCTGCCTGTTAGTGTGTATGTATGATCATCAACTGGACCGTTTTTTATAAGGAGGGAGTCGATTTTTGCGTCGACATTTTTGCAAAGTCTTCATACACCTTGCAATGACTAAACTTATTTTGAATGCCTGTAACGTCGTAAATAACGTTTAGCTCGCGATTTACTTTTTCCTTTGACATTAATGCCTGAGCTATGAAGACAGATTTGCTGCAAGGCTAAAAATTAAAGCATGAACCAATAGCTATTACGTTATGCATGCGTTTTTGTAATGCTGTCATTAAACCTTCACCTGACAAATTCCATTTTTTTTTAATCCTCACACTTTTGCACTAATTTTCCCCAGCTAAAACCCAAATATAAAGTTTTGCATGGGTTCGAATACTCTGTATATTAAGTTTCATGTCTGTAGACCCAAAACTGACAGAGGAGTTTGGTAGGCAACATTTTTTAAACACACACACATATATATATATATATATATATATATATATATATATATATGTGTGTGTGTGTGTGTGTGTGTGTGTGTGTAGAAAGAGGTTTGTGTTTACTACAACTTTTTATGTAAATATTATGCAAGTATAAATCATGTAGAATATCTGCATGAATATAATTACATATATATGGGGAAAAATGTTTATTTAATTATATTTCACCTTTTATTTATACAAGTCTTTTCAATTTATGAAGCTCACTATAACTACAGAGCATGTATAAATAAATGAAGTATAAAGTCTATATTCCAAATTTCAAAATGTTGACCATCTTACCGTTTATTTTTTAAGTATGTTGAAATGTGCAATTCTTGACAGCACCTATTTCACAGTGCAGAATCATTCATGCAATTATTATGTCAATGTTTGAATTTATTCCGCCCTTAACTCATCAGGAGAAAATAAAATAAAGGAATATGGCATGATTACAAAATCTGAAATTGGAAGAGAAGTTGCATTTTTTTTTCTCAATTTGTTACGCCATGTTTGAATTTTTTTGTTCTTTTTTATTTAAATATATGTATCTCCGCCATCACTAATATGTTTCTTATTTATATTTAAATAAATATTTTAATATCATTACATAATCCGTACAATGTTTCGGCCATTAGTTAAGAATAACTTGAGGACTTTATTTTCTGAAAAGTAATATCGCCTAAAGAGGTCTTTATATATCTTTCCATCAATGGTTGTCCATCTTTCTCTCTCTTTTTTTTTTTTTTTTTTTTTTTTTTTTTACACACGGTGGTCACCACTTATCAAGGCCCGGAAGTCACTCAGGGATAAGGGTTATTGCAAGTACAGTACGTTAGTGTGGAGATTTGATTAAGTGTTTACTTAAGGGGGCAGTTCATTAGGAATTTATTAACGTTGGACTTGAAGACATCCAAGTTGAAGTCAGGTGGAAAGCAGGCACACGGAACAGAGTTCCACAGACGTGCAGTTCTAAGAAAGAAGCTTTGTTCATGGAATCCACGTTTTGATTTAGGCACAGATAAAGAGTGGGGGAAATTTTTCACAGTGGATTCAGCTAGACGGGTATTTTTCGTGAGAGATTGGAGTTCAGACGAGCACCTGCCATGGAAATAACGATAAAACAAGGATAGGCTCGCAACGTCTCTTCTGTGGGAGAGAGGTTGAAGGGTAGAGAAAAGGGCATCCCCCACTAAGCCACGAAGTCTATTTTGTACTCTGTCAAGGCAGGATAGGCTGTTTTTAGCAGCTCCTGTCCAGATATGGCAGCAGTACTCCATCCTTGGACGTACTTGGCTTCTCTCTCTCTTTCTCTTCCTCTCTCTCTATATATATATACTTCAAAATAAAATTATCTAACAATCAACTGGTATAGAAACCTGCGATTATAAGTCTTACAAAATATTATTGGCAGTAATATTTTGTAAGTACTTTCCCATCTAAATAAAAATTGCTCGATATACAAGATAGAGCAAATAAATCAAATTTTAGTCATTCAATAAATTAAAAAATATGACGTGAAATGTTTGAATTTCATATCAAAAGATTTTTATTATTCTATGTAAGACAAAGAATGCATTTGAAATATTATAACTTCTTATCCTATATGATTTACCTTAATTTGCGTGGCCTGTCTACTGAAAGCGGTTTTATTTTATTAACAATTTGAAGTTATTTTTGAGTGGAATTTGAAGCTCATGTTTTATAATTATAATTTTTTTTTATATAAACAAAGAAAATTGCTCCAGGAAATGCCTACTTCGGACCATTACATTGTGATGTGGATTGCTCAAAATACAGTTTGGATCATTTTACCACACTGCTATCAAAGACATTCACTTCGGATTTTACGATGCAATTCGGATGTGAATTTTAATATCCTTTTCATTAACTTCCCTTACCCTATGACATTTAAATACTTAAATAACTTTTTATTGTGATTCCCCATGTCTCACTGACTTTAGCAAATAAGGTGTAAACCATTATAACTATTTGCTAATATTTTCTCCTCTGAAGAGATGGTAGACATCGAAATCCTATAGGATAAAGAGTTATATTTCAAATGCATTCTTTGTCTTGCATAGAATAATAAAAATCTTTTGATATGAAATTTAAATATTTCACGTCATAAATTTTTAAAATTTGAGTGACCAAAATTATATATATATATATATATATATATATATATATATATATATATATATATATATATATAGAGAGAGAGAGAGAGAGAGAGAGATAAACTTAGCTAAATCAGAGGATGAATTATAACAAGATTTATACAAGAGTACTTAATACAAAGTAAAACAAGATATACTTTTATTTGTTTTTACATAGACAATTAGGTATCGCTACACAATCATTAGTGTGTTTCAGTCAACTAATAGATAACTAGAGACTTCATCAGAGGTGTTGCTTTTCCAAAGTTCAGTCCTTATGTAAACATACTCATGAGTGTGTAGTCATAACTAATTGTTTGCATAAAAGCAAATAAAGTGCATATATATATATATATATATATATATATATATATATATATATATATACACATGTATGCATATATATATATATATGTATGCCTATATAGAGGGGAAAATAATAATTTAAAATTGCAAATTAAAATTTACAATTGAATTTATTATTCGATAAAATACTCCAAAAACAATCATAATAAGCTCTACTTTCTATTCTGTCTGTATTGAGCTTTTTTATTTGATTGGGATTAATTCATTAAGATATAAATATTAATATGTATATTAAATTTAAGTTTATCACTGCTTATATCTGGTAAGCATTTTTTTCCCACTGTATGGATTACTTCTTTAGTTATATATACAAACATACATACACACACAGACACATATACATACATACACACACAGATATATATATACATGTACACACACACACATATATATTAGCATAAAAATATATCTATGGGAAATAAGCTACACAAAGGCGTCCATGTTTCATTCCAATAGGAAATCATCAGGTTAAATGAGTATATTATTGTTAGCAACTGCTTTTATATATCTAAGTTGTGTTTCTCTAGATAGCTAACTAATCATATTCGTTGTTAATATTCATTCATAGGTTAATATTTTCATTGACAAAGGATCTCTCTCTCTCTCTCTATATATATATATATATATATATATATTTATATGTATGTATGTATATATATATATATATATATATATATATATACATATTTATATGTATGTATGTATGTCAATTGTTATCTATGCAACACCCCCCCCTCTCTTTAGACGAGAATGATGATCCGATGCTATCTCAAAAGTCACTTATCATAGCCACTGATCACAATTCGTAACGTCATACTAATTGGAGATCATATTGACAAGCATTCTCCCAACGGAAGAAAGAATTAACCTTTTTTTTATTATTATTTCATGACAAATGATGTTTTATCTTGTATTCACATAAAACCATTTCCAACCATTTTTGATATTTCGTATAAAACAGAGGCAGGCGATCTTTATTGACCGGTTGGAGAGCAATCATGATTTGACCCAAGTCATTCAAAGTAACATTCAATTAACAACGTGTTTAATCATCATCTATTGTTATTTTTTTGTTGTTTGTTTGTGTGTCTGGTTATTTCACGATAACTATGATCATCAGATCAAAGAAAAAAACACTCCATTTTTTAAAAATTTCTTTTGGTTTCATTTACAGCATATCAACCTGAATATTTAGAGTATTTTATAACAATCTATTTCACCAAGGTTAGCTACATGTCGGTGGAGAATTGAAACTGATTTTTGGGAACGTGAATGCTGCAAAAGTTTATTTTGTATTACGCTGTCAATACTGCTGTGTTAGAAAGTAAAAGCCATGGAGGACAAGTACACTTCATTTAGTAATAATTTGTCTATGACGGACACTTCATTTAGTAATAATTTGTCTATGACGGACACTTCATTTAGTAATAATTTGTCTATGACGGACACTTTATTTAGTAATAATTTGTCTATGACGGACACTTTATTTAGTAATAATTTGTCTATGACGGACACTTTATTTAGTAATAATTTGTCTATGACGGACACTTCATTTAGTAATAATTTGTCTATGACGGACACTTCATTTAGTAATAATTTGTCTATGACGGACACTTCATTTAGTAATAATTTGTCTATGACAGACACTTCATTTAGTAATAATTTGTCTATGACGGACACTTCATTTAGTAATTTGTCTATGACGGACACTTCATTTAGTAATAACCTGTCTATGACGGACACTTCATTTAGTAATAATTTGTCTATGACGGACACTTCATTTAGTAATAATTTGTCTATGACGGACACTTCATTTAGTAATAACCTGTCTATGACGGACACTTCATTTAGTAATAACCTGTCTATGACGGACACTTCATTTAGTAATAACCTGTCTATGACGGACACTTTATTTAGTAATAATTTGTCTATGACGGACACTTTATTTAGTAATAATTTGTCTATGACGGACACTTCATTTAGTACTAATTTGTCTATGACGGACACTTCATTTAGTAATAATTTGTCTATGACGTACACTTCATTTAGTAATAATTTGTCTATGACGTACACTTCATTTAGTAATAATTTGTCTATGACGGACACTTTATTTAGTAATAATTTGTCTATGACGTACACTTCATTTAGTAATAATTTGTCTATGACGGACACTTCATTTATTAATAACTTGTCTATGACGAACACTTCATTTATTAGTAACTTGTCTATATATATATTTTATTTATAAAAAATATATTACTACCTCCAGTCGGAAATAGTCAGTTCAGAATTAAAACTGTCTGCGTTTTAGGTTTTGTCACGCACCATTTCAATGTTTTAGGGGATAACTGGTAGTACTTTAGAGCGTGCTTAATTGAAAAAGAACTGTTTTCGTTCTAAAAGTCATTTAGAGTTTAATCTATGCACATTACTTTGTTAACTGTAATATAATCTATTTTTAAAAATACTCGCAGTGAATATATAAATATGGAAAATGTTGTTGATGACAATGTGGAAGGTAAAAACAGAAGTGATAAGAGAGAATTGACAAATTCAAGACGAACAGCAGTTCTAAAAGCGTTGCTGCAAAGGTCTAAATGGAGCATCCTAGAACGAGACGCAATCAAAGATGTTGCCACAAAATTCGGTATAGGAAGAAATACTGTAGGCAGAATTTGGTTACGAGCACTAGACAGTTCGTCTGATATATCGGTCTCAATGAATTCTTTGAGCCGTAAGTTTCTCTGTGGTCAAAAAAAAAAAAAAAGGACTATAGTTCACAGTTGGCAAAAATAAACACCATTCCCTTGAGAGAAAGAACCACTTTGAGGTCTACTGCTCAAGCATGTGGAATACCTAAGGCAACGTTGATTGCAAGGATGAAAGATGGCAAAATTTTGGGCACATTCAAATGCTGTAAAACCGCTTCTCACGATTTGAAAACATGAAATGTCGCGTTAATTTTTGCCATTAGCAGTTGGATTTAAATTGAGGAACTTTTAGAGAAATGTTTGATGTCATAAATATTGATGAGAAATGGTTTTACATGACGCAAAATGCAAGGAAATTTTATTTAGGCAAAGACGAACATGACCCTTTAAGAACCACTAAAAGCAAGCGTTTCATTACAAAGGTAATGTTTCTTGCTGCCGTGGCTCGACCCCATTGGGATCCACATCGCAAATGTTACTTTGACGGGAAGATTGGAATTTGGCCATTTGTTAAACAAGAGGCGGCTAAACGTAACAGCAGAAACAGGCCTGCTGGAACAATGGTAACTAAAGTCATGGATACAATCACGAAAATTCAGATTCGTGAATTCCTTGTTGAAAAGGTCCTTGTTTCCACACGGAACAAATGGCCGAGTGGATCCATTGCACAACGAATCATAATTCAACAAGACAATGCTAAGTCACACATACATCCAATGGACCCAGTGTTCAAGCAAGAATCGGAGAGATTAGGGCTGAACATTGAACTGGTTATCCAGCCTGCAAACAGTCCGGATCTGAATGTGCTTGACCTAGGTTACTTCAATACAATCCAATCCATTCAACACCAAAGGGATCCAAAGAATATTGATGAATTAATCGAAGCAGTTGAAACCAGCTTTCAAGAATTAGAAAAATCAAAGTTGAACAACATTTTCCTGACATTGCAAGAAACAATGGAACAAATAATTTTGGCTGTTTGTGGCAACAATTACAGGCTTCAGCATATGTCAAAAGCACAGCTAGAAAGAAAAGGAAAACTTCCCACTTCAATTTTGATATCAGAAGAATTGAAAAGTAAATTAACACAATTGAATAAATAGATGTTTTAGCTTTTTGCATTATTTTTTGTATATTTATTTAATCATTCATTGTAAGAATGTACGGACAATCAATTGTCAATTTAATTAAGTATAATTATTTGGTTAACCTGTATTTCCTTTAAAAAGTACTACCTTAAAAAACTTGAAACTTGTATGCACCAAGTATTTTCGACCAAACTGAAAAACTTTGAAAACTATTTCCAACCGTAGGTAGTAATATTTTCTCCTCTGACGAGATGGTAGACATCAAAACCCTATAGGATAAGGAGTTATAATATTTCAAATGTATTCTTTGTCTTACATAGAATAATAAAAATCTTTTGATTTGAAATTTAACCATTTCACGTCATAAATTTTTAAATTCATTGAATGACTAAAATTTGATTTATTTGATCTTGTATATCGAGCAATTCTTATGTAGATGGGAGAGTACTTACAAAATATTACTGCCAGTAATATTTTATAAAATTTATAATCACAGGTTTCCATACCAGTTGATTGTTAGATAATTTTATTCTAAAGTATATATATATATATATATATATATAGGGTGCCCACATTATGTAGCCAGACTTTATGGGCACCCTGTATATATATATATATATATATATATATATATATATATATATATATATATATACACCCACACGTGTGTGCGTGTGCGTATATATATACAAAGCCTGGCTACATAATCTACAGGATGCTTCCACAAAGTCTGGCTACATAATGTAGACAGACTTTGTTGACACACTGTATATATATATATATATATATATATATATATATATTATACACAATGATCGTATGAGTTCTCGAGTTTAACAAGTTTAAAAAATACACTTAATAAAGGCCGAAGGTTAAAACGCTTTAAAAAAAAAAAATCAAAATGAAAACAGTAGTTCCAATCATCCAAATAAAAATACAAATTATCAATCCTCATCTCAAAAAAATCTCAAGCATAAGTATATAAGTACATTCGACAAAATTGCTGTAGATTTAATCAAGTGTCGATCAGCGTTGATTTTGTAGCAAAATCCGTGCAAAAAGAGACGGCCATGTTTGGAGTAAGAAAACACAACCCATTGAATCAATTATGTTTATGAGAATTTCAGACGTTTCTTTTCTTTTTTTTTCCGGACTCTGAATCAGTTTTCCTTTCAAGAAATTTCACAGGAAGACGATTCACTGACCCAACAATTAATCCGAAACCTTAGATCTCATGACTGTCAGTTCCGTGATCTACTGAGCCATATCCTTAAGTGGGGGGAATTGCTAGATACAAGGAAAGAGAGAGAGAGGGGGGGGAGACGGAGATGATTGAGGAATGGGGAGAGGGGGGATGAGGAAGGGGAGGCAAAGTAGGAGAACAGAAAAAGCCACTTGATGTCAAGACTTGGAATGGAATATATCAAGAAATGGACAAAGGAGAGCCTTTTTCTCTATATTAAGTGCTTCTTCAGAAGAGACGAGAAGATGAGAGCGAGAGAGAAGAAGAAGAAAATATGAGAGAGAAAAAAGTATTCGACAAATTCAATACTTGGAATCCGTGTGAAGCATGCTAGACCACAACCACCACACCACCATCACCACCGTACCTCAGTGGTGATAGCTGGACACTAGCGTCGGCTGAATTAAACAAGTAGCCAAGACTGTTGACTATGGTGTATTCTAAAACAAGTTAACTCGAAAGTAAATCAGTTTTATAGAAGACACCAGTTGCTTGGCACCGACTTAGCTTTAAAACACACACACGCACACGCATACACACACGTAACATGCGGCCGCAGCCGAGTTTGTAGTGTAATTCAAATCTTGTCCGTAGCTGAATACCTGATGCTTGGCCAGGGCTCTCAAGGGTATATGTTATCATGATGCCATCACTAGATGGGTTGTCTACTACAGCTTAAGAGAGACCCATTTACACTGGAGAGAAGGATAGACTGTGCCAGTTTCCCAACCTGGTATTTTTTCTCACGGTACATACAACACCTCGCTTTCCCAAATAGTTACCAATCTTGTACTGGCCCGGCTCAATATTGTTTAACTTCAGTGATCTGACGAAAACCAGTGTGTCAATGTGATTGTGCCGTGTGTGTGTGTGTATATATATATATATATATATATATATATATATAAGCTTCAGGCTTAGTGGTGGTGGCGCTAAATCCGTTTTCCATGCTACATATCTGTCGAGGCTATGGTGTCAGTTTCCTTACTACCATTGTGTAAAATATAAATCAATCCCACTTTAAAGAATTAAATGATATAGATCAATTAATTTTCTTTCAGTCTTCAGGCACAATAGGAAAACCCATGTGCAAGGAATCTATAATGAAGCAAGGTTGCGTTATACCCAACTGCACTTCTCATGAACTGGCTTGGGAATCTCACCTACCATATTATTTGACCCATAGCTGGAGAGGATATATACGGATTCATAATTTACATAAGGTTATTAGCGAAAGTAATGCAGCAACCACAACACAGTTTAAACCCAGTATGCTGATCTCACTCTCTGTCCCTGAAATCACTGTAGCATGTCACACACATACACACATCTTTATATATATATATATATATATTAGGGATGGGACGATTCCAGTATTGTTACAGATTCCAATTCTTTCTAAATCTCTACATATTTAACTATAAAGTTCTTATTTTTCACGATTACCATAAAAAAATAAATGTGCAGACATTTTCTTAAACGTAAGGGTACACTTGTGAGGGACGATCTATCGATTTTAGTTTTACTAATAGGTTAAAAATCAATAAATATTCACTATTTTAGTATTACTATCAGCGATAGAATATTTTTCCTGAAAGAAAATCAAATAAAAAAGTCAATGAAAAGAATCGTTGTTGGCATCGAAAAATAGGCACAATTTTTTCCGATTCCCCCAAATTAAAAATTCTTTTGATTCCCAATTTTGATTTTTATTAATCGACCCAAGGCAAAATGTGCGTTAGTGTGTGTGTGCATTTTTTGTGTATGTCCGGCAAAGGCTTTTTTTCGGGGGAGGGGTAATGTTTCTTAGAATATTTTATATGCTACCTAGATTGTAATATCTATGATTTACGAAACAATGTCGCATGTATCTTTAATTTGGGCGACTTTTACACGTAATTTTCACAATTTTTTTTAATCTCCAAGTGTTTGTTTGACTTTTCCATATATAAACGAAACTGAATCCGTAGAAAATGCAACTCCCTGGCACTTGTGCCGGAGGTCCAGAAAAGCAATCAACTTTGATTAATGCGAGGAAAACCCCTTATATCAGACGATTGCTATTCATTTAAACACTCCCCTTTTTTTGGGGAGCTAGTTTTCCCCCAACATCTTGAGAAAACTGGCTTGTAGCCAATGTTAGGTCGTGTGATGTTTAACCTCATTAAATTCACGCACCTGTCACTTTAACTTTTTAATTGTTAAATTATAACGCTTTTCAGTTTCTCTCCCATCCTGGCCGAGTGGTAAGATGTCAGGTTCACTTCAAGGGTTCCGGTTTAAGCCTACCTCCTCACCAAAACTTCTTTTTTTTTCTTTTAAAACGCCTGGGCAACGCCGGGCACCCACGCTAGTTATCATATAAAAGGAACTTTGTCTATGTATTTGTGAGTTTGTTCTCTGTGGGCTCATAAATGGCCCGGCTGATTTAAAAAAATTTTTTTACACAAATGTACTTCCCAGTGTTCTTAGATAGGTTTCATATAGGAATGTCTTTGATAAGTATCGATAATCGAAAAAATCCGATGAAAGAAAGAACAAGCGATTTGGACAAAAATTAATGCCTTATACAGCCTGACATCACAAGTGCATTTCAGAAGTTTTATTACCGCACAAGCAAAAAGGCCTGGTATATAAAATAAACAGTAGGTTCTTTGATCTAACAGGGGTACGTTTGAAATGCCATCTATATATATATAAAAGCGAAAATGTATGTATGTATATATGTATGTACGCTTTTCCTCGATGTCCACAAAAGGCTTCTTTCAGAGAAGCGCTTGCTCGGTTCACAACTTCTTAAAACTTTTTATATCATCTATAAATTGTAATATCTCAGAGTTATCCACGGAGCTCGCCTGTCTATTTAATTTTATTGACTTTCAAACGTTAATTATTCGACATTTCCCGCATCGGCACGCGTTACATTCGGTTTTCGGTATAAAAAAAGCGAAACTCGACTCTAACCACAGGCCGAGCTAAGTAACGTTTGTCCAATGTCGACTTCGTCATATCAGACTGTAGCTTTCATTTCGCTCCTCCTAATAAACAGGGAGCGGGTTTTTAAAAACAAACAAACCGATTTATTCACCTCATTCAAAACTGTCCCGGACAAAATGCTTACTGCTGAATACCTATCGCTGTCACGCCAATCAAAAACGCGCACCTGTT
Organism: Euprymna scolopes; assembly: GCF_053919585.1. Classification (NCBI taxonomy): domain Eukaryota; kingdom Metazoa; phylum Mollusca; class Cephalopoda; order Sepiida; family Sepiolidae; genus Euprymna; species Euprymna scolopes. The sequence goes on from NC_136505.1 coordinate 105,268,952, forward strand.
TTTTTTAACACTTTACTATTTTCCAACTGCGCGTCGTGAAGGCTTTGTTTTATTTTTTTTTTCATGGGCACCTGGTTTTTTTTCACATCATACCCCGAAAAACACCCGGGCAGTACCCCTCGCTAGTTATATATAAAAATAATTTTATAAAATCAACAGCTGGTTCTCTATATTGCAATGTAAACTGCAATGTATTGTGAATTAAGTCACTGCAGGAAGGCATGTAAAGCTTCTTCTTGGTGCACCGCGGTGTGTCCCTACCTAGAGCTGACAATCGCTTTGATTGAAAAATGGACGATTTCACCGATTTACATGACAATACAATATGGAGGGTGAAACATTTGTTGATCCTCATTCAATTTTGGGCTGCGTCTCCCAGTGCTCTCTCTCTCTCTCTCTCTTTCTAGAGAGAGAGAGAGAGAGAGAGAGAGAGCTCAGAAAGACTCAGCGTTGCTCAGGATTAAATGAGGAGCTATATATATATATATATATATATATATACACAAATATACAGTGTATATTTGTGTGTGTGTGTGTGTGTGGGTGTATTGGGGTGGAGAGGGCTCCCGTAAGCCGTGGTGAAGGCAACCTTTCTAGGAGAAGCAAATCTCTGATTTAAAAAAACAAAGCGGGAGACCAGTACCCGCATTAAGCTGGTCTGCAGTTTAACTTGTTGCTGGCTATCTTGCTCTTGCTTGTTGCTGGATCTCAACATTTTGAACCGAGAGAGAGACTTAGCTGTCGTACAAAGCTAAGACTCTGTAACATCATCTTTGTATAGATACTCCCTCAGGCATTTGGGCTCATGGATTGTAAATGTCTGAGGGAGTGGCACTCGTCTGACAAGACGTTGCAATCATCATATATATACACCGACTCTACCCCATTATTTATCTTACTTTCTTTTTTTTTTTCTCAACCTCCATCGAATGTTTTTCCTCAGTTCTTTTTACCATGGATACAAAAACTCAGTCTTCCTTTTTTAATAGCTGTAATAAAGTTTTAACCCACCAAAACACAATATATATATATATATATATATATATATATATATATATATATATATATATATATATATATATATATATATATGAGAGAGAGAGAGCGAGAGAGAGAGAGAGAGAGGCATACTGCCATCTTAAATGAAATCTCTAAAATGAATTGCATCAATATATTAATAAGATAAAGATAAAAGAAGTTTATATTTCAATAAAGATTTTTAACACTTAAGCAGTTTTAATATGACCCAATTATCAGTCTTCTCACTCTCAAATTATCAGTGGTAGAATTGCTTTTCACCTTAAGAAAAATTAAAAAATAAAATAATGGACACTTGGCACACGCCCAACTCATACTTGCTCAATATTTTGCCCGAGAAAAATGCAAGTACCTCAAATGAAGAACACGAAAAATAATCAAAAGCGATAAACAGATTTCCTGTTTGAAAATGAAATTTTTTTGCCCTACCCTACTACCTACCCTACTACTTACCATACAACCTACCATACAACCTACCATACTACCTACCATACAACCTACCATACAACCTACCATACTACCTACCACCTACCATACTACCTACCATACAACCTACCATACAACCTACCATACAACCTACCATACTACCTACCATACAACCTACCATACAACCTACCATACTACCTACCATACAACCTACCATACAACCTACCATACTACCTACCATACTACCTACCATACAACCTACCCTACTACCTACCATACTACCTACCATACTACTTACCCTACTACTTACTCTACTACCTACCATACTACTTACCCTACTACCTACCATACTACCTACCATACTACTTACCCTACTACCTACCCTACTACTTACCCTACTACCTACCCTACTACTTATCATACAACCTACCCACCATACTACTTACCATACTACTTACCCTACTACCTACCTTACTACCTACCATACTACTTACCATACTATCTACCCTACTACCTACCATACTACTTACCCTACTACCTACCATACAACCTACCATACTACCTACCATACTACTTACCATACTACTTACCATACTACCTACCATACTACCTACCACACTACTTACCACACTACTTACCATACAACCTACCATACTACCTACCATACAACCTACCATACAACCTACCATACAACCTACCATACTATTTACCATACTACCTACCATACTACTTACCATACTACTTACCATACAACCTACCATACTACTTACCATACAACCTACCATACTACCTACCATACTACCTACCATAATAGTTACCATACAACCTACCATACTACCTACCATACTACTTACCATACAACCTACCATACTACCTACCATACTACCTACCCTACTACCTACCATACAACCTACCATACAACCTACCATACAACTTACCATACTACCTACCATACTACCTACCATACTACCTACCATACTACTTACCATACTACTTACCATACAACCTACCATACTACCTGCCATACTTCTTACCATACTACTTACCATACAACCTACTCTACTACCTACCATACTACTTACCATACTACTTATCATACAACCTACCATACTACCTACCATACTACTTACCATACTACCTACCATACTACCCTCTCACCCCAGCCAAGCAACTACTTTAACCCTGATTGGACTCTATGGACATGTCGTCGTAGATTTGCAACATCACTTTACAATTCATACGCTTCTCCTTCATCTTCTTTTGATATTTAAGATGCTGCAAAGATCCCAAACTGTTTGATGCACATTGCCACTAGGCACGTTTTCACACCTACCTCCCATAGAGTTCGGTCCGAAAGACTGACATTAGGTAATGATTTTTTTTTTTTAATGTTCTTCCTTTGAAGATTGTAACACTGGGTATGGGGCAGTCAAACAAGCTGCCAATATTGCCCTGCTTTTTATTGAAACCAACCGAGAGCTCTTTTTAATATCCTTGTTGTTCCTTTGAGTGCAACTGTCTGGATCTCTTTTGAACTTGGCTCACCAGGAATATTAGTTAGGTAAGACTTCAGGTTCTTCTTTATAAGCCCTGTGGCACCTATGATAACTGGTATGAATCTAAGATTCCAGTTTCTTTTCATATCACACATGAGACCTTGATATTTGATCTCTTTCTCCCTTTCAGCTCTGTTCAGACCTCCATCATTAGGAACACTCACCTCAACCAAGGTTGCAACTCTCCGTGACTTATTCCATATAACTACGTCAGGTTTCACAGCAGCATTTTCAAGGTAGGTGGCTGTAGGGATTGCCCTGCCTTTTATTGAAACCAACCGAGAGCTCTTTTTAGATCTGGATCTCATTTGAACTTGGCTCACCAGGTACATGAGTTAGGTAGGACTTCAGGTTCTTCTTCATAAGTCCTGTGGCACCTATAATAACTGGTATTATTGATATCTCCCTAAGATTCACGTTTCTTTTCATATCATATCATGAGACCTTGGTATTTGGTCTGTTTCAGTCTTTCAGCTCTGTTCAGACCTCCATCATTAGAAACACTCACTTCAACCAAGGTTGCAACTCTCTCTGACTTATTCCATATAACTACGTCAGGTTTCACAGCAGCATTTTCAAGGTAGGTGGCTGTAGGGATTACATGATTGTAATGTATGGTATATAAGTCATTTTCAACTGTTCTTTCAGGTTGATGTTCCCCGCAAATATTTTTGGTTATTTTGATTTAACCCACAGCAAAAATTCTAAATTTTAGGAAAACATGATTATTCTTGCACCAAAGAAAACTTCATCTCTGCTATACGGATTACAAATATACTTATTGTAATTATGTTTCTGAAGTTTTTAGATGAGGATTGGTAATTCATATTATTTGGAATCTTCGAACTACTGGTCTCATCTTGAGTGTCATTTTCACAACGTTTCGATCGATCTAACCTCCAACCTCTTTGTCAGAAAAATAGCTCATGAAATGTGAGGATTAAAGCCGCTCCTCTTTGTCAGAAAAACTTATAACCCATAATGAAACTATATATATATATATATATATATATATATACACTAGCAGTTCAGCCCAGCTTTGCTCGGGCCCTATGTGCTGTTCATAACTTTATGTGCATATGTATATATATATATATATATATATATATATATATATATATTAAAAAGTTTGACTCATATCCAAGTAATCTACATCTAAAATTTCAAGTGTTAAGACCCAAAATTCGCAGAGGAGTTTGGTAGAGTCTGCAAAGGTCAACTCTTTCAACTTCGACCTCTTGCCAGCCAACTTTTCGCCCAAAAACTGATTAAAACGCTTGCTACTTGTCTGAATACCCTTTATGTAAAATTTCAAATGTTTAGACTGAAAAATTGGCTGAATAGTTTTCTAGAGACCGCAAAGGTAAAATCTTTTTTACTTTGACCCCTTGACAGCAGAATTTTTGGCCCAAAACAGATTCAAACGCTTGTCCTATGTCTGAATACCCTTTCTGTAAAATTTCAAATATGTAGACTAAAAACTGGCTAAGTAAATTAGTAGAAACTGCAGAGGTCAATTTTTTTTAAACTTTGACCCCAATTTTGACCCCTTAACATCTGGGATCAAATCAAGTTAAAAAGTTTGATCCATGTCCAAGTAATCTACATCTAAAATTTTCAAGTATTTAGACCCAAAATTGGCAGAGGAGCTTGGTAGAGTTTTCAAAGGTCAAAACTTTGGCCCCTTGACAGTCAAATTTCTGTCGGAAAACCGATTAAAAAGATTTTCCTAAATCTCAATACCCCTTATGTCAAATCTCGAGTCTAGACTGAAAATTGACAGAGTAGTTTGGCAGGGAAATGTGCACACACATACACAGACAATTTCACTATATATATATATATATATATATATATATATATATATATATATATATATATAGTGAAATTGTCTGTGTATGTGTGTGTACATTTCCCTGCCAAACTGTGTATGTGTGTGTACATTTCCCTGCCAAACTACTCTGTCAATTTTCAGTCTAGACTACGAGTAGCGGACGGATGTTTATTTAAATAATCGTTCGGACAGGTTAATTTCGGCCACCGATTCCGTAGTCAAGGGGTAGAACTGCCGACTGTCATCACGACGGTTCTAGGTTCGATCCTCGGCTTGGGAGAGGTGTTAGTCTAGCGGCACTGATGAGTTGTGATACAACGAAACAGGTCTGTATGTCGATGACTAAAATATATTTTATATATATATATATATATATATATATATATATATATATATTATATATATATATATATATATATATATATATATATATATATATATAAGAAAAGAAGAAGCAATGTGAAAACCACATTTTTTATAAGAAAAAAAAAGATGCAAGATTAGATTTTTTGTTGTTGTGTTATTGAACGGGAAAAATCTCAAGCATGCAACAGATATAATTAAATGGGAAAAGTTTTTTGTTTTTTTTTTAAGTTTCAACATTTTTTTTTTTTTTTTTTTTTTTTTTTGCTTTTTTACTTCTAACCCACTTTTTAACCATTCAATATAAGAACACAAGTGAACGTTTTTATTTAAAAACAAAAATGTTTATACTATACTTTAATTACACTGACAAGAACTATATCTATATAAAAAGCTTGTCAAGTATGGTTTGGTTGTGTATCTTTTTTTTTTTTAGCATCTCACAAGCCTCGTTAAGTCAGTTTATGCCTAAAGTTTTGTATATGAACGTTTTGTTAATCAATTTGTTCAAATGAATGTTTTGGGAATAAAAAATCCATAGAAAATGTCCGACAGTCTTTATTGCCATTCTTTTATATAGAGGTGGGGGGGGGGATTTTGATGATTGTTTTAGCAGTAGAAAGTCTGATCTTGAATGGGTTTAACATTCACTGGACCTTATCCCTCTAGATCAATGTTTCCCAAAGTGGGTGGTACCACCGCCTGAGAGCGGTGCTTTGATATCAAGGGTGGGGATGGGGGAGTAAAGTAAAAGGCGTGGTTAGGGGAGGTTAACTTGTGTGTGTGGGAAGGGGGGTAACTAAAAAATATACACACACACACATAGAGAGAGCGAGAGAGAGAGAGAGAGAGAGAGAATATACACAAACAAATTTTGTGTTTAATATTGTTATTTTCAATTAAAAAAAAAATGTCGCAAATTAAGTAATGTAAAATAGTTAAGTAAGATTAATTATTATTTTTGAAAAGCAACTTTTGTGTTTAATATTATTTTGAATTGTGATTATTAAAGGTTATTTTCAAGATCAAATAAAATGTTTACAAGCCCATGAAGTCGAGCTTCTGTGCTGTATTATCGTCTGTATTATTTGGATTCATCGGATTACTGTTCTTATCTTGAGTGTCATTTTCACAACGTTTCGATCGGAATGACTTGGTTTAGTTGGAATGAATGGGAACATTGTTTATTATTTCTATGAAGTGATGTATGATGGAGTTTGCCGATGACTGGGGTAATTATATCTACCAGGAATCGGCTCTATGGATGGCATGCCGAACCTCACTGACCATTAACCTTAATGGAATACCGTCCTTGTGGATCTTAGGGAAGCCGTATAGATCTGGTAGCTTGCTGTAATGCTGTGTCTTTTGCAGATGGTATCAGGTCCTTGTTCTTACTGAGGGTCTGTGACAGCTCCCTTTCTATTTTCAAGGTTGGATTCTTTTCCACTTTCACCAAATTCTATTAAATCTACCAATTTCTTGGAATATTCTGCTCTATCCACTGCCACTGCAGCATTACCTGTGCCGATCGATAATATTATGATATCATTGTTTCTGCATAGTGACTTGACAGCCAGTACTTCTTCCTTTGGTTTTGTTTTGAATTCTCATCTATTTTATGCCTCTTCTATTGGAATCTATCATATCTAAGTATGGAATCTGCTTGATGCTTGTGGCGAAGTTGAGACCTTTGTTTAACACGGATTCCTCAGAGGCAGTTAGCTTACGTTTGGCGAATGATGCTGATTTTAGATTTTCCAATTTCTTTATTTTGCGAGATTTACCCTCCTTAAATTCGTTCTTATAGGAAATTCCCAGGTATTCTTGGATGTGGGTTTTGTCGTCAGTCCAAAATATACTCTCCAAAATTTTCATTTGAAATTACTATATATATATATATATATATATATATATATATATATATATATATATATATACACACACACACACGTACATCTGCCACATCTGGGCAGGAGCTGCTAAAAACAGCCTATCCTTCCTTGACAGAGTACAAAATAGACTTCGTGGTCTAGTGGGGGATGTCCTTTTCTCTTCCCTGCAACCTCTCTCCCACAGAAGAGACGTTGCGAGCCTGTCTTTGTTTTATCATTATTTGCATGGCAGGTGCTCGTCTGAGCTCTAATCCCTCGTCCCCACTCGCCAATCTTTCACGAGAAACACCCGTCTGGCTGAAACTACTGTCAATAATTTTCCCCACTCTTTATCTGTGCCTAAATCCAAACGTAGATTCCATGAGCAAAGCTTCTTTCTTAGAAGTGCACGCCAGTGAAACTCTCTGCCGCTTGCCTGTTTCCCACCTGACTACAACTTGGACGTCTTCAAGTCCAACATAAACAAACTCCTGACAAACCGCCCCCTTAAGTAAAACACTCTATCTAAACGCCCAATACTAATGATTACTACAATACTATCTCATTGATTACTGTACACGCAATAACCCTTATCCCTGAGTGACCTTCGGGCCTTGATAAGTGGTGAACCCCATGTAAAAAAAAAACAAAAAAAAACAACAACTTTGTAGCATGTTTAAAACGGGCAAAAGTTATAACCCGTTTATTTAAAATGAGTGTTTTATGTCAAATTTATAATAGTTAAATATAGTTAAATTCGTCCTCATCCTTGCATTAAATACTAACCCCTATTAATCTCTAACTGTCCATCAGACGGATACCATAATACTTAGTTGGCTGCACTTTATTATAACAAGGGTCAATACCAACTTTCAGCTAAATCAGTCCCATAGTTTCAGAGGAAAAATGGGAGTTAGATACTAATCCTTATCGATTCCTAACTGTGCCTGAACAGATACCATAATACATAGTTCGCTGCACCTTATCATAGCAAAGATCCATACACAATTTCAACCACATTGGCCCAGTAGATTCAAGAGAAAGTTAAGTTTAAATACTAATCTCTATAATTCGTTAAGTGTGCATTGAACAGAGAGCATAGTTTACTGCACGCTATCATAACTAGGACTGTAACAACAGCATATTGTTTCCATTGTTTTGGCTCTTGAGTACATATCCGTTAATATATGTTTTTTTTTTAAGCGGATATGGGTCTCGGTTGATTAAGTGTGTCTAACTGTGTCAGATATATACCCGAGAGTCAAAAGAATATTCTATTGTCACAGTTCTAATCATAACAAAGGTCCATACAAAATTTCAGCCAGATCGTGCCAGTAGTTTCCAATAAAAACGGAATGGACAGACAGACAAACTAAGAGAAATATAGATTCTTATGCAAATACTTTCCAAGTCCGTGTGCACAGACCGATATGAACCTCGTGCAGTCTATGAAGCAGGTGCACGATGCGTTGAACACGTTAGTCTTATTCTGTACAGACGGATCAATAATCATTCGCTTTTTTTTTATGAGTTTCTTTACGAAGATGCGAAAATGCGAGGAATAAAAACTAAGGGTGAAAGGGGAGATAATAAAGAAATACAAAATGACCATTTAAAAAATATAGACAACAGCGCAAACAAAAATAGAAACAAAATTTTTTATTTGAATTAATGTTAGTTCACTTTGACTCCAATCCACCAAATCAATACCGAGTAATCCTTCAGCCTCTCTCATCAAATTGAATATTATTACATGTAAGGAGGGGAATAATAAGGGTAATATGGTGTCAAACTTCCTCCAAAAAAGCCTTTGGCGGCCATACACAAAAATCACACACACAAACACCATTTTGCCTTATATATATATATATATATATATATATATATATATATATATATATATACTAGCGGGGGGTACCCGGCGTTTGGAGGTGTTGGGGAGCAGGTAAAATTTTTTAAAAAAGTTTTGGTAGGTGAGTATGAGGATCGAACTTGGACCCTTGAGGCAAAGTTGAAAATTAAAGTGTGAAAAAAATTGTGCAACGTTAACCAGTGGGCCACTGCAACATACTAACAGAAACACATTTGAATAAGTAATAAAAACAGAATTGACACGTGGCCGCAATAAAAGTTAACTCTACTGCTTCTATTTGACCTCATAGATGAGGTCAAATAGAAGGAGCTTGGGTTTGTTTACCCAACTTTGACTGTTTTTTTCCCCAAGATGTTGGGGAGGGGGAAACCATCTCCCCATTGTCCAGATTGAATAGCAATTGTCTGATATAAGGAGTTTGGCCTCGCACTGATCAAATCTGATTGCTTCTGGATGTTTCCTGGTGCGAATACAGAGAACAGAGCCTTAGCTTTGAATTAGTTTCGGTTTTTATACAAAAAAGCTGAATGAACACAAGACGGGCTTATTTATTTTGCCCTTAACTCATCAGCAAAAAAGCACTTTATTAATTTTATAAGAAAATAAATGCATATGGAGATGATTACAAAATCTGAAAATTGGAAGAAGAGTTGCAATTCAATATTTTTCCATTTCATCACGCCATCTTTAAATTTTCAAGTAAAATAAATTTAAAAAAATTGTATTCATTCTAATATAAATTAATAGAAAAATATTTTATTTAGTATTTTATTATTTTATTATTTATAATTAGTTTATATATATTTTATTATTTTATTATTTATAATTAGTTAATATATATTTTATTATTTTATTATTTATAATTAGTTTATATATATTTTATTATTTTATTATTTATAATTAGTTTATATATATTTTATTATTTTATTATTTATAATTAGTTTATATGTATTTTATTATTTTATTATTTATAATTAGTTTATATGTATTTTATTATTTTATTATTTATAATTAGTTTATATATATTTTATTATTTTATTATTTATAATTAGTTTATATATATTTTATTATTTTATTATTTATAATTAGTTTATATATATTTTATTATTAATAATTAGTTTATATATATTTTATTATTTTATTATTTATAATTAGTTTATATATATTTTATTATTTTATTATTTATAATTAGTTTATATATATTTTATTATTTTATTATTTATAATTAGTTTATATATATATTATTATTTTATTATTTATAATTAGTTTATATATATATTATTATTATTTTATTATTTATAATTAGTTTATATATATTTTATTATTTTATTATTTATAATTAGTTTATATATATTTTATCATTTTCTTATTTATAATTAGTTTATATATTTTTTATTATTTATAATTAGTTTATATATTTTTTATTATTTATAATTAGTTTATATATATTTTATTATTTTATTATTTATAATTAGTTTATATATATTTTATTATTTTATTATTTATAATTAGTTTATATATATTTTCTTAGATAACTGTAACAAATATATATATATATAAGTTTAGAGTTTAATGTTTTAAATGGATATATAAATATTAATACGTTTAAATATGATATTTTAATTCTTACAGATTTCGTATATATTATTATAGAGTTAATGTACTATCGATTTTTATACACTGTGATTGCAAAAGTAAAAAAAAAATACGACTTTATCAATTAAAAGAAAATAAATGCATATGGACATGATTACAAAATCTAAAAATTGGGAGAAAAGTTGCAATTACCTTTTATTTTTTTGTTTTATCACGCCATCTTATTTTTTTATTCAAACAATTGTTTCTGCCCATCCTCAGAACATATATTTTTTTTTTATTAAACAAAACCAAAATAAAACAAAAAACGAATCCAAAACAAATATTCTCTTCATTTTTATCCATCTTCCTTTTTTTGTTCTCTACAATTCAATCATACGTAATCTACCAGTCACATTATTGTCTAGGCACAACATCAAAACCTACATCACTTTTCTTCACAGCATTTCATTTGATTAAAGAAATACACATAAATGGTTTAATTTGGCGGGAATAAAATTTGCCAATGAAACAGATTCGAAACATTAAATAATATTTCAATCTCTAGTAATGTATACTTATTAACTCTACTTTTGCGAGAATATACATTGTTGTGTCTGCACAAATAATTAACAAGAACACGGAAAGTAAAGGTATACAATCATATATTAGGAAGAAAAGTTATATACATATTTACATGTCTTCAGATATACTTCAGTTGGAGATATTCTGGCAGGTGGCGTGTTGCATGTCTTACTGGAGGCAACATAGGCGTCTTGCCTATTTGGCGGTCGTTGCCGAACTCCCCCGGAATTGGTGATTGATATCTTTATATATCTCATTCACCCGCCTATGTTTATTAGTGGGCGTCTCCACAACATAAACGAATTAAAATAGCATATATTACATAATTATTCCCACAATCTCAGACAAAATGTCGTAGCCTACACAAACCATGAAAGCCAAAAAGTAGACTCAAGTTTGCATGATCTGTGTTAGTTAATTATGTTTGGCATGATGGCTCAGGTGGCAGATTACTTTTATATATATATATATATATATATATATATATGTAAACAAATTTACATGGTTGCAACATATATATATAATCCAATTAAAATATTATCTATGTACCTAGACACATACACAAGATACTTTCTTGTGAAACACCATTTTCAACAACTTGCGAATTAGCCGAATTAGCCCGTATGTATGCGTCCATGCTTATGATGGTTTGTCAAGGACAGAGGAAGGGTGTTTCTAGAGTTGCTATGGTTACAAACGGACCTGTTTGTTCCTGGGAAGTAGACGATGAGGAGGCGAACAGTTAGATAAGCAATTCTATCAGAAGAGCTTGTGTAGAAAAGCCCCCCCCCCTCACTTTATTATCCAAGTGATGGTAGACGATAACACTTATGACATATGCAACACAAGTCAGAAATTGGGCCACCTCACCATCCAATTAAACATCCTACAAAGTTTGATGCTTTTTTGTTCCTTTCAGCAGGATGGAGACCTCCAAGAAGTCTAATGATTTGGTTTGGCTGTTTTGTTTGACAGCATATCAACCCTTTTTCTGGTTATATAATGCTGAATCTAATAATTTTGAAAAAGAAGTTTTTGTGCTTAAGTCATTTATATCTGCAAATATTTATTCATGGGGGTTGGTTTGTTTTGTTCGTTTTTGTTTTGTTTTTTTTTGTTTTGTTTTTTTTAGAAAAATTATAGTTTTTGACTTTGTAGAACATGATTGAGTTTTGCAAAGGGGACAGAAAAAAATAGCATCAATGTTTTGTGCATTTTAGGTCAGTAAGACAGTATCTTCAGACAACCTGATCTGGTAGCACCAACCAAAAGCCTAAGATTAAGGATATAGACAAACTAAGGCATTTATATTTCACTAGCAGCATTCCCTGGAAATTCCATGGTGATTTTTATATCGCTCTTCATAATTTACTGTTAGTGATTTCTTCAGTAAAAATAATTTAAATCATGGTAAAAAAAAATACTGTTAATAATATTAATATTACTTTAATTTAAATAATAAATAAATAAAAAAATACAAATTAGTTTTTGTTTTCACTTTTCTTTTCATGCCTTGTCATCTCAATATTACATTCCAATTTCCACGTCGAAACATTGAAGTTTGAACCGGAGTTCATCTCTATACAATCTTATCAAAGTTTATAAAAAGACTTAAAGGAATTTTTGTGGAAGATTACAAATTTTCACTTAAAAGAAAAAAATAATCTTGGCTCTACATTTTTCTAATCTCAACAGTGAAATTATGTTGAGCAGCCAAGCAAAAAAAAAAAAAAATTGACTATTATAGGGATTGAACCTACACCTGCAAATTATGTAAATGCAGTAAACAAAAGTAATGATACAAGATAATTTATCACAGTCACTACTGATAAGAAACGAAAAAATGATTTCTTCAGTAAAAAATAATTTAAATTATAGTAAAAAAAAAAATACTGTTAATAATAAAATAATTTTTGTGGAAGATTACAAATAATTTTTACTAAAAAAAACAATAATTATCTCGGATCCACACTTTTCTCATTTCAACAGTGAAATTATGTCGAGCAGCCAAGGAAAAAATAAATTGACTACAGTAGGGATTGAACCTACACCTGCAAATTATGCAAATACAGTAATCAAAAGTAATGCTAGAAAATAAGAAGCTGCAATCTAAACACAAATCATACTTTTACATCGAGACAATCAGAAATAGTCACACATGGATTGTCTCCCCCTTTTTTTTACAAAAACGTTAACCGACATCACAAAAAAATAATTTGAATTATTCACAATTTTCTTCCAGCATAAAACTCCTGAATGTTTTAGTTAAACACTAATCTTTCTGTCGAACTCAACTTGGAATTTCAAGCTGAATCTTTTTTTTTTATCCATGGGGGTAGCATGTTCTCATTCCATCAGCCATGATTAGGTAGGAGTTCAAAGTAATTTGCGACACTCAAAATACATTTGTGAATTAATTCATTCTTTTACTCGGTCATAAATGAAGGAATGAGAATATGTGGAATAAAAAAAAAAAAAGGTTTCATTTGAAATTTTGCGTAGATTCCCGAGTTTAACAGAAATATTTTGGGGTTTGATAAAGATACACCTGAAGAAGGTCAGAGGTTAGATTGTGCGAATAAAACTCAAGATGAGAACGGTAGTCCAAATAATCGAAATAATAAAGATTATTAATCCTCATCTCAAAAATTCAGAAATAGAAAGAATGTCGTTACATTTCTGGTTTCATATATGTTTTTATCTTAAAAATGACAGGGTTTTTTCTTCCTTATATACACAATAAGCAAATCAAATCAACTTCCAAGCATCTAAAACAATGTCAAAACACAGTAATCTGCTCGTATCAAATATCCCAATCGTTTCGCTTATGGATCAAACTTTGATATCCAATACATAGATAAACACGCACAGAAACATCTTTGCTTTATATAGGACTATGAGAGCCATCCAGCGTCGCCTGGATCAAAAGTGTAACATATATCTATTAAAACTTCCATCTCTTTCTTTTTTCTTCTACTCCGATTCTCTCTTTTTCTTCTCCATCCATTCCACTCCTCTCTCTGGACATACACACGTGCATTCACAGAGAAGAGAACTTGAATACCTACTAGACACTATACTCGACTGTTTAAGGTCTCTCTGGGAAATGGTTTGTCAGAACAACCTGGCATGAGGATACTTTTCCCTAGAAGTGAACCCTTGTATTGGCTCCCCAAATAAAATCTTCTTGGTACGACTAACCAGCACTGGATTTTATGAGGAACTAGCCTGAGTGTCCAGCATTGCCCGGGTGTTTGGAGGTGTGTGTTGAGCAAAAAAAAAAAAAAAAAAAAAAGTGGTTGTAGGCAGGCTCAAAACCGTACCGCCAATGAGGGAAAGAACCGGGGGGGGGGGGAACATAACATCCATCACCAAACCGGAAGTGGCAAAGGTTTAAATTAAGGCTAGTCAATCGAAAAGAGAAGATTACTTTAAAAAATATTGGTGGAAAAAGCGATCCCTCCTTGTAGAAAAGTGTCCAGTTTAGAGTGAAGGAATTAATCTTTTTGACCAATTTTTCAATATTTGTCGTCCAAAACGTCAGGCTTCAAAATGATACCAATCTCGTGAAAATTCGTCACCTCTGTCAAAAGTTTTAGGCAGACATACAAACATACATGCATACATACAAAAAGACAGATGAGATTTATATTTATAGATGATGCATCATCTCCAAGTGATTTTACCCAAACACAAAGTTTGATACTCCACCAGACTAAATAAATTTTTATCCCCAAATCCAGTAAAAGACCAAAAGCAATGTACACTATAATATATTTAAATGGTCAATTGGGGAGATGAAAATTATGTTCTCAACTTCTTTACAAACTCAGTGTTTGAGAGATAAGGAGAAATTTGCTGGAATATTTGAATATTCAAAGCATATCATAAAGAAATCAAGTGTTAATCTCAGGAAAGAGAGGGTGGAGGCTAGATTTCTGGGAACTTCGACTGAATTAAAATAAAACAAAAGATATACAACTCGAGAAACCAATCAGCATAAGAGAATTAACAATGTGGAAAAAAATATCAGTTATTTCCCCTTAATGAATTCTTGACCAAATCTATGCCGGTCTAGTGTCAAAGAATGAATACACCTTTTCTAAATTTTAGATATTAATTCCAGGCAATACTGATCAACAATATTTAAACTTTGTTAGCCTTTGTTTTGTAGTTTTTGACTTTTAGCCAGTCATACATACATACATACAACTGTTGGGACGATTAATTGGAATCAGAATTTGGAATCAGGAAAGATCTGAACTTCTGGAGGTATCAGAATCGATCTAAGAAAAAAAAATTTCCAATGCTAAAAACTATTCTTTTCATTGTCTTTTTTAATTTTGTTTAAAGCAAAATCTTCCACTGTTAATAGTACTGATAAAATGATAAATATTGATTGATTCTTAACCACCAGTTAAATTAAAATCGATAGAACATCCATCACAAGTGTATTTTTACATCTGAGAAAATATCTGCACGTTTAACATGCATTTTATGATAATCGGTAATTGTATCAGAATCGGGAAAAATATTGGAATCGTCCCATTACTAATACATACATCAATAACCGCCCTTCATACTATAGACTAGCAAGCTGCTCGCCGTTGCCTGGTCATAAAATACACATAAATATTATATTTTAATTCATACAGAAACTGAGATATGTGCATGCGAATATTATGTTTTTTCTAAACAGTTCACTTCTTGTAAATAAAAAAATATTCAAGCTGAGATCGAAACCAAAATCTAAAGACAGTGAGTCAGGTACGATAACCATTAGACCAGCTTGAAACAATCTTTAAAAAGTGTTTTCAAACTTACTCATTCTTAACATAAGGAATCGGTCATGCGAACTGTTCATGCCTGTGCATTCGTGAAACAGTTGACAAATAGATAAAAATCTGATACCCCCCCACACACACACATAACAATTTTGCAATGTTGACCACTTATCAGCTCTTTTTTTCGGATGAAAACCGATTAAAAATGTTTCCACATGTCTGAATATGTCATATACCAAACTTCAAGTCTGTAGACAAAAAATTCGTCGAGTATATAGGTTGAGAAGCGTCCTCACACACGCACACACATATTCTCACTTTTATAGGTATATAGATAGATTATGCCTTCATATATATATATATATATATATATATATATATATATGAGCAAACAGTTAATGAAATATGTTAAAAAACACTTTGAAATGAGTTAAAAACATATTTAATCTGAAAAGGAAACACTAGATAAATGGATAGTCTATCCATTTATCTAGTGTTTCCTTTTCAAATTAAATATGTTTTTAACTCATTTCAAAGTGTTTTTTTACCTTATTTCATTAACTGTTTGCTCATATTATAAGCTCTATTTCCTATTTGGTTTTATCGAGCTTTTATATCTGGCTGAGATAAGTTTATAAATATTGATTCTTTAATATTTATAATTTACTTTAATTTTACCATCTTGGATCATTTTGGTAAATTCAATTGTAATTTTCATTTTATATATATATATATATATATATATATATATATATATATATATATATATATATATATATATATATATTAGATGAAATACGTCTCCTCTCCTCACCCACTGATGATGAAAACCGATTAAAAATGTTTCCACGTCTGAATATGCCATATACCAAACTTCAAGTCTGTAGACAAAAAATCCGTCGAGTATATAGGTTGAGAAGCGTCCTCACACACGCACACACATATTCTCACTTTTATAGGTATATAGATAGATTATACATGCATATATATATATATATATATATATATATATATATATATATATATATATATATATATATTAGATGAAATACGTCTCCTCTCCGCACCCACCCACCCACGCACACAGTGCCGCCATAACACAAATCTACAACGAATTAGTTGATAATAGAAGGCAAAATAGTTTAGTTGATAATCTTGAGAGATTCCCAGAGAATTTCCAGGTTACCCTTTATTGGAAATGATAGGAAATTTCTCGCCGGAAAAGCAAGATTGTTTTATTATCTACTTCGCTTCATAAAAGTATTTACGCAAATCTGTTGGACCAATTTATCAGCCAACCTAGAACCCGCGTGTGTCTATCACATAGAAAATTTATTTGCAATTGAATAATAAACCTAAGCATAAAAGCGAAACACAAAATGACAAAAGATTGTATGTAATAAATCTTAATCGCAAATTACTATGCAAAAATAAATGCGGAAAATATTACTTTAAAAAAAAAAGGGGGGGGGATGCGTAAACTATTTCCTTAATGTTTGCCGAAATGACTTTCATAAAGAGATGATGAGATGAAGTGTTTACGCACAGGAAATGTTCGGGTAAGTATTTCCTTCCTAGCATCTCTACCGTCATCATATTCGCTTCAACGTCCGTTTTACTACAGCGTGAAACGATAAAATTGTCCCCCCTAAAGAAAACAACACTACAGTTTTATAGTTTTTTTGAAAAAAATTAATTCAAGTAACTTGATTATGTAGTAGAGTTGACATCTATTCAATGTAGCCGTCTTCAGCCTCCATCACCACGGGCCCAGAATACTCGGCGACCAGGCTGGCTTTGTTGTTGATGCTCTCGACGTATAATCAAACGAAGTAGTCCAGCGAGTTCAGGGTGGGAGAGGAGGGTGCGCCAGTAAGAGAAGAGTACAAAGTTGTAGCAATTCTTCTGAAGTCAAGCCTGGGTCTCTTTGGACTTGTGGTCTGGCGCAAAGTTCTGCTGTTACACCCAGGGTCTGCCAGCGGCCACCTGACTGCACCAAAGGATCACCACACTCTTCAGCACATCTACGTACACTTTGGTGTTGACTTTCAAGCCGACTTCGAAGGTGTGAGGTGGCACTCTTTACGTCCTGATATTTTGTTATCTTTTCCTGGTTAGCTCTATTAAGGCCATAACCATTTGGGACAGTGGCATCAATGGCGACTTTGCAATTTTTTTAAAGCTTATTTACCCAAAACAAGGACAAACTGGACGTAAGGGGCTACAACGTGAAGCCATGCTTATAGGGGCACTATGTGGGGAGTTGGGCAGCAAGATTTATCTTTAAATTTTTGCATGTCAGTACAATCAGGGAAGCAGGAAACGCGGAGGGAATGCTTAAGTCTTGCCATTCGAGGGGAAAAAAATATTAGAGCAGAAATGTTTCCGCCAATCTAGGGACATCACTAGTGAGGGGTGGGATTTTGCTGCTGGTTGGGTTAGTGGAGGATATTTATGTCAAGGGGGTACAAGTGCTATGAGTTCATTAGAATATATTCCATTAAAGTTCTTGTAAAACAAGTACAGAAATACAACATTACTGCAATGGGACAGAGGTTGAAGCTTAGTTGATAGTGTGGGAGTAGAGATTCATATGAAAGGGATATACCAGTGGTAGATGCAGCAATCCATATGTGGCAGCAATACTTCATGCTTGGGTAAACGGTGGTCATGTAGAGACACAGAATACTGTCACACGTGATTAGTTTTCTAGTACAATAGTGGGAGCCCATCTTTTTTTTTTTTTTTTTTTTTTTTTGCAGCATCATTTGCAATGTCTTTAATTTATTTATTCCAGTTCGTGTTGTCTGTGAATATTTAGCCACGGAGTTTGTATAACGAGCTCTTAAATAGAGTGTTGTTAGTCCTGACACGGACTTCTAAATTAACCTATCTCTGCCAAAGTCTTTATTTGCCGCTCTTTTTCTCAGATCCATCTTTATTGCTTCCTTCCATGTTAACCCGTAATTATCAAAACTCCGTTGAAGCAATGAAACACACACGTGACAGTATCTCATGATTTTGCATTAATAAAAAGCTAATAACCAAAACTGTGCGCTCGTTTTTTTTTTCTTTCTTTTTCTTTTTTCTTTATAAGCAAATTTATTGACTTACTAATCCGCCGCCCATAAAATCTGTTTGAATATTATTTTTGTTTTTTACTTTTGGAATCGTATTGAGATGAGGATTCATAATTTGTGCATCCATTCTTCTTACAGACTGTTATCCGCATCTTCATAATTGTTGTTTCACTACATTTCGGCCAACTCATCCTCTGGCCTTCTTCAGGTGACTAACTATGACGGGATAGGAATATTGAGTCTTGTAATTGTTTTCCCAGCAATTACTGCCTTCCATAGTTGTGGTCTTATCACGTTTTGGCCAACTCATCCTCTGGCCTTCTTTGATGATTAACCACAACGGGATAGGAATCTTGAGTCTTGCAACTGTATCTCCAGTAATTACTGCCTTCCATAGTTGTCGTCTTGCAATATTTTGTCCAGCTAATCCTCTGGCCTGCTTGGGTAGAATTAAAACCGTTATCTTCAGACTATGCTCACCTCTTTTCACTGACCCACGGTCCTCGAAAAAAATAAATAAATAAAAATGGACATTTTGCCAGTCACCGCTTGCAAAGTCAAACAAAACTAATTATTAAAATTTGACAAACATTTTTAAAGCTAACCATTTCTATATAAACTATTATTGTTATTATTATTAGCAGTAATAATAATATTCCATCATCTGGAATCTTTTAAAATCGTGTGTCAAAAATTTCAAGTTATTTATCCCTCGGTAGAAATTAACACGTACTCTGAAAATACAAAAGTTATTAACACTTAAAATTCTCAGATTTGAAATCTATTATTTACATAATTCATCTGTATTGAATTTAGTCGTCGGCGTTCAACTGTCTGATCAGTTGAACTAGATCAGAATCCAAAGAGTTTGTATATAAGTAGACTGAGACTACTGTACTTATATGATCAAATAGATCGTCTGGGTTCTGATTGATTGCTAGTCCACCAATGTATGAATATTGCTTTGTTCAAGCAAGAGTTTGTCATTTGGACACCAGTTGGAGTTCTTATACTGATGATATATTGATTCTGTATATTTATTGCATATTTTGGCTTATTTAAGGGACCAAAGAATGTTCTTAAAAAAGGAAAAACATTGAAATATACAAGGAGAACTCACTTTCCTTTTGAAAAGGAGATTATCCTCGAAATATTAAGACCTCCACCATCCCGGTTACATTAAACAGTAAGTTCACGTTTACTCATTTGTATTGTGATTATCATGAAAAATAAATGGATATACGAAGATACAAAAAGATAACAAAAATAAATAAGATATTCTTTCGTTGATCTATTTTTGTTCATACGTCACGCCAATATGACAGCCGTTAGCCTGCATTGTTATAGCCTTCTTATATTTCTCCATATCTAAACGTTTCGATGTTGTAATTCGGTTGTCAATTACTGTCTTACCCTTTTTATAAATAGAGTTTATGAGAATTTGTTTTGATATTATTTTCTACTTCCTAGTAAAAATCAGAGTCGTTAAAAATAATACATTACTACACCTGCAAAAAGCTGAATATCGAATGCAGCAGCAAATTTTGGGAACTCTGTTCCGTCTGCCTGCTTCCCACCGGACTACAACTTGGATGTCTTCAAGTCCAACGTTAACAAATTCCTAATGAACCACCCCCTTAAGTAAACACTTCATCAAATCTCCACACTAACGTAATGTACTTGCAATAATCCTTATCCCTGAGTGGCTTCGGGGCCTTAATAAGTGGTGACCACTGTGTGAAAAAAAAAAAAAAAAAACATATGCCAGAAAGAACAGTCGGAAATAAGTTATTCACCATCCACTATGACTATGCAATTTTTACAGCTACGTATATAAAAAACGGATTCATAAAACCTGACATAGTGATATGGAACAAGGAGAAAGAAGCAACCTTAGTAGAAGTTAGTGATGCTGGATTAAGTAGAACTGAAATGAAAAGGATAACGACATACCAAGGTCTTTTGTATGACATGAAAAGAAATTGGAAGCTTAGGAAGATTTCCATCTTTCCAGTAATTACAGGAACAGCTGGAATCGTGAAAAAGAATTTCTAAAAACTACCTCACAAATATACCTGGTGAAAGATCTCTCGGTTGGAATATCTGAGTTAGCAGGTGAATGTTAGCCATCTGGTAGGATGCCCCATCGCCATCTTGAACAAACTGGTAAGAAAATTAAAAAAAAGAAAAAAAAAAAAAAAAAACACAAGCTACCATGCTGTGTAACCAACCTTTCAATAAACATAGCTTCTTCCCTAGAACTGCCCGCCTGTGGAACTCTGTTCCGCTGGCCTGCTTTATAGTCGTCTTCAAGTCTAATTTAAACAAATTCTTGTTGAGCCGCCTTGCCATCTAAATGATCCACTTCTACCCCATTTCTACCACTAACTATTAATACGCTGCTGCCTTAGTGACTACCGTATGCTCATTGACCCTTATCCGCGAGTGGTCTTTGGGCCTTGATAAGCGGTGACTCCCATGTAACGAAAAAAAAAAAATTGCGAATGACATCACAGATCAATAAAGAAAATATGATAAAGACGATATCAGAATGGGGAAGAGATAATATAGAGGAGAGCAGTTCACCTGGTCACTTATGATGTGCACCTATTTATGATTTCCACGGTTGACGTCTTAATGTCCATCTGTTAGTAGCTGCTATTTTCTGGAGCAGTGAAATGATCCAAATAATGGTCCCCCCCCTCGCCAAACTTTCACAAGAAACACTAGACTAGCTGAAAACATTATCAATAATTTTCCCCACTCTTTATCTGTGCCTAAACCTAAACATAGATTCCATGATCAAAGCTTCTTTCTTAGAACTGCACGCCCGTGGAATTGTCTTCCGTTTTCCTGCTTTCCAGCTGTCTATAATATGGTTGTCTTCAAGTCCAATGTAAACAAGTTTCTGATTAGCCGTTCCACTTAAGTTAACAAATTTACCGAACTTCCATTACTATATTGTCCTTTTGACTACTCTATACTCTTTACTCTTTAACCCTTATCCTTGAGTGGCCTATCGGCCTTGATAAGTGGTGACGCCTATGTAAAAAAAAAAAAAAAAAAAGAATGACTTCTCTGACTTTTGATACAATCCACTCTTTACATAAGAGTCAAAGATGTCCGAAGATGGAGTACTGCTCCCACATCTGAGGCGGTTTCACTTAGCATACTCCTTCTTGCCTTTTTTTTTTTTTTTTTACAAGGTAGTAACCACTTATCAAGGCCCGGAAGCAACTCGGGGATTAGGGTTATTTGCGTGTGTAGTAATCAATGTGATAGTATCGTAGTAATCGTTAGTATTGGAAATTTGATAAAGTGTCTTACTTAAGGGGGCGGTTCATCAGGAATTTGTTTATGTTGGACTTGAAGACATCCAGGTTGTAGTCAGATGGGAAACAAGCAAACGGAACAGAGTTCCACAGGCATGCACTTCTAAGAAAGAAGCTTTGCTCATGGAATCTACGTTTTGGTTTTAGCGCAGATAAAGAGTGGGGAAAATTACTGACAGTGGTTTCAGCTAGATGGGTGTTTATCGTGAAAGGTTGGCGAGGAGGGACCAGAGATTGGAGCTCAGGAAATACAAAATCGACTTCACAATCGAGTCAGGGATGTTCTCTGTAGCTCCCTTTTCATAGAGATGCTAGTATTTCTCTACTCTATCATTATTCCCATGGAAGGTGCTCGACTGAGCTTCAATCTCTGCTTCCCACTAAAACTTTCATCACAGGAATCCATCTTGTCACAACTGCAGAGAACTTTCTTTTCTTACTTCATTCATCTAACAGCAAACAAAATTTCCATGAACAGAGTTTCTTTCCAAAAAAATGTCACCTGTGGAACACATTACCACGGGATTATTCCCTGAAGGTTATAATATAGTCTTCTTAAAAATCTACTATCAATAAATATTTATCATTATATCTTCTTCGTAAGTAATCAATTTTTATTGATTTTTTTTCAATCCTCTCATAATATTCCTCATCATTCAATTGTCATCAGTTTATCCATCTGATTAACCTGCATCCTCAAGTGGATTTTAGGTCACAACAAGTGATAACTCATTAGTAAAAAAAAAAAAAAAATCACAGGTCACTGCAGTTCTGGTTGCCATCTTACAATAAAAAGAAAACCAACCGCCTTCCAATCTGGCATAAGGTCACTATTTCAGAGCACTGCTCTTTGCATGTTTCAGATATAACACTTGTTGAATAATAATTGCAGTTTTGTTAATTGCATTTTTACCCCAAACAAGGCACAGTGCCACTTTGATGTGGGGGGGGGGCTACTATTTGGGACATAATTTGAAGGGATACTATGTAGGGAGTTGAGCGGTAAGATGTCTGTTTACATTACACTTGAACTTCTGCATGTCAGTACAGTCAGTGTAGCAGGGATCCAGGCGGGAATTCCAAAGTCTAGCAGTTCTGGAAAAGAAACTATTAGAATAGAAGGATTTCTGGTATCTAGGGATCTCTACTGTTTAGGGGTGGGATTTTGCTGCTTGTTGGGTTTGTCGGAGGTATTTACGTCGAAGGGGGTACAAGTTAATAAAAGGTAGTAAAATAGAGTTCATTAATTATTTTTATTTTTTTTTTTTTTTTCATTCCTCATGGAATTTCCATGGGTCATGCAAGTTAAAATCAGCAATAAACGAGACTGTCCTTTGGCATCGTTTAAAGAAAGAATTAAAGAACATGCAATTCTTGTTCAAAGAGCCTAAAAAAAAAAAAAAAAGAAAAAAAAAAAAGAAAAAAAAAACTAATGCTTGCAGAAAATCAGAATAGCAGGTGGCATAAAAGAAAGGCAGCCATTTCTGCAAGAAAAGAGGATTGGGCGGAGGTAGATTATAATCGTCCAAGAGATTGGTGAATATCAGAGGTAGGGGAGGGGCATGGGTGGCAACGTTAAACAGGAAATTAAACCAGTAATCCAAAGATAGCAAAAAAAAAAAAAAAAAAATGTCAGAAAAAAAAAGTAAGAAAAAAAAAATATAAATAAAATTGATGATTGAATCTGAATTGCAAAGAAACCTGATAAGTGCGAAACAATGCAATGGAAAAAGATTTCTGTAAGAAACTATCTGCGACACAGAAATGTCCGCGCTGACAAGAAGACCTAAAAATGTGGCCATCATTCGGTAAAGACCAGGCCTCTCTGATCAGATTGGATCTAATTTTAGCAAGGTGATCAAAGAAATTTTCGCTTTGGAATAGTGCGAATACCATGACGTGAATATTATAGTAAGATTGTGTTCAATCGCAGAATTTTAATGCTATCTTTTCAAAAAATAAATGAATTAATGCAATAATATTTGTGTTATGTTTCGGAATTTTTTAGATGAGGATTGAACATTCGCATTATTTGGACTATTATTTTCACTTTTTGACTCATGTAACCTCCGACCTTCTTCATGTCTATTTTATCGAACTCAAAGAATCTGCCAAGAATTTTGAATGGAACATTTATTTAATCTGCAGTAGAGCATTTCTCGTTTTGTCAGCCATGACCAAGTAGAAGTCCTAAGTAATTCGCACCTGCATCGTACACTCTTAGAATGATTGCTTGATGCCAGATTAATGGTTGAATATGATTAAATTTGTGCTCATTTTTGCATTAAATACTAATCTCTAATAATCCCTAACTGTGTATCGAATGAGTACTATAAGACTTAGCTCATTGCATCTGAGTGCTTTATGCAAGACTTCTAGAGTAAATGTGGTATTCTGGTGACTAATCCCTATTAATCCCTCACTATGCATCAAACAGATACCATAATACTTAGTTCGTTGCACCTTATCACAACAAAGGTTCATACAAGATTTCAGCCAAATCAGCCCAGTTGTTTCCGAGAAAACCTCTATAGTAAATGTAATATTGTGATGACCAATCACTATTAATCCCTAGTGGTTCATCGAATAGATAACACGATACTTAGTTCGCTGCACGTTGTCATAACAAAAGTCCGCATAAAATTTTAGTCAGATCAGCCTTATATTTTCCTAGAAAAAGTAGAACAGACAGACCAAGATAGATATAATATAGATATAGATGTAATTAAAGTATGATAAGTAAAAAAAAAAAAAAAAAAAAAAGCCCTGGGGAAACAAACGTTGATTAACTCGGTTTAATATAAGGATAGATATTCCAAGTGATTTCAAGTCATCAATTTGGGACCCGCTTCAAGGTCTGGCAGATCAATCCAATAAATAGCAAAGAACACCGCAAAGAAGGATATATAGGAGAAAATAAATTTGGTGGAATAATAATAAAAATAAATAAATTAAAAAAAAATAAATAAAAAAACAACAAACAAACAAAAAACAGAAAATGGCACAAAGAAAACATCGTGACGTAATCGAGTTCCACATGCGAGGTAAATTGCAACAATAAAAACAAAAGAGAAAAGTTAAAAGGTCGACCTTTTGCTGCAAAGCTACAGCGCCGCAGTCGAAACGGTAAAGCATAAAAAGTCTGTTAATGTCAGCGAGGAAGAAAATATTCACAAGTGAAAAACGATCAAATCCCACAATGCATTTGACATTTTCTGCCTTAGATAACGAGAATCTGGATTTTACAAGCGGAACACAACGATGAATATTTAATCACGAAGAACCCGCCCTCGTCTTATTTTTACAACTGCAAAAAGTTTTTCTTTTTTTTTTTTTTACTTGGGAGTCACCACTTATCAAAGCCAGAAGGCCACTCAAGGATAAGGGTTAATGAATGCAAGATGGTAGTATAGTAATCGTTAATGGTGTAAATTGGATATAATTTGATTATTTATGGAGACGGCGCAACAATAAGTTGTTTACATTGGATTTGAAGGCTACCATGTTGTAATCAGTTGGGAAGCAGGCCAGCAGAACAGTGTCCCATAGGTGGGCAGTTCTGAGAAGTAAACTTTGTTCATGGAATCTGCATTTATATTTCGGCAAAGATAGAGAGTGGGGGAAATCATATATAGTGGTTTCATCTTTTCTCTGTGTGCCTAGCATCAAACAGCATTTCCATGAACAGGGTTTATTTCCAATCCATGGAACACATAACCATGGGATTGCTTTCCTGCAGACTATAACTGGTTGTCTTTAAATCAAATGTTAACAAATAAAAGCCATTTTTTCCATTCAATTCTTCATTTTCAATTCTCTCATAATATTCTTCCATTGACAATCCATCCATCTCGTTAACGTGTATCCTCGATTTGCTTTTAGCCTTGATAAGTGGCGACCCATTAGTAAAAAAAAAAAAAAAAAAACACATTTTATGCTTTCAGAAAACTGATAAAACTCAATAAAGTAAACTTAGTAAAGTAGTTAATCAGTTGTTTTTTTTTTCAGATGATAATGTGAGATAATTTAATTGAAACTTTTAAATGATTAGACGTAACCGTGACCCGTCACTCTCCGCCTCCTCCCCCTCCTACTGCGAACTCAGCTGAGATAGAACTCACTACACCCTTCCAGTATTCCCCATCTGTCACACCACCCAAAAGATCTTCCTTGGAGATGAATGTATCTCGTTGTATCCTATCTGGAAAAGTTAACTTTCGTGATCGATTGTGAGATGATGGGTGCCTCCACAGTACAAATGATGAAACAAGTTCATCTGTGGCATGTGCACAATGCCAAGCAAACTGAACGCGTCTTTTACAAACTGAGGTTGATACTCCTGGTAAAGTCTCCATATATCATTTCTATAGTTGGGTGGTTTCGCCATGAGATATTGAGTACTCTTCTCAAAAGACGTGTGTAACATCCATCCAAACGACGTTGTTGTTTTGCAGAAAGAGTCCAAGTTTCAGATCCATAGAATAAAATTGGATCAATAAGTACGCGGAAAACTTGGATTTTGAATTTGCAAACAAGATTGGATTTCCAGATCTTATCCATTTTGTTAGAAGCAATCCATGCCATGCCCTTTCGAATGTTAAATTCTTTCTCAGAGTTTCTCATGTGTGATCCTAGATACTTGTAGTCTTCAACATATTTGAGGATGTTATTTGTGAGGGTTTTAAGTTTGTGATTGTTGCGAATGTTAATTATTCACGCATGATAGCCCGAGTACCACGTGATAGCCAGAGTACCACGTGATAGCCAGAGTACCACGTGATAGCCAGAGTACCACGTGATAGCCCGAGTACCACGTGATAGCCCGAGTACCACGTGATAGCCCGAGTACCACGTGATAGCCCGAGTACCACGTGATAGCCCGAGTACCACGTGATAGCCCGAGTACCACGTGATAGCCCGAGTACCACGTGATAGCCCGAGTACCACGTGATAGCCCGAGTCTATGGAAGTATTATTACAAGAGGCGTTCAAAAAGTAATGTATTCTATTATTTTATTCCGCCTAAAATGAAACAGAGGGAATTGTAACTTGTATTGTTATGATGACTAAACTTATGCACTCATGACCTGAAAGTTTCATCTTACTGTTGCAAATGTTGACAGTGTGAGACTCTAAGAAAGCAACACCTATCATGAACGTACGTCAGAAGCAGAGACGTGATTGAATTCCTGGCAAAGGTGTATTGAGAGTAATGGTGATCATGTAGAAAAATAACTTGTGGAACACAAAAGGTTTTAATGGTATCACTCCCATCTTCACAGCTCTTCAACTTTTTGAGTTAAAAAAAAGGAGATTTTACTTTTAGAACGACCCTTGTAGAAATATTATTATTATTATTATTATTATTATTATTATTATTATATGAAATTATTATTATTTTCATAATTCTTATATAGAAAAAAAAGAGACTTATTTCATCATTCCATTTAAAAATGTGTATGCAGTGTGTGCGAACACATATGTAAATTAGATAGTATGAACAAAAAGGTTAGTACATCCACAATCGATTTTCCTATACTAAAAAAACTAGCCTGAGTGCCCGGTGTTTCTCGAATGTTTGGCGGTGTATGTTGAGCAAAAAAAAAAAAAAAAAAAAAAAAAAAAAAAATGAACCCATACCGCAAAGGAGGAAAAGAATGTGAAAAAAAAAGTGACATCTTTGCCAAATCAGAGATAGCGAATGTTTAAATTAAGGCTAGTCAATCGAAAAGAGGGGATGACTTTAAAAAATATTGGCAAAAAAAAAAAGCGACTCCACCCTGTAGAAAAGTGGCCAGTTAAGGGTGAAGGAATTAGTGGTTTAACCAATTTTTCGATATTTGTCGTCCAAAGGGTCGAGCTTCAAAACAACACCGATCTTGTGAAAATCCGTCGCCTCTGTCGAAAGTTTTAGGCAGATATACGGACATACATACATTTAAACAGACAGGTGAGATTTATACTATAGAAGAAGATGTCTTGTTTTAAGGTTTGACTCGAGAAGATCGTTAAGTAAGGCACAACAAACAAATGATAATTAACTTCAAATGTCAAAACCCAAAATGCACCAAAGCTGCATATTAACGTAGAAACTAAATCTGCTTAACTCGCAGTGAACACACTGCGTTTGTACAACGAATAGAGTACTGCATAATTTCAATTTTGAAGCAGCAGGTAAATGGGGGGGGGGCACAGTGTCGGACAAAGACACCTGCTGAAAGCGAACATATGGCACTGTGTTAACAAGTAGTATCACGGAGATTCTGTTTAATTTGCATGAGCAAATTTTGTTTGAATATAAGTAGACTAGCTTGGATGTCCGGCGTTGCCCGGGTGTTTGGAGGTGTGTTCTGAGCAAAAAAAAAATAAATAAATAAAATAAATAAAAATAGTGGCAGTAGGTAGGCAGACTCGAACCCGTACCGCGAATGAGGCAAAGAACGTGAAAAAAAACCCCCCCAAAAAACTGACATCTTTGCTGTCGTCTGAAGGGTCGAGCTTCAAAATGATATTGATCTTGTGAAAATCCGTTGCCTCTATCAAAAGTTTTAGACAGACATGCATACATACAAACATACATACATTTAAACAGACAGGTGAGAGTTATATTTTAGATGAGACACGAGTCTCATTGGCCATGTTTTAATATATTTTTTATCCCGACATTTTTTTTTTTTTTTTTTTTTGGCTCCGAGCATTCATTGCTCCCACGATTAGGATGGCCATATTGACATTCTTAAAAGCTTTAAACTCAATGATGGTTTTGTACTTTTGTATGTTCTATTTTTGAATTAATACTTTAAACAATCGACTAGCGGAGAGGAGGGTGGGGGCTTTGCCCGGGCGTAAAATACGCTTAAATATGATATTTTAATTTATCCGTATATATTATTATAGCCGTAATTTCAAAAGTAAAAAAAAAAAAAAAAGTGTTTAGCTACCATCAGTTAGTCTCGAAACCGAAACTGTAGCATTCAAAGCTGGTAACGTTACCACTGTACCAATGTGACACACATATTAACGAAAATACTTAGTTGTCAAAGGTCAACTAAAGATAAATTTGTCGGTAGAGGTCTGCATACACGAAATTTTGATGAATTGTAGTGTGCCCGAGCACTCCGCATAAGGATTTCATTAAGAGAAAGAGGAGAAAAAAAAAACAAATGAGAGAGAGAGAGAGAGAGAAAGAGAAAGAGAGGGATAGAAAGAGAGAGAGAGAGAGAGAGAGAACTTGAAGGAGGTACGGAGTGTTGTAAACACGTGTTTAATTCAAACTTTTCCATTAAGCAAATTCTCGCTATCACTGAGTTCAATTCATCACCATCTTATATTCACCATCTTTAGAGTCTGTGAGAAATTGAACATGCGAATGTATTTCAAATTACCGATTCCATTTGATGGATTTCTTCAGTTTAATGAATATAGATACAAAACGGGCATAAACATATTTGCAAACATCCAATTGTTCCTGGTGGTTTGATGGGTCTCATCGACATGGGAACCGCTTATGTCATGTCGACTATCGAAACAAACATTTCCCAGAGACAATGATTCGGCAAAAGCACTTTCTGAAATGACCCCCGAGAGTTCAAGTTGAAAAGAAAAAGAAAAATACGTTCGGTTCAGCAAATGAAAGATAATGGTTAATAAATTTCGCCAATTAGAGATAACGAGAAAGAATGCAAAAACAAGAAAACGATGGGAGCAAAAAGAGAGAGAGAGGGGGGGGGGAGAAAGAGAGAGAGAGCGAGGAGAAAGGATGAAAACAGAGAGGGGAAGAGAGTGAGAGAAAGCGATGGAGAGAGAGAGAGAAGGATGGAAAGAGTTGGAGAGATCAACTAAAATTTTATTTCAAACATAAATATAACAGACGAACGAAAATTCTATCTATATAAACCAGACATAACAGACCACCAAAAAAGATTGTTAAAACTTAAGCGTGACAGACTGTGAAAATGCTATTTCAAACTTGAGCATGACAAATCAACGAAAATTTTGTTTTTGTTTTGTTTTTTTTTCAAATACAAAAAATGACCGCTAAAAGATCAAACTCGTGCAGGGTTTTATTTTCTAAATAAATATTTATTTCGAATTTCTAAGTTTTGGCTTATACAAAAGCGTTCATCAGGATGGTTTAAACATTTTTTTTTTTCTTACTAGCCATGATGGTGCTTTGGCGCAGTCTCTAGTTGCCAAAGATAGAGTTCGTATCGTCCAGTTCAGCTTTTACGCTCGATCATGCGCACACGTGTTTAGAATTTAATTTTTGACGTGCTTCTAAACACTGGATTTCTATTAATTGTTTCCCAAAAATAAAAGTACGATTAATTGGAACATTTTTTTTTTCAAACGTAACTCAATCTCAACAATAAAGCGTATTCTAGCATGCATTTTTTTTTCTTCAGAAAAAAAGTGTAAGGGAGACAACCGTTGTTAAACCGAAAACCAACAAACTCAATCTTGTATAAATATAGATGATATAAAAGTCACTTTGTGTTTGTGAGTTCTTTCCTCGTGGGTTCCGAAACAGTTGAGCCTATTTGCAAATTTCAGACGAATCTAATTTTTATGTCTGGCAGTGTTCTTAGATATGCTTCGTATTCATCCGATAAGTATCAAAAATCGAAAAAATCCGATCTTAAAAATAGCTTTTCTCTCTTATATAACACAGATTACAGAGGTATATTTTACGTTACACCGCCCAAGGGAGATAATAAAATCTTACCAAATCATTTCTTCTAAAAGAAAAGAAAAAAACAACAGATTTATTATAATCTTGAGAGATAGCTTAGTTGTGAAGCATTCAACTACAGATGGAATGATCCCCCGTTCAAGCCAGGGTGTACCTCACCATTTTAGTTTAATTTTTTCTTATTAATGAGTTCCATCTATATATATAAAAGCGAAAATGTGTGTTTGTATGTATGTATGTGTGTTTGTATGTATGTATGTATGTATGTATGTGTGTTTGTATGTCTCGCAAAAACTTTCGACACAGGTCACGGATTTTCGCCAGATTGGTATCATTTAAAACTTCTAACCTTCCCCGACAAATATCGAAAAAATTGCCAAAAACGTTGATTCCTTCACACTGAAATTAGTAGTTTTCTACAGGGGGGTCAGCAAAAACCGTCCTCTCATGACGAGTTCGCTTCTACGCATGCGTCATACGATGTCGTAACCTGATTTACTTTAAATATTCGAAAAAGCAACAGAATTTCGTGGACGTCATCTTAGCTCAGTTGCTTAGAGTGCGGCCTCATTATCTAAACGTTTTGGGTTCGAATCGTGGTGTGAGATGTCTTTTTTTTTTCGATTTTTTAAATTTTAATATTGAAGCAGGGTTATTTAAGCCATTTTTCACATGTTTATTTTGTTTTTTTTTAATTTTTCATGTTCATTTTTCTGTTTTTTTTTTTTACTTCGCTTATTCTTAGATTTTTATTACCCCCCCCCCCAAGCCACACACACACCCAAAAACACCTGGGCAACGCCGGGTACCCCCCGCTAGTCTATATATATAAAAGCGAAAATGTGTGTACGTATGGATGTATGTATGTTTGTATGTCTTGCAAAAACTTTTGACACAGGTCACGGATTTTCACGAGATTGGTATCATTTTAAAGCTTGATCCTTCGTCCGACAAATATCGAAAAATTATCCAAAAACATTAATTCCTTCACCTTAAAATCATCAGTTTTCTACAGGGAGGAGTCAGCAAAAACCGTCCTCTCATGACAAGTTCGCTTCTACGCATGCGCAAATGACGTCGGAACATGATTTAGTTTAAATTTTAAAAAAATGACCTAATTTTGTCAACGTCGTCTTAGCTCAGTTGCTTAGAGTGCGGCCTCATTATCTAAAGGTTGTGGGTTCGAATCGTGGTGTGAAACGTCTTTTTTTTCGATTTTTAAAGGTTTAATATTGAAACAGGGTTATTTAAGCCATTTTTCTTTTTTTCTTTTTATTTTACAGATTTTTTAAAGAATTTTTAACGTTCGTTTTACTGGGTTTTTTCCATCACATTCGCGTTTTCTTTTCTTGCTTTTCTGATTTTTACATTTAACATCGTTCGTTTGCCTTACGTTAGTTTTTTTTTGTGTTTTTCTTTGATTTTTTAAAGTTTGAACATTTATTTTATATAAAAGATTTAATAATTTACTATTTAAAAATATTTACTTCGATTATTCTAATGTTTTGATTAACACCCCCCCTGCCCGAGCACACACACCTCTAAATACCCAGGCAGCGCAGGGTACCCCCACTAGTCTATATATATAAAAACAAAAATGTGTGTATGTATGTATGTCCCGCAAAAACTTTCGACACGGACCACAGATTTTCACTAGATAGGTATAATTTTAAAGCTTCAACCTTCGCCTGACAAATATCGAAAAATTGGCCAAAAAACATTAATTTCTTCACCCTAAAATTATCAGTTTTGTATAGGGAGGGATGCCGAAAAAATCGTTCCTTCATTTTCTCTGCTCCTGTTACTACAGCAATGACGTCATGTTTGACCTAGAAAACGTTGACGTTAGTTTCAACCACCTGCAACTGTTTTTAAAGGTTTAATTTTATCTGTTATTAAGTGCATGTCTCTTTGGTGTAGGGGTAACCTGTCGGGCATTTTTTCCCCCGCTTTAGCCTCGATGCTTTGGGTTCAAGCCTGTCTTTCTACCTAAACTTTTTTTCTCTTTTACACCTTTTTTCACCCTTTTTTTACGTTTGTTTGCTGTTTTGCTTTTTCCAATTTTTCTTAACATCGTGTTTTTTTATAATATTAAAACAGGATCACCCTCTCGTACATACACACCTCCAAACACCCGGGCAACGCCAGGTACCCCTGCTAGTTTACGATAAAAAAAAAAGTAACCATTAAAAATCGCCACAAATCATTTCTTCATTTGCCTATTTTAAAACTAAACATTAATCAGGAGAGATATTTCCAGGCATTCATCGTCAAACCCAAATATCAGCTGACGTGATATTGTAAACAAACACAGACGGAATTTCCTGAACATTATCATCATTATTTATTTTTATTTATTTATGTATTTTTTTTGCGAAATAGTCCACCGAGCAAATTATTCCTCGTAATAAATAATATTCAATAGAGGATTGATTCTATAATAATACATATGCAATCTGCATAAATTAAAATATCATATTTAAGCATCTTATACGACCGGGCAACGCCGGGCTACCAGCTAGTAGATAGATATGTAAATACATTTGAAAACAATCTCTTCCACCCTTTATCATGAATATCCAAATGGAACAACATTTTGATTTAGGTGCGTGGAGGTGGGGAGGAGAGCAGTAAGAAAGCTGAATGCCTGCATTTTAAAAAAGAAAAAATAAGGAAAAAAAAGGTCCATTATTCTTGCTCACACGACTAACGAAAGCATTCACCTTGTGCCATTAAACTCTCCGGAGATCGTGTGGGACTTGGGGAAAATATTATGGCACCACTTCAAACCCAAACCACACCAAGCCACATTATCATTCATACAATACGCACACTAATGCAGTTTGCTTAAAGGGCACTTAACACAGAATTTATATTATTTAAAACCTAAAATTGCGAGAAATTTTAGATGCGTCCACGTATCTATGTAACAGGCTCTGTCTGTCACTCGGCCACGTTTCAAGTTTGAAACAGCGATTTCATGACTGAATGATTAAATCAAATAAGCTAGAATTGAAAGCAGATACTATGTCCATCAGGGACGTGCAGAGGTGTTCTAGGGGTGCTCAAGCACCTGCCCCTTTTACTCCAACCACACACACCTACAAACACTCGGGCAACGCCGGGTATCCCCCCCCAACTGGCGCCAATGGTCTCTAGAAAACGATACAACGTTTGGTCAATGTCGGCATACCGTCGTCATATCAGATGGTTGCTTTCATTTTAACACGAATACACTCCCCTAATAAACGGGGGTGGGAGTTGTTTTTCCCCAAAGTTAGGTAAAAACAAACAAACCGGGTCATTGACCTCATTAAAAACTGTCCCGCAAAAAA
This sequence comes from Euprymna scolopes, assembly GCF_053919585.1. Classification (NCBI taxonomy): domain Eukaryota; kingdom Metazoa; phylum Mollusca; class Cephalopoda; order Sepiida; family Sepiolidae; genus Euprymna; species Euprymna scolopes. Next base: position 105,303,299 of record NC_136505.1, read on the forward strand.
TGTTAACTGCTGAATAGCTATTGCTTACGTCATCGTCGCAATGTTAACTCTACGACTTCCGTGCGGGCATCTGTCAATTTTGTTCTTACTTAAATAAATTCAAACATCTCTCAGTAACTCATTCTGGCTGGCCGAATAAAAAGTGCCCTTTTCAGAGGAATGTATTGTAGGCCTGAGTCCCAGCAAGACTGTTCATTACTATATTTTTGCCGTTTTTTTTTTTTTTTTTCACTTAAGCACCTGCACTGAAAAAAGTTCTCTGCGCATCACTGACGCCCATCCACCTGTCACAAGTTCATGGGAAAAGTTTCTTTCTTAAAACAGTTCGTCTGTGAAACACAATATCGTGAGACTGCTTCTCAGCTGACCATAACATGATCGTTTTCAAGTCTAATTGTTGTGATCCCCGTAAAGATCCGGAAGCAAAACACAACTTGATAATTAAAGTAAACAAAATATGTTAAACAGAAAAGAAAATATGTAATAGAGCTGTTGACGCGTATTTAGCAGCAGCAGCAGCAGCAGCCGTATGACATGTATGCAAATGACCTTGCTGGTGCGTGAGCTGATGTCAAGAAAAGGAAAAGAAAAGCTGAGAGTGAGAGAAAAAAAGGGCACACGTGGACGGCAAGCGATGGAAAGGTATTTGTGCGGTGAGAGCGAGTAACCAAATGAACAGCTAGAGGATTTGGAAGCACGAGTCAATGCGAGGGGAACTTTTAAAACACGAAGCAATTCGAACTTTGAACAAAAATTTTAAAAAATGGTCAGACCACTGTGTACCATTGTGCGAGCTGCATACATAGCAGCAGAAAGAAAAAGGTTAAAAAAAAAAAACAGCGGGAAACGAGACGGGTCAGCGTGAGATAGACGTGTGGCTACGTGGTGCTATAGGAGAGGCTTTTAAAACACGTGTTCAATACGGCATCTTGATGCAATTCGTTGTTTGGAAAGTACCGTTAATAAATGCCTTTTATTTCCACTAGAAGAAAGGGAGTGAAATTTCTTTCCATTTTTTTTTTTTTGCCCACTTGTGATTTTCTCTTCATGCAACGTGTCAGTCCATGTCAAAATGTAATGATCACGTTACAAATACAATAATTGAAGTGTGTTGGTATACGTCAGTTCGGCTGTCATGAGTGCAAGACTTGATCATAATTGCCGAGATATATTCTCCCGGTCTTTATAACAAATGGAAGAGTTCATTATTATCTGTAAAGGTTGAACACCATGACAATAATGTAAATAAGTTCTTGTTGAGCTGTCCTCTCAAATAATTTTAAATCTTACCCAAGTTCCACCATTACTGATCTTCATGGTGTTATTTTATCAGCTACCTGACACTCATTGCACTTATCCGCAAGATCTTTGGGCCTTGATAAGCAATGATACCCACCTTCTAGTAAAAAACAAATATATATATATATATATATATATATATATATATGAAATCGTTTACGCGCGTTTCAGACGGTCTGTGATGCGTCCTCGTCAGAAATTATTTTCAAATGTGTTGGAGATGTAAAAATGGCGATTTTCGTAGTTAATTTGAAGTTTTTCCAAGGGGTGGAGGCTTGTAAGTGTTTATTATTCATTGGTATGCTGAATTTTTATTGCTCTTTTATTGGGCTTGTCTAGGGAGACGTTGACCTGGCTGTAGTCGCTATCTCTTTCTGCTAATTCTTTCTTTTCCTTTAGGGTGGGGTAGGGTGTGTGTGTGTGTGTGTGTGTGTGTGTGTGTGTGTGTGTGTGTGCGCGTGCTTTTATTGGTTTGGGAATGTGTATATTGTTTTATAGTATTTTGGGGTTATTTGCTTCCTTAGGAAGGCGGCTGTGGTCCGAGGTCGTTACTAATGTGTATGTGTGTGAGGGGGGGGGGAGACTGGCTCTTCTGAAATAAGGGTAGGAGTGCTTTCATTCTATTTTGATATTTATTTTTTGGATTCTTGGATTTTAGTATTGTGATTTTTCGTTTTAGTCTTTTCGGGTATTCCTTATATTATGTTTGTTTAGAAAGAGGGGTGTATTTAAAATAGGGGATTTTTTTTAATGTTTCTATTTATTTGTCTCTCCATGTGGGTATGGCCAGGCCCAGGATCGGTTCCTAGTGTGGGGAAGATTTATACAAGTTTGAAATAGTATTTTGTCGATCCAGCTTTCTATTTATCACATTAATATTATTTTTTTTATTGGAATCCTTTGTGATTAATAATTTGTACATTTATTTATTTGCAAACTGTTATCCTCGTCTTCATAGTTGTTGTTCCACCACGTTTTGGCCAACTCATCCTCTGGCCTTCTTCAGGTGATTAACTGCAACGTAATAGGAATGCAGAGTCTTTTAACTATCCCCAGTAATTACTAGGGCATGGCAACAGCAATTTCTTTTCATTGCTTTGACTCTCGAGTATATAGCCGACAGATTTAGATACAGTTTATCAACCGAAAACCACATCACTCTATATAAAAGCATATAAAATATCCAGGGATACACACTCGAGAGTTAAAACAATGAAAAGAATATGCTGTTGTCTTAGCCTAGTAATTACTGCCTTCCATAGTTGCTGTCTCGTTGTGTTGAACATTGTTTGAAGATAGCAGTTTCAATCCTACTCAAAGCAGGCTAGGGGATTATTTGGCCAAAAACGTAGTGAGACAGCAACAACAACTATGGAAGGCAGTAATTATTTAGGTTACATTTAAGAGACTCAGCATTCCTATCCCGTTGCGGTTAATCACCTGAAGAAGGCCAGAGGATGAGTTGGCTGAAACATGATGAAACAATATGAAGATGAGAATAACAGTCTGCAAATAAATTTACCTGCTTGTGTTCTTAAGAGTTATCCAAGAAGAATGTCTGAACAGATATGTCACAGTTTATGAATTTCCAAATTAAATGAAAATCGTAGTGGTTATGACTCAACGGGTCACGGGTATATCTACAGTTTGATTATACAAGGGGGTTCCAAAAGAAGCTTACAGATTTGAAATTTGAATCCAACCGAAAGCATCACTCTACAATAAATATATGTAACTCGTGATGACTTTGGTAAGGTTACTCTAGATGCTCTGAAATTTTTGGTACTTGTTCTTTTTTGGTACCGTGCTGAAATAACGTAGTTATTTTGAAAGCCATTCTTAACATGGGGAAGGGAAAGTGTTTCGTAACTATTCTGTGCTTCCACCTAACAATTTAATAAAAGATAAAAAAGTGAAACTTGAATTTAACCTGGAAAATATGATAGTTTGCAAATAAATAAATAAATATAGCAGGGTTAAGTTTAAAATATTAGTTTCATTAACTTGTACGTTTTTGTGTTTTGTTTATTTATTTATAAGATGACGACTGATGATTTGAATTATTTCAAATACTATTTTTACGTTGTTATTTTATTTTATTTTATTTTACACAACGTTTAGTCCAATGTGGCTGTCGACTGTCTTCAGGTACGTCTTCTCAAACTCCTGAATCTTTATATCAATCTCTGAAACCCACATAGAATATCGAACCAAACATCTTATTTAGTCCACTGTAGTAGATTATTCTGGTTACGTCAACCATAAATTACAAAGTTATCCAAGATAAAAAAAATGCATCTGAAAAAGGTTGGAGGTTACATCAGCTGAAACGTTGTAAAAAAAAATAACAACCAAAATCGACAATGCTAATCCTCTGTTGGTTAGTAATGGCAGAAGTTTCAGGAACTTGACCTATCCACTCGTATCAATAATATAATGTGGACTATATTTAGTTAAAATTGATTTTATGCAAAGGTAGTTTAAGCCATTCGTAAAATTTAGTTAATAGTATCACCATTTTCTAATTGCCCTGGTAGATCAATCGGTTAGCACACCATACTTACACTCACTTAAAGTTGTAAGTGTGAATTTGATTTTATATCAAAAAGAAATTAAGGTTTTTATATTTACAATATTTAACAGATGTTTCTTTTTTTTTTAGTTCTATTACTTTTGCATAAACTCAATTTGAACTAAATATAGTCCACATTTCCATAGTTTCTATAATTTACAGAAATTAAGATTTGAAATAGTTCTGCTAGTATATAATTCTTGATTTGATTTTTTTTTTTCAAAACAAACAACATGCTCGATTATTTAATGATAAGAGCGGAAAATTCATTCATAATATTTCAGAAGTTCAGATCAACATGGTACTTTAGGTTTCAAGCTGGAGCAGCAGGAAGAGGCGAAAAAATACCGTTTGTTTCCTGTAATCTTAATTATAAACCTTTCACTTGCTTTCTTCAGCCATATTTGATTTATGATTGCCATTCAGGAGTTTGGTTTATATGAATTCATGTTTCTTTCTAATAGAAATGATTTAAACACAGGGCTACACAGAGAAAAGGAAAGAGAAAGGGAAAGAGGGGTAGAGAGAGAAAGATAGTCAAAAAGAAAGGCAGAAAGAGAGAGAAAGAGATACCCAGATAGAGAGAAAAAGACAGAAAAAAAAACAGAAGATAAAGAGGGACAGAGAGAGAGAGAGAGAGGGGGGGAAGAGAGAGAGAGACAGAAAGAGAGAAAGGGGCAGATAGAGAAGGAAAGACAGAAAAAAAAACAGAGGAATAGACAGGGGCTGAGAGAGAGAGAGGCAAAGAGAGAAGAAAAAAGAGAAAGAGGTGCAGAGTGAGAGACAGGGGGAGATAAAGAGAGAGGCAGAAAAAGAGAAAGAAAGAGAGAGAGGCAGAAAGAGAAAGAAAGGGAGAGAGAAGCAGAGAGAGAAAGAAAGAGAGAGGGGGGAGAAGCAGAAAGAGAGAGAGAGAAAGAAAGAGACCAAAAGATGCATGTAACATTTGTATGTAATCGTTTTTACATGTCTTCCCATTAGAAAGAGATAGAAAGGGAGAGGCAGATAGAGCGGGAAAGAGAAAAAACAGAGGAATAGACAGGGGGAGATAAAGAGAGAGGCAGAGAGAGAAAGTAAGAGAGAGAGAGGCAGAGAGATAGATAGATAGATAGAGAGAGAGAAAGAGAGAGAAAGAGAGAGAGAGAGAGAGAGAGAGAGACAAAAAGATGTATGTAATCATTTTTACATGTCTTTCCATCTGACTTGATATTCAACATGTCCCTCACCCATTATGCCAAATCAATTTTATCAAAACTAATTTTACGAATTTAGGTGTATAACATAGGATACATAGAATTAGTTTTAGCCATCCACTTCATAACTATACTTTTAGTCATCTATTTTATTATTTTTATTTATTCCATGTATTTTTTCTGGTTGCCATCGTTCTTGTGATAATATCTGCGTTGTGAAGCTGACAAGGAAATCTTTAAACGTTATCTTCTTATCTCATCTTTTAATATTCCACAAAACTCCGGACTGAACAATCTTAAATTACACACTAACACACAAAGAAAAAAGTAGATTAAAAGAAAAATCACATCCTGAGTGGGTGAAAGTGGGGCGCGGCCAAAGCCGTGTTCTGTTTAAATGGCCGTGACTAAGGAGCTAAGTATGGAGTTGGGCCGTTTTCTGCTTTGAAGTCGGATGGCCTACAACGGTACCGATCGGATGATTGTTAATGGTTTCAGACACAAAGAATATGGAATTGCTTATCGGAGGTTTTGTCAAAGTGAGAGCACAGGAAGAAAAGGGGAGATAAATTGGTTCAGAAAGAAATAAAGTGTTGAAAGATTTGAGATTTGCACTTCTTTGCCTTTTTCAAATGAGACCAAGAAGAAAACGTACATTGCAACAAGGCAATATTAGTGGCACAATGGGCGTGCAATAAGCAATGCCCCTGACCCACTTCCCATAGCAGTAAAGCAACGAAACTTGGCACAGTTATTAGTCTTTCTCTACATAGGAACCACCCAGAGTTATGCATTTCTCCCATCGTTTGATGCAGCTCTGGAGATCGTTTTTGTAGAATACCCCAGGTTAGTCCTTCACCCACGACGTGACTTGAGAAATCAAGGCTGTATCATCTGGGAAACGTTTTCCTTTCAAAAACAACTTCATGGCTGGGAAGAGGTGAAAGTCAGAGGGTGCAAGGTCAGGAGAGTAGTGAGGATGGGGAAGGATTTCATAACCACATGCCCGTGCTTCTGATCTGGCGACATGCGAGTTGTAGACCGGAGCGTTGTCCTGCAGAAGGAGGGTACCTTTGCTGATCTTGCTCCGCCTCTTGATTTTGATAGCTTCCCTTAATTTCCTCAAAAGTGAAGCATAACAGGCTCCTGTAATTGTGGTACCCTATGCCAGGAAATCTGTCATCACCACTCCGTCCTGGTCCCAGAAGACTGTGAGCATGACCTTGCCAGCAGAGGGATGCACTCTTGCCTTTTTTGGAGGTGATGAGTCCAAGTGCTTTCACTTCATTGACTGGGCTTTGGTCTCTGGATCATAGTGATGGACCCAGGTTTCATCATGTGTAATCAGTCTTTTGAAAAAACTTTGACTCATCTTCTTGGCACATCTCCAAATTCATCCTCGAGCACTCGACGTGTTCTCGCTTCTGGAATGGTGTGAGCAACCTGGGAAGCCATCTGGCAGACACTTCATGCATATGCAAATAGTCATGAATGATAGTGTACACAGACCCTGTACTAATCTTGATATCTTGGGCTATTTGGTGAATAGTAATGCTCCGATCTTCCAAAATGGCAGCCTCAACTTGACGGACAGATGCCTCATCAATGGAAGAAGAGGGGCGATCAGGTCTGGGAGCTGTTTCCACAGACTTCCGGCCATGTTTAAATTCACGATACCAGCGTTTTACAAGGTCATATGATGGGGCATTATCACCATAAGTTTCTTTCATTTCATCAAAAGTCTCCTGTGGTGTGCATCCTTTCAAATACAAAAACCGGATCACTGCTCGACATTCAACAGGCTCCATTTCACACCTGACTCAGTTCAAACACCTGTAAAACAGAAACTACAATTCGTTCAGAGCTGTAATTTGCCACATGACCCGTAGAGATATAAATCATTGCACATGCAAAATTTCAGCTAGATCAGACAACTGGAAGTGGGTCAGGGGCATTACTTACTGCACGCCCCTCGTATGAAGTAATGCATCGTTGGTATTTACAGAGTTTGGCTGACAAAAAAAGTAGAATTTAAAAACTGTCATAATAGAAAATAATACAAGCAGAAGTATAATGACCAAGAACAGAGCCACGGCAGACTGCATCTCCGCATGCGACGCTACGGCGGCCAGCACATCTTTACATGGTTAAAGTATCAAAAAATAAAACTAAATTCATGTGGTCAACATCATGCAATATTTAGTCATGGAGTCAAAAATTAAAACTTAAGTCTCACCCCTCCCTAATCGTTACTCTTTAGCCTCCCTGCCAACTAGAAATTTGCGAAACTAGCTAATGTGTCCAACTTGATCTTATTGTTTTGTTTTGTTTTTTCCTCAGGGCTCAATCTGTAAAGTATATGCAAGGTTGTTTGGAAATAACATTATTTATTCAATTTCCATTTTTCTTTTTTTGTTACTTTTTAAACTCCCAGGGTTGTCACATTTATCTATACCCAGCCCCTAACAATTTTTGTGAATTTTTTGACACGAAAAATGAAAAACGAAAACTTATGTACACAAAATAGGAAGGTAAAAAATAAAAATCGAAAATGAATAAATAAAAAACTTAATGCATTTTTTTTATATAAAAGAGAGACACGTGAGAATTGCTTTGTGCAAAAAATAACGAAGTATTCGTTTCTCTTCGCCTTGACACGAATGACTATTCAACCATTTTATTGAAAGAAAGAAAGAAAGAGGGATAATAAAACCTGAAAATCATATCTGAGAATTATCTTTTTTACCATGTCTCATATTGTGATTGTAAAATAAGATTACAAAAGGTTGTTCTAAAAGTATACCTCCTACTTTTTCTTTTTTTTTTTTTAGTAAAACGTTGAAGAACTACAAAGACAGGAGTAGTGTCATTAAAACGAACGACCTTTTGTGCTCCAGAACTTATTTTTCCACATGGCCACCTCTATTATCAATGCAATTTTGTCAGTGATGAACGCTGTGCATAAGAGTTTGGGGCGCGCTTTGTCATATAAGGTTCATTCCAAAATTAAAGCCTTCAATCTTTTAATTTAAAAATTTGAAGAATTACGAAGATGAGAGTAGTACCATTAAAACGAGTAACCTTTTATCCTCTAAAATGTATTTTTCTATAAAGTCACCACCATTCTCAATATACTTTCGCCAGGAATTCAATGACGCATCTCTGCTTCTAGCAGGAAGATAGCAGCCAGTCGTAATTGATTCTGTACACGAGGGGAAGCTATCAGGACAGAAGATAGCAAAAATGTAGAACGAGGAAAACATGCAACTTCCAAGCGGGGGACCCCTGGAAATAAAAGTCGCATAAAAATATAACCCGAGACTTGATGGTTGTTCCTTGGGATAAATCTTCGTTGCAGCTTTTGCAGATCCCTGGACTAAGATCAAAAGATAGACGAAGGTATGTTTCCCTGTTTGACCAAATGTGAACCCCAGAAAGACGTTATCCGTCCCTTTATGTAAAGAACTGTCCGTGTGTAAATGTTACTGTTCGTTGAACAGTATCTATACCTTATACATATTTATAAATATATGTGCGCGCGCACACACAC